>NC_065448.1:147541462-148141462 GCF_917563875.1 Diabrotica virgifera virgifera | reverse complement strand
CAGGTTCAAAGTGAAAATTATTATATTAAAGTACCTACTGTCTGTCATATTTGACGAAACTACCGACGTATTCCACGTGCAACAGCTTTCTCTAAATTTGAGATACATACACAATAACAACATTCGTGAAGACTTTGTCAAGTTCATTGACGCTTATGAGAACCTAAAAATAATTAGTGAAAATCAAGAAAGAGGGAAAGAACAGAGAACAGACAGGAGAAGCATTGGGAAAATAGTATTAAACTTGTTCAAAAAACTGCACTTGGATCCGAAGAAATGTGTAGGAATTGGTACTACGGCAGGAATGGTGAATTTTAAGGCACTTCTCATACACGGTAAAAGTGTGTGAAAAGTGCCTTAAAACTCACCATTGTAACCCTAATTTTTAAAAATTACCCGGTACCTCTCCCCAAAAAATGTTCATGGCCCCTCCCGAAAATCGGTCCTGAATCCGCCCTTGCTTGGTAAAAGCTGTTTTCATATAGATTATAATTCCAGAAGCCGATGGAAATTGAATAAACAGTTTAGCAACAATTGAATTGTTAATTAAAAATTTACGGTCGCTATAACAACCACAATAATTATGATACATAAGAAGAACTATGATTTTTGTATAAAGAGACACTGTACCTATCTAATGTACTTTACAGAAATAAAATTGGACTATTTAAGCGGCCTCAGGAATATTTTAAAATTTTAAACAATTTTTTGGCTTATAAACAAATAGAATATCTCGGGAAATATTAAATTAAATTAATTATGAAAATGGTATTGGAAAGTGACCGGTACAACCGGTGAAAGTTGACCGATATTTACGGCAAAGATATAAATAATAGGATTATAATTGTCGAACTATCACCTTTTTAATTTTGTCCTCTTTCCAAAACCAATGTTCATATCTTTAAAATACTCATAACATATATTATAATAAAAACTATCGATATTACGAGTGAAAATTGACAAAAATAGCGAAATTTCGATCAAAAATTAGGTTGGAGAAAATGTAATCTCAAAGTTCAAAATCGGTAGGTATACGTTAAAAAAATGCATCCCATGGAGCAATTTTCTTCATTCTTTTTTTGTTCCCAAGTAACTCGAGTATAGAGCCATCTAACTAACGCATTATTAAATGTCAAACTTGCTTTTGTTTTGTTTTAATAGATTTATTAATTTATAAGAAAATAAAACTACATACATATGTTTTCCAGTTGTAGACTTTTGTACAAGAATTCATCTGTACTCAGTAGATATATCTTAAAAACACCCTGTAATTATCTACGATAATTACTTTCAGTTATTTATGTCATCATAACAATATTACAACCTTCATTCGATTATATAAATATTGTTAGCCAAGATCACGATTCACTAATAATTGCAGAGTCAATTATAAACACTTTTCATGGTCGATGCTGAATAAGCATTTCTAAATATATAAACAGTTAAACTATAACAAGGGAATTCTTTATTATTATTAGACATTCGTCATTCTATTTTGGTGATCAGACGTAATATTTCCACATTAAGGATAGTGTCTCTTTTCTACACGAGATGTTCTTTGGGTGCGGTGCTACCAGCTTATACTAATGCGAGTGTAAATAAACCAACTCAACAAGTAAGCGTATCAATTATTCCACCCCTCGGATAAGGGATAACCACCCTCACCGGGAGAAGATAGCCTTAGTGCCCAGGGCTGTCATATGGCGATCCAGAACCAGGGAAGAACTCAGGACTGGTAAACAGGACAGGTATGAAGAAACACGTCAATGTTCAGGCACCTAGACCACCTTAGACAACAGTGTGGTATATGTAAAATGGATGGAGACATCAGGCCGACGCGGAGCTGAAAATGGAATAGTATGGAGATGGAACATCGTGGGACAATGGAAAATGGACAATGCTATGGAACGTGCAGCGAGGACTTGTGATACGAACAAAGACGCGTAAAAGTGGTAAGTCCATATTAGCTATTTTTATGGTATTTCCTGATTAATATAAAGTATAAAGTATAAACATTATGTGCTACCTTAATTACATTAATATATGTTTCAAGTTTACCTATTTTTACTTAATTATTCTATTCTATTACCAATATTTATCAATATAAAAAGATTTTTTTTACCCTCATATTAAGTTATTATAGGACGCAATGATACAATTTTATATGATTTTTTTTACATATTTATCAACGTATACCTTATCCTTGCTGACTTTTATTCATTTATTATTTGACTACTGATTTTTAGTACATTTTTGCAATTTTTTATGATCTTAATATTTGCTATCGTAAATATACCTATCAAAATAAATATACGATATAACAAATATACGCTATATGCACAATACATTTAAATTATTATTCTAACTACTTATTTACAAGGGTTAATATAACGTTATTTATTTTTGAATTTTTATTACTACTGCAATTTTTACATATTTTTACCATATATTGACTTATTATTTTATCTCTATATTTTTACTATATATCTATATACTACATATCTATATACACCGTAAGACTATCGAATTTATATTTTCGCTAAGAAGTGCAGAAGCTGGAAAAAAGAAAAAAAATTATGTATAAATGAGTAGCAACAAAGTTACTTGGGAAGATTTTGTCAAAATAGTTGAGGAAATTGCACAAGAAATAGACAGGCAAAGCAGAAGAGTCTTAAAGAAAAAAGTTCCGAAATCTAAGAACATAAAGGAAGAAGTGACGACACAGCTAATTAAAGCTTATAACAAGTTCACACAATTGACTAGGAAAAACTGGGAAGCACTTTCGGACAAACAAAGGGAATCGTGCAACAAATATTTTGGAAAAATCAGAGACAAAGTTATACGATCATTTCAAGCAGTAAATGTGAGAACAGTGGTTCCAAGTTCAATACATCAACCAATCGACAAGGAAGTTGAAGAGGAACAAAGCGATGAGGAAATAGAAGAAGGAAAAAGCGACGAGGAAGGAGAAGAAGAAATAATTAACGACGAAATAAAAGAGGAAAAAGGTGACATAAAACAAGATATAACAATATTAAACATGGCTTTGACAATCAATGAATTTTTGAATATCGCAAGCAAGATATTGCCCAACGAGTTCGATGGAAGCGCAGGGAAATTACAACCATTTTTAGACGCATTAGAACTACTTGGAAAATTGGCAGAAGGTCATGAAGACACAGCTGTAACGCTAATAAAAACGCGACTCACCAATAAGGCTAGGAACCCAATAACCACAGAAGATACGATTCCACGGATAGCTGAAGTACTAAAGAAAGAATTAAAAGGTGATAATCCGAAGAATTTAATAGCCAAATTAGCCAAAAAAAGGCAAGGGCATAGAGATGCAGCAGTGTACGCATCTGAAGTGGAAGAGTTAGCAGAACAATTAAAAGTAGCATACATAGCGGAAGGAATGCCACTTGACTTAGCAAAGAAATATACGACGGAAGCCGTAGTAACAACAATGAAACGAAACGCTAATGCAGAGAAAGCTAAGCTAATACTGGAAGCAGGTAACTTTACATCACCGCAGGAAGTAGTATCTAAATTTTTGTCGATCGATACGACTGAAGAAAATGCACAAGGAAGAGTCTTAAATTATAGGACAAACTACGAGAATAGGAGAGGACAGCAGCAATACAGAAGAGGATACCATAACAAATATGACAGAGGAAGAAGAAATAACTTCGGACAACGGAACGAAGGAGAAGCAACGGACAATCAACGAAATTATTCGAACAGAGGATACAGACAATTTAACAATCAAACATACAGAGGAAACCAGAGAGGCGGACGTAACAGGAACGTAAGGTTACTAGAAATAGAGGACAGTCAAGAAGAGCAAGAAAACCAGCAGTTGGGGTTTTGAATGAACAAGAAGTTGGAAGCACACAGGCAGAAATAAAATATAACATTTACAACTTCGACCTAAACCTAATAGCCTAAGAGCTGTGAGACATTTTTGAGTAGGTATTTTAGGCAACCTGAAAATTTTTCAGGTGACTCTTCCATGATAGCCTAATACAAAAATGCCGGTCTGGCTGGAGGGTAGCGGTTATTTTCCCCAAAAATCCCCCCAAAGTTAAAAAAAGGGTAAAAATTGTTACAATTACAAAAAATATCATTGACGTAACTTTAAAGTAAATTTAAATATTTAAATATAAAGAAAATAAACAGGCCAGGCGATTTGAGGGCGATTTTAACTCTACAAGATACTTGTAAGGGCGCCCCAGGATTATTTTCAGGGGGTGCATCTGAACTTCAGAAGATTTCATCTGAATCTGTACATACTATTACCGAGTATAAAATATACAACTATACATTCACAGCTATGTACATTCCTTCCGGACAGGGAGGTGCAATTGTTATTTTGACAGGGTATTTTTTAATATTAAAAATAAGTATTCTAAAAAAATATGTTTTTTTTTGGGGAAATTTTCCAACTGCCATGTGATCAAACAAATTACGTTTGCATATACATGAAAAGCGCTAGAGGTAAGCAGCAGTGTGAGAAAGAGCGTAGACCGATAGCTGTTTGCGTCCTCTGTTGTAGCTGAGCGACTCCGTTCGCTCGAGAAAAATCACGTGACCTGGCGATACCCATGTTGTTGTGCCTCGAAACGTTTGAGTAATTATTATATATTATAGTTTTTTTAAGTAACTTTTTCTTAATCAAAGGAAAATAATACGTACTATACAATAGATTTTGGAAATATGATAGAAAAAGACAAATTTATTATTATAAATATATAGGTAGAAAAGTATAAAACTATAAACTAAATTAATTCTGTGTCCGAATCTTGTACTTCTTCTTCAAACTCCTCGTCTAAGCTTAAATATTCATTCTCTTCTTCTTCATCAGACTCCCCTCGAGATTTAGATTCCTCTTCTACGTGATCTGTAAGTAGTTGTAATATGTAGTTAGAATTAATTAAAAATAAATTAGTAATTAATTAATTGAGTTACTACGTATTCCCTGTCCTTTTATATGGAGTCGAAGCCTGGACAATCACGGGCGCATCTGAAGAAAGACTGCTTGCCATTGTTGAGATGTGGTGTTATCGAATAATGTAAAAAATATCATGGACACAACACGTAACAGATACGGAAACATTAAGAAAGATGAAAAATTCAAAAGAAATAATAAACACTATGAAGGAAAGGAACATGAGCTAAAATAAAAGGTCAGACTCGAGGGGAGTCTGACGAAGAAGAAGAGAATGCCTGTTTAAGTTCATATTGGGAGTTTGAAGAAGAAGTACAAGATTCGGACACAGAATTAATTTAGTTTATAGTTTTATACTTTTCTACTTATATATTTATAATAATAAATTTGTCTTTTTCTATCATATTTGCAAAATCTATTGTATAGTAGGTACGTAATATTTTCCTTTAATTAAGAAAAAGTTACTTAAAAATCTATATAATAATTACTCTAACGTTTCGAGGCACAACAACATGGGTATCGCCAGGTGACGTGATTTTTCTCGAGCCAACGAACTCGCTCAGCTACAACAGAGGATGCAAACAGCTATCGGTATACGCTCTTTCTCACACTGCTGCTTAACTATAGCGCTTTCAATTTAAATGCATGCGTAATGTGTGTGATCACCTGGCAATTGGAAAATTTCACCAAAAAAAACCTGTGTTTTTTAAAATATTTCTTTTTAATATTAAAATATACCCTGTCAAAATAACAATTGTACCTCCCTGTCCTGAAGGAATTTACATAGCTATGCATGTATAGTTGTATATTTTATACTCGTTAATAGTATAAACAGATTCAGATGAAATCTTCTGAAGTTCAGATGCACCCCCTGAAAATATTCCTGGGGCGCCCATGCAAGTATCTTGCAGAGTTAAAATCACCCTCAAATCGCCTGGCCTGTTTATTTTCTTTATATTTGATTATTTAAATTTACTTTAAAGTCACGTCAATGATATTTTTTGTAATAATAATTTTTATCCTTTTTTTAACTTTGGAGGGATTTTTGGGGAAAATAACCGCTACCCTCCAGCCAGACCGGCATTTTTGTATTAGGCTATCATAGAAGAGTCACCTGAAAAATTTTCAGGTTGCCTAAAATACCTACTCAAAAATGTCTCACAGCTCTTAGACCATAACGAACTTTGTACGAATGAAAACAGGAATTCTTGAAAACACAAGCACTTTTATCATAGACACAGGAGCTGACATTTCAATACTAAAATGTTCACAAGATTTTATGAAGGAACAGGTGAAACCAAACACAAAGGCAAAAATAAAAGGAGTCACTAAAGGAGAGTTGCAAACAATGGGAGAAGTTGAGACAACACTCGAAGTAAAAGGAACTCGATTCGAACACATCTTTCAATTGGTAGAACCTAACTTTCCAATTCCAACAGACGGAATCATTGGGAGAGACTTTATTTCTAACTTTCAATGAATACTAGATTACGCAAACCTTAAAATGCACATTAAAGAGGACAACGATTGTTACATTAGTACGAAAATTCTGGATAATATAGACAATGACACCATAATAATACCGCCTAGATGTGAAATTTACAGAATCGTAAAAATTTTTCAAACGTTAAAGAAAGACAGGATAGTGGAACAGCAAGAAATACAACCAGGAATATTCATAGCAAGAGCAATTATTTCAAGTAATAATCCTTACATCAAAATTTTGAACACAACGTACGAAACAGTAAATGTAGACGCAAGCACAATCAGGACGTTGGATATTAAACTATTCAATATATATAGGCTAGTCAACGACAGCAAGGACAGAAAAAAAGAATTACGAGAATCACTGAAATTAGACATACCAGAATACATACGAGACAACTTAGTATCGTTATGCGAGGAATATTCAGACATATTCGCCCTAAGGCATGATATGTTAACCTGTAACAATTTCTACGAACAAAAACTAAGAGTTAAAGACCAAACTCCGGTATATATCAAGAATTATAGGACACCTCATGCGCAAACAGAGGAATTAAATCGACAAGTACAAAACCTAAGAGACCAAGGAATCATAGAACCATCTACATCCGAGTACAACAGTCCAGTAGTACTGGTACCGAAAAAAGCTATAGATGGAGGAAAAGCATGGAGATTATGCATAGATTTTAGACAACTGAACAAGAAGATAGTTACAGACAAATTTCCATTACCAAGAATAGATTCGATATTAGATCAACTAGGAAGAGCAAAATGGTTTTCAGTTATAGACTTAATGTCAGGCTTTCACCAGATACCATTAGAAAAATCATCGAGAAAATACACATCGTTCAGCACAGAAAATGGAGCATTTCAATTTACCAGATTACCTTTTGGATTAAATGTAAGCCCAAATAGCTTTTCAAGAATGATGTCAATAGCATTTTCAGGATTAACACCAGACAAAGCATTTCTTTACATGGACGATATCGTAGTAATTGGAATATCCGAAAAACATCACTTAGACAACCTGAAAAAGACATTCGAGACATGTCGAAAATTCAATTTGAAACTTAACCCAGGAAAATGTCAATTCTTTAGAAGGGAAGTAACATATTTAGGACATGATCTTTCTCAAGAGGGAGTATCACCAGACAAAGCGAAGTATGCAGTAATTGAACAATATCCGACACCTCAGACAGCGGAAGAAACAAAGAGATTTGTAGCATTTTGCAACTATTACAGACGTTTTATTAAAAATTTTGCGGAAATATGCAGACCACTCAACAAATTATCGAGGAAAGGAGTAGAATTTTCGTGGACCGAGGAGTGTGAAAAAGCATTCAAAAAGCTTAAAGCATCTCTGACGAAACCACCAATTTTAAAATATCCTGATTTCAACAAACAGTTTATCTTAACAACAGACGCATCCAATGAGAGTTGTTCAGCAATCCTAAGTCAAGATTATAACGGAATTGACCTACCTATAGCATATGCATCAAGAAGTTTTAGTAAAGGAGAATGTAATAAACCTATAATCGTTAAGGAATTACTAGCGATTCATTGGGGAATTAATTATTTTAAATGTTATCTATATGGAGCACCAACATTCAAAGTAAAAACAGACCATAAACCTTTGACACACCTATTTGCAATGAAAGAACCAACCTCAAAACTCACGAGGATCAGATTAGACCTAGAAGAATATGACTTCGAAATAGAGTATATAACAGGGAAAAGTAACTACGCAGACAGCCTTTCAAGAATAACATTGCATCAACTAAAAAACCTATACATAGAGAACGCCCATATACTAGCCATAACAAGAGCTCAAGCAAAAGAAAAGGAGAAAGAAGCAAGACAAAAAAAGGCTGAAAGTGAACTCGCACTACAGCCAGAAGCCACCAAACAGACAGTAAGGAAGGTACTAAATAATTTAGAGGCGCATAGACTACCAATTTTGTCCTTTGGAGCAGAACTAATCTCACCAAGACTGAGCATTAGGGCCAAAAACAAAATAAAATGCAGCAAAAGCATAGCCACAGGATTGAATCATTTCGATTTAAACCAAGCGTTGGTACAGCTTGATAAGCTGGCGGTAGAGAATGCAGTACGTAAAGTAAAAATATACGTAAATGATATTATTTTTAAAATGTGCACAATTGATGAATTTATTAAAGAAGGAAATAAAAAATTGAAGAATATAGAAATATACATATGTGAAGTACCAGAAACAATAAAAGATGACAAAGAAAAACACAGATTAATAGAAGAATACCATAATCACCCGATGTTCGGAGGACACGTAGGGAATAACAGACTAATTAAGAAGCTAAAAGCAAGATTCCGATGGAAAAATTTGGAAAAAGACGTAAGAAAATACGTAAAACAATGCCACAAATGTCAAATTAACAAACCGAAAAGAACACATGTCGAAGAGTTCGTGATATCGGACACATCTTCCAAACCATGGGACATAGTATACATAGATACAATAGGTCCATTCACGAGAAGTAATGAAGGTAATAAATACTGTATCACAATGTTGTGTGAACTGACAAAATACGCGGTCAGCATACCAGTGTGCAATAAAGAAGCAGAGACAATAGCAAGAGGAATCTTTGATCATTTCATACCAACATACGGACTCATGAAGCAAATAAGAACAGACCAAGGCACAGAGTATAAGAACGAAGTAATGCAGGAATTAACAAAGCTATTAAAAATAGAACACAACTTTTCAACGGCATACCACCCACAGTCCATTGGAAGTTGCGAAAAACTACACAGAACGTTGAACGAGTACGTAAGAGCATTCATAGACGAAGACAGAGAAAATTGGGATGTGTGTTGCAGAATGTTCACATACTGCTACAATACAACCCCTAACGCGTATCATGGATACACACCGTTCGAACTGTTATATGGCAGGAAGGTTAATCTACCGGAAGACCTTACACAGGAGATTCAACCATGTTACAATATAGATGCCTACTACAATGAGTTACGATACAAACTACAAAGCGCACACGAGAGAGCCAGAACCTTCTTATTAAAACACAAAAAAGAGCGGCAAGAAAAGAATAAGCTCACAGCAACACCACAACACTTTAAAATAGGAGACCTAGTCCTTGTAAAAAGGGAAGAGAATGGTAAGTTTGATAGTCTTTATGTAGGTCCTTTCACGATAACAGAAGTAAATAACGTTAATTGTAAAATCAGAATAGAAAACAATAAAATCAAGGAAATACATAAGAATAGATTATATGCTTACAATCCGAAAACACAGTGAGTGACAAGTGTTACGAAACAATGTTGTTAAACGAACATTTTATATTACTTATGTATTTGCGTAGGCTTAGGAAGTTTGTATATAAAATAAATTTTTTGTATTGATTACAACACAGTATGGGTTGGTAGCACGACTTGCAAATTTCCCTCCCCGTAGTCGGAAAATTCCTAAAAAGGGAAGGTGTACAAGAATTCATCTGTACTCAGTAGATATATCTTAAAAACACCCTGTAATTATCTACGATAATTACTTTCAGTTATTTATGTCATCATAACAATATTACAACCTTCATTCGATTATATAAATATTGTTAGCCAAGATCACGATTCACTAATAATTGCAGAGTCAATTATAAACACTTTTCATGGTCGATGCTGAATAAGCATTTCTAAATATATAAACAGTTAAACTATAACAAGGGAATTCTTTATTATTATTAGACATTCGTCATTCTATTTTGGTGATCAGACGTAATATTTCCACATTAAGGATAGTGTCTCTTTTCTACACGAGATGTTCTTTGGGTGCGGTGCTACCAGCTTATACTAATGCGAGTGTAAATAAACCAACTCAACAAGTAAGCGTATCAATTATTTCACCCCTCGGATAAGGGATAACCACCCTCACCGGGAGAAGATAGCCTTAGTGCCCAGGGCTGTCATACTTTTTTAGATAAACTTACTACAAGTGTACCTTTTAACGTTAAAAACACAAATATTCTCATTTTAAAGCTGTATATTTATTTAAACAATCTTTATTTAAACAAATTAAAAATTTTTGTTATAAAATAAATTAATCTATTATAACAAAACAAAAGCAACTTTGACATTTAATAATGCGTTAGTTAGATGGCTCTACTCGAGTTACTTGTGAACAAAAATAGAATGAAGAAAATTGCTCCATGGGAAGTCGAGAAAATGCATTTTTTTAATACCGATTTTGAACTTTGAGATTACATTTTCTCCAACCTAATTTTTGATTGGAATTTTGCTATTTTTGGCAATTTTCACTCGTAATATCGATAGTTTTTATTATAATGATATATGTTATGAATATTTTAAAAGTATAAAAATTGTTGTGGGGAAAGAGGACGAAATTAAAAAGGTGATGGTTCAAAAATTATGATCCTATTGTTTATAACTTTGCCGTAAATGCCGATCAACTTTGACCGGTTGTAAGTCAGGAACCACTCATCACAATTAAACGTTTTTTCTTTTAAAAGAAGCGTCTTACCGCTTTTTTTTTCCAATACCGTTTTCATGATTTATTTTTTTTTTTTATTTACATAAAGCCGCATCAACCATGGCAGGTTATTAGGGGATGTTGAACAATTACAATATAATTATTACATTTTATAAAATAAAATATCCTTAAGATAATTAATTACACTGGATAAATTATAATTTAATATATTCTTCAGCTGACTTGGTTCTTCAGAAATGATTTAACTTAATTTATTATTTCCCGAGATATTCTATTAGTTTATAAGCCAAAAAATTGTTTATAATTTTAAAATATTCCCGAGGTCGCTTAAATAGTCCAATTTCAATTCTGTAAAGTACATGAGATAGGTACAGTGTTTTTTTATACAAAAATCATAGTTATTCTTATGTATCATAATTATTGTGGTTATTATAGCAACCGTAAATTTTAATTAACAATTCAATTGTTGCTAAAATGTTCATTAAATTTCCATCGGCTTCTGGAATTATAGTCTATACGAACAGGCCCTTTATATTACCAAGTAATTTAATTATTGATAAACAATTACTTATCTAAAATTTTAG
Source organism: Diabrotica virgifera virgifera (assembly GCF_917563875.1). Lineage (NCBI taxonomy): Eukaryota > Metazoa > Arthropoda > Insecta > Coleoptera > Chrysomelidae > Diabrotica > Diabrotica virgifera. The sequence continues at coordinate 148,129,953 of NC_065448.1, read as the reverse complement.
TTGAAAATTAAAGATTTTGTTGGAAATACCCGCGTTTTCCGGGGAAAATTTTCGTCGAAGTAAATCGGGAAAAACACGTTTCTATGCAGAATTTAATTATGGTGAATTTTTATTTAGGTGTTTTTGGTGTAAAGTTGAAATCTTTGGAGTTATAGAGCAAAAATTGAAAAAAAAAACACGATTTTCGGGCACCATTTAGTTTATAACAAAAAATTGCACACTAGCTGCGGACTTTGCATACCTATATTATTAATACATATTATCATAAGATTCGATTCCAGCAATAAAATTGCTCGTAAATAACTTTTCTCAAAAATGGCCTATTCTCCGATAATCTGCCCAGACTATACATGCGAAATCATGCTTTTTTACTATCAGTTAATTTTTTTTAACCACAAATACCTTTCTTCTTCATTGTCTGGTGTTAATGGCTTTCAGATCCACATTACCCATTCATATTTTATGAGACCTTTTCTTAGTTTTCTTTGTTTTATATACCGACCTTTATCAAAACGGTCAAAGCAATTAAGATTTTGTTACTTTCCAAATATGACAATCTGCGCTCTGCATTAGATTCGTCCAAATCTTTCTTAATATTTTGTTCTCAATTAATGGATACATTCTTAATTCATAAATAATTTTTATCAAGTTCAAAGAATCCATATTTCTCTATTTGATTACCTTCTAGAGTCCAGAGAAATAAGGTAAAAAAATTGGGGACTTGACCCGGCCAAGTACCTGACACGTTTTTTAAGTTTTATGGACCTCGATTACCAAAACCTATAAAACAATTGTTTATAAGGCTAGAGCCTTTGGACCACTAGAATCGAAATCCAGCCTCAAAATTCGTAATCAGCAGCCAAAAATCCATGAGAAACCGTTGAGTTTGCTCATCAGAATTGAAAAGGCCACGGTGACCTCTATTTGGCGCCTACAAAAAAACCTACTTTGAGTTCTGTGGACTTTTTAAATGATTAATAATTTATAAACAACTTTCGTCTACCAATATAAGTAAACCACTTTGAACGAATTTGGAGGTTATTATTTGATAAAAAACTTAATGGCGATTGGTGAATGTTTATTAACTAATTTGTTGATTAGAAAACTGTATAAAACTTAAAATTCTCAATTTTCAATAACCAATATGTTATTAACTACTATAAAAATTAACCTACAATCTTGATATTGCGTGGAAACTTGGGACTGTCAAAACTTGATTGGAAAAACATTGCAATTTCTTTCTTATAAACAATTTGAACAACTTTTTGCTCATGCCCGGGAAGTATTATTTGTCATAATCTAAAAGCTGGCAGGTTATAAAAATGGACTACGCTACTACGATACATCTGGACCAACTTCGTCCCCTTTTTCAAATCGGAAAACTTCAAACACGAGCTATAAAATACTTCTGGTTCTTATTGATGGATTTTGATGTTTCTTTTTATAATTTGTACCACAACCTTCGATACATTTAACGATATACCTACCTACCTATTACTTAAACAATTTTTGGGAAAAAAATACGACACTTTTAGGACGATTTTTGTCGTTAAAACATACGTCCATGATAGGGATAGATTATTTACAGTTAAATTTACAATACCTTGAATATGGTAAACATGTAATTTGATTAATATTTATAGTTGTAGGTAAATAATATCGCATTGAAATATTATAAACAATTTTTTAATTTTATCAATTATTTACAATTTATTGTAAATTAAACAAGCGTTCTAACAACATCTTTCATTTTTGTGTCGAAATTTTTTTAACACGTTTGGTGCCCATGACGACAGTGTGTTGTCCCTACGGTTTCATCGAGGGTACCGACAACGCACGAGTGTCGGAGGTAGTACTTCGTACTAAATGAACGACCAGTACGTGGTACCAGACAAGCGGCGTTTGTTTAAGATGGGCCAAACGTGTTAAACAATTTACACGGTTAATTCAACATTAAATTTATTAATAACAGATACATTTTAATGTACGAAAAGATTGCTTGCATATTATAAAACAAACAGTAAAAGCCATCAACAAGGACCGCATTATTACTGTAAGTATAGGTACCTAAAAGTTACTGCACGCGTCTAGATTTTTCGAACGATGCTAAATAGGATTTCGGGCCCGTTCTCAAAAACGCCATTCCTACCTACAGCGCGATAAGAAGTATTCACTTCAAAATTGTCTAATACTGCAATACTGGCAAAAGTAGGCTCAAACCCGAACTTGAAGGATCAACTGATTTTTTTTCGTTGTTTTCTTTATACTTTGTTTTTCTCCTGGACTAACTGTCATTCAAGAATATAAAGCGTGTCAGTCTACCCTTCTATTTTTAAGTCTATTTTCCAACTCATACAAGTATTAGGACTCGATAATTTTCATCTTCTGAATTTTGAATATATAACGCATTCTTCGTCTGTGACACTAGACAGACTATGAACCAGAGTCAGCTGAACCAAGCTATCTCCTTATGATATGGCTTCAAATTTGAGGCTGTCATAGTAGAGATTTAGCCTTGTGTGTTTTAATTTCATTATTAAAACTTTATTGACATAATTATTTTTTAGGTGCAGCTATATGTGCTTCAGGCCAATTTAGATCAGTAGCAGATGTTACGACTTAACACCCAGACAAAAGGAAATACTCATCTCAAATATGTCTACAATTCTTTCCATAATCGAACCTCAAGATTTTATTCCTTTAATAAACTTGGTGATGTCTTCAAGTTCAATAAAACAGATGGTTGTTCAGGGACTGGGGGAATTTTTGTTAAAAGAGCTAAGTCTAACTATGGTTCAATAATATTGGTTGTACTTTTTACAAATTTGCTATTATATTTTTAATATCAATATACATATTCTTAAAATAAAATGTGAAACGGATTTTGGTTTTTTTCTTTTGACGAAATGTAAACTCTCGTGGCCGTTATATGTAATGGTAGACTGTTTTCAGGGTCCGTAACTACGATGTTTGGGCCCCGGGGCAAATGTGATCTGGGGACCCCTACCGGGAGGTCTGGGGAATTTACCCGCAGCGCAAGGGGGTCCGGAAAAATGTTTGCTATTTAACCCTTTGAAAGCGCATTGTCCCTCCTATGTGAACACCACACTCTCTTCTTTCTTTTTTTTCAGCATGTCCTGCAATAACTATAAAATTAGCAGCGCTAATGATTACAGCTTCATCTGCGTATCTGACATTGCGGACGGATTATCAACGAATGCGTTCGTTCGCTAAAATGTAAATGGTCTTACTTTGTACCAAACGAATAACCAAGCGAACACCTACGAATTCGTTCCTCCGTTCGTGTTCACTTTGATTTAAAGGCACCTTAAGCAAGAAACCCATTATGAACGGCCGGCACGGCACAGCCCGGGCCGGCACAGGACAGTCCAAATTCATTTGTATAGTTTAAAATGCAACGTAACCCATTATGAGCGGCCGGCTCGGCCCGGCACAGGCCAGCACGCAAACGGAACGGCCAAAATTCTCCGAGGAGAATAAAATCCGTTGAAGTCGAACGGCCAGTCGGCGCCAGTGCGTCATAATTGGTAATAAGCAGATATATTGTTGATTTTTTAATTGAAAGCGCGTTGTTTCTTTTGAAATAAAATAATATGGACGAACTTTTCATTGAGAGTGTCAGAGAATACCCATTTTTGTATGATGCATCGGACTCAAGTTATCATGATAGTAAGAAAAAGAACAATACATGGGTACAAATATCCGAAAATTTTGATCAATGGACAGGTACGTACATTATCTTTTAACCATGAATTCGTTTTTTTAACATTGATGCATATTCTTTAAAATTGTGTAGTTTATGTCTTTTAAAAACGTTTATTTTACGATAGTTTTTAAAGTATATGATCATTTTTCCGGTGCCGTGCCGTGCCGGCCGTTACAAATGGGTTTTTGGACGTGCCGGCCTGTGCTGTGCCGTGCCGGGCGTTCATAATGGGTTTCTTGCTTTAAAGTGCCTTAAGCTACTGCAGTGTGAGCCAAGCACACTCAGTGAAGCTGGAGAGTGTACTGGTGGGACTGATCCTAATGTGCTCATTTTATCTTAAGGCGGGTTCTCACTTGTCAGTTTTGCTGCCGCAGTTTAACTGATTCAGTGATACTGAACAAATAATGAACATGAGAACACATTTTCATTTTAAATGATCAGTACATTCATACTTTCAGTTAAAGTGAAAACCAGTTCTACTTTTTATCCCTTTTCACTGATCATGATCGCATAATGAATAGAAACTGAAGCGCGAGAACATAAATTTTCGTGATTTGTTCAGTGTGGCGTGTTTTGAGAGTAATGTTGGAGAAATTTTATGCAGAATTTCTTGAAATTAGTCTTCGTTTTTAAGTCGTTTGTATATGAATCGCAATCTATCAAAGCTAATTCTTTTAACACGGTTAGTTTCACTAACACGGAATACCCCATATATTTCTGCAAAATATCCAGGACCTGACTCACCATCTACGACGTTTTCTTTTCTTTTAATTCACTAGGATGTTCTGTAATTTATTTACTAATTAAAGTAAACATACTTCGTGAACAGCTGGTCTCAATTTTTTTAACCATTTTCATTACCACGATATAAAACGTTTGGACTAACTGCGTACTGAATGTAGCAAAACATGAAACGTGTGATTGCAAACGCCGTTTTTTTATTTTTCATTAGTAATGAATCAGTCAGACTCCCTCAGCGAAACTAACAAGTGAGAACCCGCCTTTATATATACCTTTCTTTTCAATATGTGGTTCCTTTCACGTATCAAGATATGGTCTGGGGTAAATTGATTAAGACAAAGTAGCTGGGACCTGGGGTCCCTATTCCGGTTGCATTTTAGTTTTTATTTCGCCAAAATAACTAATTTCCTCAGTCATAATCTATATGTTTAAGAAAGGTCTCGGGGGCCCCAGCATAGCCCGGGCCCTTCTCTTCCAATGGCATTTTAGGTTTTATTACACCGAAATAACTAATTTCTTAAGTAATAATTTAAATTTTTATGTTAAGGTCTCGGGGGCCCTAGCTTAGCTCAGGCCTCAGGGACCCTGTTCTGTTCCAATTGCATTTTAGTCTAAAAAACTAATTTCCCCAGTGAAAAATTAAAACTATGTTGCGGTCTTTTCAAAATTTTGTCATTTGAAAATATTTCGTTGGGATCAGCTTTTAAAATACATATTTTTATTTTCCTCGTTAAAATCTATGTAACGGGGCCCCCCTTGGTCGGGGCAATGCCCCGGTTGCCCCAATGGTAGTTACGGCCCTATGAACTTCATAGGTGGTGGTCTGCTTCAAATGCGGATTATTAAGGATTGCTTCAGTTAGCTCACTACAAACAATGAATACTACAAACAAAAATGTGGGGAAATTGAGGACTTGCTAACAAATCACGACAACGTACACAAGAAGTCAAAGAACTCGTTGGCATAGCAGACAAAAAATTTTGATGTACCTATTATACGATAGCAATGGAAAAATAGTCACAGAAACAGATCAGAAGCTGGAAATATGGAAGAAATACATTACGCAACTCTTTGACGATGAGAGAAGACAAATTAACCTTGAAAATTTAACAGGAGAAGTGATATATGCGCTAAACAAGCTAAAGAACAGAAAAGCTGCAGGTCCAGATCAACTGCAAGCGGAAATTCTCAAACTAATAGAGGAGGACAAGATTCATGTTTTGATAAAGTTAATCGACGTCATATACTCGTATACAATTGAAATAATACCAAATGAATGGCTGGTATCAACGTTTGTAACCCTTCCAAAAAAGAATAATGCCCAGCTCAGAGTTGCTCTTTCATACAATGATGAGTCACGCACCCAAAATCCTGCTAAAAGTGATTCATAATAGACGAAGCAACGAAGCATTAAACCTAGGAATTTTGTGCAGTAAGATGAATCGTCATGCAACTTTTTGCATTCGATTAGAGAGAGTGTCAGGCAACTTTGTGAACTAAATTCATCTAGGGCAAAAATTCTTGTGCATAAGAAAATGCATTTTAAAAGTGCATCTCGAAGAGGTGAAAATGAAAAATTTAGAACTCGGGCAATATTGATGGAAATGAGTTGAATTTTTATAATCGGAGGTTTTGGGGATCGCTGAGCACGAATTTCATATCGGCGATGGTCTCCAAGGTACCTGGTGCCCACGGTGGAACTCGTCGCCTAGAGTTTTACGTTATAATCATTAAAAATCAGTCAATATACATTAGTCGGGGGTTTTTGGGGTCGCCGGCCACGAATTTAGTGTTGGCGATGGTCTCCAAGATACCTGGTGCCCAGTGTGGAACTCGTCGCCTAGAGTTTTATGTTTTAATCATTCAAAATCAGTCAATAACCATTACTCTGAGGGTTTTGGGGGTCGCTGAACAAGAGTTTCATGTGGTCGATGGTCTCCAAGATACCTGGTGCCCAGGGTGGAGCTCGTCGTCTGGAGTATTATGTAATAATTATTCCAAATCATTTAAAACCATTACGCGGGGGGATTTTGGGGGTCGCTTAGCACGAATTTGTGTACCTGGTGCCCAGAGTGGAACTCGTCGCCTGGAGTTTTATGTTATAATTATTCAAAATCCGTCAATAACCATTACTCTGAGGATTTTGGGGGTCGCTGAACAATAATTTCATGTGTTCGATGGTCTCCAAGGTACCTGGTGCCCAAAGTGGAACTCGTCGTCTGGAGTTTTATGTTATAATTATTACAAATCATTTAAAACCATTATTCGGGGAGTTTTGGGGGTCGCTGAACATGAATTTTATGACGGTGATGGTCTCCAAGGTACCTGGTGCCCAGGGTATAACTCGTCGCCTGGAGTTTTATGGTATAATCATACAAAATCAGTCAATAACCATTACTATGAAGGTTTTAGGGGTCGCTGGGCACCAATTTCATGTTGGCGATGGTCTTCAAGGTAGGTATACAATAATCTAAAAAATACGTGTTAAATTAATTGTTAGTGCACGTATTCATAATCAATTTATTTGTATATTATAATGAAAAAATTAATAAAAAAGTAAAATAAAATAAAAAAATATATTTACTTACTTGAAGTTACAAAAATTTCTCTCTTCTGCAATTTCGAAAACCAAAATTATAAAACAGCGCAGCTATAGACTGTAGATAATGAAAATTCCTTTAAAACCAATCTTAAACGGCTTGATATTATAATATTATTTATTCTGTAATTAACAAAACTAATAAGTATAAAATATATGAATTTTTCAAAACACCAATATTAAAAACTTACTTCGCTTTAAATACGGTATCACTTTTTAGACGTTTTTTTTTTTTATAATTAATTAAAAATTTTTAAAAGAACAGAACTCATAAAAGTGTATTTTGGAGGTATTCACATATATACTATGCTTTGTTTTTAAACCAGGCGCAGTAAAATAAAAAGGCAGATTCACCCCAAGAAAGTCAATAAAAAAATCACCATATACATCTTCTTTTTTGGTTGATCATATCGGCCTTCAACGGTAATCCATCAACATTATATTATGCTAATAAGTCGCTAAAGAGTTCTAAAAACCACTGTTTTTTTTTATAATATAAAAGCAGACTAGAAATCTAAAAATTAAAATAATATCGCAGAAAACACAAAAAATCGCTGATATAACTTAATTACCCTTGAACTGCCAATTATGTCAAAAAATGTCATTAGTGTCAAAATTTAACGACAACTGCTTTAGAAGCGACAAAATTTTAAAATAATTTTTAAATAGGTAATTTTTTAGGATATAATATAAAAGTGTTTTAAGAAAAATTATTAATGAAAAATATATTTAGCGACCCCCAAAACACCGAAGTAATGGATATTGACTGATTTTAAATGAATATAACAAAACTGCAGGCGACGAGTTCCACCCTAGGCACCAGGTACTTTGGAGACCATCGCCGACATGAAATTCGTACTCAGAGACCCCAAAAACCCCCGAGTAATAGTTATTGACTGGTTTTGAATGGTTACAACATAATACTCCAGGCGACGAGTTTCACCCTGAGCACCAGGTAACTTAGAGACCATCACCGACATGAAATTCGTACAAAGCGACCCCCAAAGCCCCCAGATTAATGGTTTTTCACTTATTTTGAATAACTATGACATAAAACTCCAGGCGACGAGTTTCACCCTGGGAACCAGGTACCTTGGAGACCACCGCCAACATTAAATTGTGTTTAGCGACTCCAAAACCCCCCCGAGTAATGGTTATGGACTGATTTTGAATGGTTATAACATAAAATGCTAGATAACGAGTTCCAACCCTTGGCACCAACAATGATGTTCGCATCATGTTCTAAGCATATCCTACCAACATTCGTCGAAGTATATCCTTTTTAGTATATGCGTAGTACAAGCATAGCATGTACCATAAAAAACATTCTAAATTTCATGTTCTTTGCTTACATTTGCATGGTGAGTTCAACAAGTATTTGTTATTAGAGAACAAGTAACACAGTTAGTGGTGTAGGGAAGCAAACGAATGTAACACCAAGCAAGTAACCCCTACAGAAAATATATAATTAATACAAATTATTTTACGTGAAATGAATATGGTTATTATCAAATCAATTATATTAATTTTTTGTTTTAGTTGAAAGTCCTCAACAAGTAGAGATGCACACATGTTTCAATCATTTGAGATACCCTTTTGTAGAAGTATTTGGAAGATAACTATTAATAATTTCATTTGTAAAGATACGATTTGTAAAAAAGTATATACAAAGTGGTTTTGCTGGTATTAAATAAATAAATAAAAATACGTTGTCATGTCTTATTTTTTCCCAAATGGTATTTTGTATATTTGAAATTAAAAATAATTTGCATATTTTAAAACCAAATTATTTTTTTTTTCAACTATACAAATATTTTAACCTAACATTTTCTTCCCACCAAAATTACATTTTGAAATTCCCGCTTGAAATTAGTTCCGATACAAGCGGCATGAAGCGCTGTTTTTCATATTTAACCAAAGCGTTATCGTGAAACATCTAGAGGAGGTAGGTGATCTGTGGTACAAGTACAGCTATGCATTTATGTCTACGCTGTTAGGTAGGACCAAGTATTTCTAGCTACAAGGACTAAAACATTTTTAAGAACATAAAAAGCAGTTTGAAAATAATAAATTCATATTGGTACTTCAATATTTCCTAAATACCTAGTAAGTAAAAGTATGTATAATGTATATAGATATCTATAAATTTTAGTAATTTACATACATATTATATATATTTGGCTATTATATAATTATATAAGCAGCATTTTTATTTTGATGTGCAAATAATAACTAAATATATTACTTGTATTTTATATATATGCTACTTACCCTTATAATATTTATTATACATAGGTACCTATATAACTAACTAAAGTTTATATATTTTATACTTACTTTTTACGTAATATTGTAGAATGTAATAGCTACATTCTCATATGCAATTAGAATATGTAAATGTAATTATTAGTAGAACCAAAGAATACTAACACACCCAGTGGGTGTGTTAGTATTCTTTGGTAGAACCTATAGGATGAGATTGGGTGATGTTGAAAACATACTTCTGAGAAATACAGCACATCCTCGGAATATTCTTCCCATATACTAAAAATATGTGCGATAGTACATTTTAAGTATATACATAGAAGGTATATAGCACTTCCTTGGAATATTCTTCCCATATACTAAAAACATGTGCGATAGTACATTCTAAGTATATAACTAGAAGGTATATAGCACTTCCTTGGAATATTCTTCCCATATACTAAAAATATGTGCGATAGTACATTCTAAGTATATAAATAGAAGGTTTATAGCACCTCCTTAGAATCTTCTAAAAAGTATGTTCTTGGTATATACTGAAAAAAAGTGCGGTAGTACATTCTAAGTATATACATAGAACGTTTAAGTACTGTAATGTAGTATATACTCAGTATATGCTCTGCACATTCGCAATGGTAATTACGCATATTCTAAGTATATACTTTTTCTGAAAAGTATGTTCTATGAATCTACTAAGAACATGAAATTGTTATGTGGGCAGGTACCTTGGGCACCATCGCCGACATGAAATTCGTACTCAGGGACCCTCAAAACCACCAGGGTAATAGTTTTTGACTAATTTTGAATAATTATAACTAAAAACCCCTGGCGACGAGTTCCACTTTAGGCACCAGGTATCTTGGAGACCATCGCCGACATTAAATTCGATGTCAGCGACCCCAAAAACCGCCGTATAATGTATATTGACTGATTTTTAATTATTATAACATAAAACTCCAGGCGACGAGTTCCACACTGGGCACCAGGTACCTTGGAAACCATCGCCGACATGAAATTCGTACTTAGCGACCCCCAAAACCCTAGGCGACGAGTTCCACCCTGGGCACCAGGTATCTTGGATGCCATCGCCAACATTAAATTCGTGGCCGGCGACCCCAAAAACCCCCCGACTAATGGATATTGACTGATTTTTAATGATTATAACATAAAACTCTTGGCGACGAGCTCCACCGTGGGCACCAGGTACCTTGGAGATCCCCAAAACCCCGAGTATAAAAATTCAATTCATTTCTGTCAATATTTCCCAAGTTCTAAATTTTTCATTTTCACCTCTTCGAGATGCACTTACAAAATGCATTTTCTTATGCACAAAAATTTTTGCCCTAGATGAATTTAGTTCACAAAGTTGCCTGACACTCTCTCTAATCGAATGTAAAAAGTTCCATGACGATTCATCTTACTGCACAAAATTCCTAGGTTTTGGGCTTTTTAGTGCTTCGTTGCTTCGTCTATAATAGAATATGCAGGAAACTATGTTTGTTTTTTAACCAAGAGGAGTGATTCAAATTTACCGCGCTATATTGCTTGTTTGTAATTGGTCCAACCGCAGGCAAGTTTACTCCACTGTTATAAAATTTTGACACTAATGACATTTATCAAATTTTGACACCAGTGACATTTCATAGGTTAATTAAGTATATCCAGTGGCGTACTGAGCATGGTTCCGCGGATCCCGCGGAACCAGGACCCGGGCCTGTGCCTGGGACAAGAAAGAAAAAATCGAAGAAAAAAATCGGTCACTTAGCCCGAAAATTCAAAATGAGGTAATAGATTTGCTTGGAAACTCAATTAAAAGTGAACTACTTCAAAATATTAGTGCATCTCCATTTTTTCGATAATTATTATAGGTGCAACTCAAGACATTTCAAAAACAGACCAACTTAGTTAGTTTTTCGGTATGTCGAAATTGTGTATAAATATGTCGACGAATCATTTTTGGGATTTGTTCCGATAACTGACCAAACTGCGTGTACTAAATTAAATATATGCATGGACAAACTGCGGGGTCAGGGATGTGATGGCGCAGCAAACATGAGTGGTGTTTATAATGGCGTTCAAGCCAAAATTTCGAAAAGATATCAAAACGCTCCTCATGTTCACAGCACTTCATATAGTCTTAACTTAATTTTAAATGATCCAGTCAAAAATATTTAACCTTTACTGTGATTATTGACATGTCGTGTTCAATATTTTTAGATATTTATTCCATATTTTTTTGTGTTTGCACCAGCTTAATGCATTTTATTTTGATAAAAGTTGTTTTTGGTTTGTTGTAAAAAACTATTAAGCTTATTTCTATAGTTTTGATAATTAACATTAATTGTTAGCGAAAATTGCTTTATTAATTACTTTTTAAGAAAATCTCGTCGTTTGATTAAAGATATCAACCCCACCGTTATCCAAGGTTTTATTTTTGATATTTTTTTATTTAAGCATTGTATCTTCCTAGAGGTTGGTATGTAATTATTTAACTTATTTTTGAATGTATTATATACAATTTAAGAATCTATTTTGTTCATATAAATATCATTCCAATGTTCATTTTTTAAAAGCTGTTTTAGTTTTCCGATATTAAGGTTTTTAATTATAACTGGAGATTTAGATGTAGAAAATTTTTGAGTTTGATTATTTATAAAAACTGCTGGAATAAAGTGATCAGTCATGTCAGTATGAAAAAGCATAGGATTAATATTAATTTACTGTTTAACATTAGCTTGAGCTTTTATAAATATATGACAAAATATATGATCATTTAAATTTAATTTTTATTAAAAACTTTTGATATACAATGTGTGTTTTAATTGGGCGGGCCCTCATCCCAACTGGAACCAGGGTCCGCTGATCTATCGGTACGCCACTGGTTATATCGGCGATTTTTGTGTTTTCTGTGTTATTCCTTTAATTTTTAGATTGTTAGTCTGCTTTTATATAAAAAGCAGTTGTTTTTGGAACTCTTTAGCTACGTATTAATTTAATATAATATTTATGGATTACTGTTGAGGGCCGACTAGATCAACCAAAAAAGAAGATGTATTTGGTTATTATTCTAGTGACTTTCTTGGGTGTGAATCTGTCTTTTTAGTTTACTCCTACTGGTTAAAAAATAATCCATATATATATATATATATATATATATATATATATATATATATATATATATATATATATATATATATATATATATGTTCGGAAAGGTTTCCGCGGTTAATACAATGAAACTTAAAGCTAAAATCAATATCAACAAAAGAATTAATATTAAAATTAAACTCACCAGGCTTCCGGGTTGAACCGCGTCGTTGGTTTCTAGGCCGAGCTTTCGACGTCCTCTCTGACGTCATCTTCAGGGCTTCCGGGGTCTCAGTCTCCTGAGGCTCCAGACACTACACTCACTACTCACTACTTCACTACTCACTGCAATACTGTTGTTGCTGACGCTGGGGCGGTCATTTATACCGTGGACTGGTGTGACTGACGTGGCTGTCGATGACGTGGCGGAGTGGGAATTAGCGCGAAGACGATTTGGAGAGGCGCGAAGATTTTTGACGGCGGGAATTGTATTTGTAGATGGAGCGGACGATGTTTTCTTTAGGAGGGGTCTCCAAGTCGAAGGTAAACGGATGCCGTCATCTCTTTTATTGAGACAATTTGGCCGTTTTTCGATTTCTATGGCTTCTCGGATAATTCTTTGTTTATAGAAGCGGATGGGGGCTATGGTTCTGGAGTGTTCAAAGTCAATTTTGTGACCTGTATGAAGATGGTGTTGGCCTAGGGCTGAAACTGAATCGGAATTGCGAACAGATCTGGAATGTTCATAAATCCTATTTTGGATTCTACGATTGGTTTGTCCTATGTAAGATCGGGGGCAGTCTGCACAAGGAATTTCATAAACTCCGTGTTGTTCATTTGGAATGTTGTCTTTGACGGATCGGACAAGAGATGAAAGTTTTTGTTGGGGGGTAAATACTGTTTTTATTCCTCGTGGTTTAAGAATTCTGTCGATTTTGTCAGTAACACCTTTGATATAGGGAAGAAAAGCTTTCGTATGATCAGGATCTGACTCTTTGGGTTGTGATTGAGCGGGAGATTGAAGTTTATGGATGCTCCTATCGATGTGATTTTCGCGGTAACCGTTTTGGATGAGGGCTTGTTTTAAAGATGAGAGTACAGTAGATCTACTTGCATCATCGGAAAGACGGATTGATCTGGAGACAAGAGTATTAATGACTGAATTAATTTGAGAAGGTGGGTGATGAGAGTTGCCATGCAAGTAGCGGTTGGTATGGGTGGGTTTTCGATAAACAGAGTGATGAAAACCTTGTGATTGGTTCTTCTTAATAAGAACGTCGAGAAACGGTAAGGATGAGTCAGTCTCCATCTCCATCGTGAACTGGATACTGGGATGTATACCATTCAGATGGGTCTGAAAAGACGCTAAAGCATCCCTGCCGTGGGGCCAAATGACGAATGTATCGTCAACATATCGTAGCCAACATGTGGGTTTGAGCGTAGATGTGGATAGTGCTCGGGTCTCAAAATCTTCCATAAAGATATTAGCAATTACTGGAGAGAGTGGTGAGCCCATTGGGGCACCATTTATTTGTCTGTAGAATTGATTTTGGAAGATGAAATAAGTGTTGGACATGCAATGTTTAATGAGAGATAAGTGGTCTTGCTGGATACTGTGTTTCGTTTCCAGAATATTTAGGGTGTCATCTATAGGAATGTTAGTAAAAAGTGAAACGATGTCGAAACTTACTAGAATGTCTGAGGGTGAGATAGGATATTGTTTGAGAAGTTCGATGAAATGAAAAGAATTTTTGACGAAAGATGAGGCATTTTCGGCGAAAGGTTGAAGAGTTTTGGCTAGATATTTTGCCAAAGGTTGTGTCGGACAGTTGTATGCACTGACAATGGGGCGTAGAGGAAGATCGGGTTTATGAATTTTGGGTAGGCCATATATTCGAGGTGTTCTAGAAGACTTTTCACGAGGAATTAAAGTTTGTTTTACGGCAAGAGGAAGAGAAGTTTTATTGATGATGGTTTTTGTTGTTTTTTCCAAATAGGTTGTGGGATTATTAGAAACTGGCTTGTAGTCGGGGGTGTTAATGAGATTTGAGAGCTTATCGATGTAAGACGAAGTGTTTAGGATGACAGTGGCGTTTCCTTTATCGGCAGGAAGAATGACTAGATCTGGATTTGCTTGAAGTTCTTTCAGGGCTTTTCTCTCAGATTGACTAATGTTTGGAGTAGGGGGCTTTGAGTTCCTAAGAACTCTAGCGACGTCTTGTCTAACTATTTCAGCATCTTCAGAAGGTAAATGAGAGATAGCTTCCTCAGTTTGACAGATGATTGTCTCAATTGGGGTGTGGCTTGGGGTAACAGAATAATTGAAACCTTTTGCTAAAGCTTGAGTGGCAATAGTAGAAATGGGGGTATCAGAAAAGTTGTGAACCACTGTGGTGGGTTTCAAAGTTCTGGGTTTTGGAAGTTGTTGGGTAATTAGATGAGCTAATTTGCGCTTTTGAGTTTCAGTCTTAGACTCGAAAGTATTTAGGGCTGTTTGTGTGTTTATACGGTCGAAACTGTCCCATAATATAGGATGTACATGAAAAGAATGAATAGATGACCAGGTATTAAACATTTAGTTTAATTTTAATATTAATTCTTTTGTTGATATTGATTTTAGCTTTAAGTTTCATATATATATATATATATATATATATATATATATATATATATATATATATATATATATATATACAGTGCTAGTCAAAAGTCCGTACCCCCCTCGTATCTTTTGAACGGTTATACCTATAATAGTGAAATTTGGAGATAGGAAATAAACGGACGTAAGCTTCTTAACTAGTCATGACAGGTGACGTAATAGTGACAGATGACTTTACAGCGCCACTGTGACAGATAATTTTAAATGGGACCTTATGGCAAGTGACACCTCGTTTGAAAGGTATTGAAAATACCTATTCAGTCATACTAATATTGTTTAAGTTTAAGCTAATTTTGACGAATTAATGAAATAAATATAAAATTGCAGTTTCATTTAATTAATTCAAAATTCAAAATTCCGCCTATGATTACTTGTCAAAAAGGTTGACGTTGACGTAAAAACTACTAGAGAATCGAAAAACGTCAACTTTTTTGACAAAAAAACCATAGGCGTACATTTGAATTTTTATTAATTAAATGCGAAGCTACAATATATTTATTTAATTTATTCACCAAAATCAAAATCAACTAAAACACAAAAAAAATTAGTATGGCTGAGTAGGTATTTTGAATACCTTTCAAACGAGGTATCACTTGCCATAAGGTCCCATTTAAAATTATCGGTCACAGTGGCTCTGTAACGTCATCTGTCACTCGTACGTCACCTGTCATAACTAGTTAAGAAGCTTACGTCAGTTAATTTCCTCCATCCAAATTTCACTATTATAGGTAAAACCGTTCAAAAGATAAGAGGGGGGGTACGGACTTTTGACTAGCACTGTATATATATATATATATATATATATATATATATATATATATATATATATATATATATATATATATATATATATATATATATATATATATATATATATATAACTTCTTAACAAATATATAGACCACCCGCAAAAGTAACAGGAGACGTGCAATTCCATTGTTTTCTCCTTTTAGTTTTGTTGAATTGCCCTGTATAATAATTAAATAAATTTATCAAAATATAAGTTGATTTTATCCATTCGTTTGTTATTTTAAACAGTTTAGGTCTTAGGCCCACCATTTAAAAAAATATATTAACTCCCTCATGAGCCTCCATTTTTTTTATTCAGTTATTCATGTTGAGTCGGACAACTTTTTTAATACAGAAAATTTTCGGAAGGGGGCGTTTCGTAAATATGTATCCCTAGAAGTTTCTAAACTTTAGTGCGTTCGACAAGTGGAGTACGGGAAAATCCATAAACTACGTCTTAAAAATTTTGGAGTCCCCCTTCCGTCGTAAAGCGTCGCGTCGTTTGCAGTTGACCCCCCTCATACCGACGTCGCAATTGCAACTCATGACCCCCTTGTTAGTGATTTTTTTTTAAATTCCATGTTATTCCTAGATTTTTAAAAGTTAGCTCTCAAAGTTTATTTACGAATGTATCCAAATCAGTATTACTATGTAGCTCATTAATATCCGCGTACTCTCTCAATTCACTGTACAACTAATAATTAGCTTTATAGGGACAAAAGACAAACACATCGGAGTTTCCTATGCTTTCTTAACTGCATCATATAAATCTTGATACTTTCTTTTGTTTTGATTTCAATGCCATTTCTTTTATTAAGAGCACACAGTAGCGATCAACAGGTAGCAACAAACGCGGTCCAAGATTGCGAAAGTTCTGCGAACTTTCGAAAGTGAGGCAACAGTGCGTCGGTAATTCGACACTGACAGTGACGTTTATACTATCAAAAACAATAGTTTTTATACACATTGGCGAGAAATGTTGCCAAGTCAGTGACGTTCGATTTCTTGTTATAAAAAAATCTATTTTTAGTAGTTCCAATGTGACACAAAATCTAGGCACGGGATAAAAAAGTTTATTTGAAGAAAGTGTATTTTTTGTCTTTCTTAATGGCGGTACAGCCTCCTTTTTTCAATATTTTATTTAGTTATAGAGTAATTTCCACATACTAACATATTTCTGAAATTGGGCTCCGTACCGCCATTCTTTATTATATTACGAATATGTGTGCCAAATATCTCAACAAAATATTCAAAATTAGAGCCGCAATCTTGGAACGCGTTTGTTGCTACTGTTTGCTCTTAACCCACATAACAATGATGTTCGCATCATGTTCTAAGCATATCCTACCAACATTCGTCGAAGTATATCCTTTTTAGTATATGCATAGTACAAGCGTAGCATGTACCATAAAAAACATTCTAAATTTCATGTTCTTTGCATGTGCTTCAAAGAATATTCTTGCACCGAATATACTAAGCACATTCGTGTACGTAGTATCTCGGAATGTTCGTAAAAGTTTATTCTTAGAATATACCTTAATCGAATATTCTTAGTATATGCGTAAGTATATGCAAAAGTATATGCTTAACACATACTTGTATATACTTTTAAAATATCTTAAAAATAATATACTGTATGTACCTATAGGAAGAAGAATAATGTTAGCCTATAGATTATTAACTTCGCGTTAAGAATAATTAATAAAATTTAGGTATTTTGGTAGGAACTATACTGAACTATCTAATTCATTTTTTTAAACCGTTTTAATTGTATGGTAAAAAAGTTTAAAACATAATTCTATTAATTCTATTGAAGAAAAATGAGAAATTCTCGTTTCGTTTTCAATTGCAATGAATATACCATTTTGATTTGAGTTTATACCATAAATATTTTTACCTATAATTTTCGGGAATCCGGAAACGGCCATTTATTGTCATTCTGACCCTTGCATTGCATATTTCAAGGGAAGGGGGTAGGTAACAAAAGGGCAAAATATGAAAATAGTTTCATAGATGAGGGGGTGGGGAATAGTTTCCAGTCTAGTACAGTTCTTCAGTTAGGTTAGGCATTTATGCATTTAAGTATTTCTAGCTACAAGGACTAAAACATTTTTAAGAACATAAAAAGCAGCTTGAAAATAATAAATTCATATTGGTACTTCAATATTTCCTAAATACCTAGTAAGTAAAAGTATGTATAATGTATATAGATATCTATAAATTTTAGTAATTTACATACATATTATATATATTTGGCTATTATATAATATATAAGCAGCATTTTTATTTTGATGTGCACATAATAACTAAATATATTACTTATATTTTATATATAGGCTACTTACCCATATAATACTTATTATACATAGGTACCTATATAACTAACTAAAGTTTATATATTTTATACTTACTTTTTACGTAATATTGTAGAATGTAATAACTACATTCTCATATGCAATTAGAATATGTACATATAATATATTAGTAGAACCTAGGATGAGATTGGGTGATGTTGAAAACATACTTCTGAGAAATATAGCACATCCTTGGAACATTCTTCCCATATACTAAAAATATGTGCGATAGTACATTCTAAGTATATAAATAGAAGGTTTATAGCACCTCCTTAGAACCTTCTAAAAGGTATGTTCTTGGTATATACTGAAAAGAAGTGCGGTAGTACATTCTAAGTATATACACAGAACGTTTAAGTACTGTAATGTAGTATATACTCAGTATATGCTCTGCACATTCGCAATGGTAATTACGCATATTCTAAGTATATACTTTTTCTGAAAAGTATGTTCTATGGATCTACTAAGAACATGAAATTGTTATGTGGGAAGTATAAATAGATACAATGTACTAACTAAATAGAATAGAATATTTTATTTCTATTCATTCTTTTAGCATTTTTTCACACAGAGTGTAACGGGTAGTTCTTTCAAGGGACGACAGACTCAGTAAAACACAGGTTAAAAATAAAGTAAATATAACTATTAAAGATAATTATATACAGTTTAAAACAAATAAAATATAATTCCGTCTTCTGCAAAGGAAAACCAATATTAAACTTTATTACAGTTATCCAATCATAATAGCAACATTAAAATAATACGATAAACAGTATATTTATATACAATAACAATCTCGCTACGTTATATCAACATAGCCCTATATTCCGATTCGGAGATCATTCCTTGCTACTACCGCCTACTGCGATAACGATCATGGCAAGACCCACGTCACTACTGTGGCGTCCGCCTAGGCATAGACCCACCTCACATACGGTGCATCTTTTGCCAAGCCAGCTGATGCTAGTTCAATATGCTAGCATCAGCTGTTGAGCCATGGTTAGTTCAATACGCTAGCCACGGGCAATGACTCACTTTCTCATTCTCCTAGCTCGCCTTAAATATGCTCTCGATGCCCTCTCTTTCGGTTTCCCCCAGCGGTGCTATGCGCCAACGCTGACACTCCTCCGGTCGTCTCTGGTATAGCAGCTCATCGCTTGTCGTGGAATCACATCGTTACCAGAGTATTCAGTAAATAAGTGAACACGTGAAGAGTTTAATATTTACTGCTTCCAGACGTTGTTCTAAAAAGAAGCGTTTGTTTAAAACACTGGACAATGTTTTATTGTTTGTTATTCTGTATAAAACTGCTAGCAATATTATAAAGGCTGTGAGTGATAAAAACGAAATGAAAAGTATACGATAAAAGTAATATGGTTCTTTTCATGAGCATTTTTCAGTGCGTCACAAATGATAGAAAAAAAAGGTTAGTCCGTGATAAATACACATTTATGACATTTATTCTAACATGACATTTTAGTTAAATCTGACAGTTGTCACATTTTATTTGCAATTTGGTATAAAAACAAATCAATTTTGTTTATTGCATTTATAAAATGGTATTTTCTTTGATTTGTATAGTTTTATAAATTGTACAGATTAAATTTTTTTATATAGAATAATATAATATTATTTAATATTATATTATTAGCGCCATCTATTGACAACTAGAATAAATGTTATAAATGTCACCGACGAAATGTAATCAGCGACGTGCGTTTTTTCTGTCACATACAATTTAATGCGTTAGAGAGAAATCGAAAAACTGTGACCGCACTGAAAAATGCTCATGAAAAGAACCATATACAAATTCTTTTTCATTGTAAAGGGTATATTTTTTATATTCGTGAACTTCAAACGACGTCGAATGTGCACTTATGGCCTCTTCCCCCTATCGTATACCGTCGTAATAAGCAAAATCCCCCTCCCCCTTTTCAATGACGTAGTTTATGGATGCTCCCTACCCTTAAAAATTTGTCGGACAATATTACCAGTTAATTGTTAATTGTAATAATTTTTATCAAACAATGCTATAAAAATCAGAATTTTATGACTCTTTATGATGCGTGTCCCCCCCTATGGAATCATAAATGATGATTTTTTGCAAGATGGTTTGACAAAAATACTTCAATTTACTGGTAATATTGTCTGGAAAACTGTTGTCCTCCAGTTGTCGGGCACACCAAAGTTTACGAAACCTCTATATTTACGACACGCCCCTCTCCCGAAAATTTTTCAAAGTAGAAAACTCGGAGATTCGACATGGAATAACCGAATAAATAAAGTCTCATGAGGAAGGTAATATTTTTTTTAATGGTGGCCAAGGACTGGTTAAAAAGTTTTTCATTTTTTTTGTGGCTGATAAGAAAGTTTTCTGTAAAGTGTCCTCGATAAATCGAATATTTACTAAAATAATGTTTGTTAAATTGATTATATTCCTTTTTGGTGTATGTTGGCTACTTTTTCGGGAAAGAATAGTGTTTTCAATAACAAATAATAATTTATAATGAGTCCGCATCAAATAACTTATGCTGTTATCAACACTACGATATTCTTCTTTTATTTTCTTTTGTTATTTTATTATTCCACAATAGTCTGAAGTGGCGTAACCAGGGGGTTATAACCCACCCATCAGGATGTACTTTCAGCTCTATACGCTCTTATCTTGAAGTATTCCATACCCAGAGACCCTCCAGAATCTAGTTGTAACCCCCCGTTAGGGCTGTTTCACATTATAAGAATTTTGAACGTGCGAGGGTTTTCTCGTGCGGTAGTTTTGACGCACCTATTCTTTTCACACAATAAGAATTGAGTCACACGAAGATATTTTGCTGTGTTGTTTGGTATATTATTCTTATTTACACTTTGTGGCTGAGGTAAGTCCATGATAGGATGTCTGTATCATTACGATGTATGATTACAAATGGATATTTTTTGTCCATACTTTTGTCCTAATCTACTGTAAGGCGTATTTAATTAATTTGTATTTTGTCAGTTATTATTTCTTGTTTTTAATTAAAAGTATT
Source organism: Diabrotica virgifera virgifera (assembly GCF_917563875.1). Taxonomy (NCBI): domain Eukaryota; kingdom Metazoa; phylum Arthropoda; class Insecta; order Coleoptera; family Chrysomelidae; genus Diabrotica; species Diabrotica virgifera. The sequence continues at coordinate 148,108,709 of NC_065448.1, read as the reverse complement.
AATTTGTTTTTATAATCCTTGTTCTACTAAGTTATTTATGGGATTTTGGATTAGCTCATCTAATTAGCTCATACAATCTGTGTAATAAACTATTCTAAATGGAAAATAAGCCACAATTGAACTAAAAAATGATTTTATTAACGTTTCGACATCCAATTTGGGCGTCGAAATGTTAATAAAATTATTTTTTTAGTTAAATTGTGGCTTATTTCCCATTTAGAATAGTTTATTATAAAAATTCCACAAGGAAACAGCTTCAGAACAACATTACAATCTATGTTTTTCATGTACAGAATTTAAAAGACCCTCTGTCATCCATTCATTTTTAAATGTTGTTCCTCTCGTTTTAAATGGTGTTTTTAGATAATTTTACACAAGACGTGACCGCGCCCTACTCCAGTCTTCACTGAGTCGTTTACCCTATAAAACTAAATATAATTTCATAGAATAAAAGGTATATATTATATGGAGCGAAATCATCTTATAGCGTTGTGGTTACTTTATCGTCGAAGAAAGAAAAATAAGAGAAACCGAATTCATTGTGGAGAAAAGGCAGGCGGCTTGAGATTGAAGTGTTTAGTTCGTTCTTGAGAAGCTTCAACCACCTTGTCTTCTCTGGGGTTGTTGAATGGACTGTAGTATTTGGAGTTGTTGAACGGACTGTATTATTGGGAGTGTCTTTTAGTACGTAAAGATAAGAGTAACACAATACAAACTTTATTTCTTTACGCACTATGGGTAACAGGAACAGGTATGGGTGACAATATTGAATATGTTGATACTAATTTTGAATTATTTTCGCAATCGCTGTGACAAATTCTGGTTCTTCAAGTAAATATTTGAGATTCTTAGGGAGAGGAGATTTTTCAGTGACTTTTCTAATGACAGACTTTTTTCTTATTTGATTTTTTGTTAATAAATAAACTCATTAGCAACGCAGAACTCGATCTGTGACGTTAATAAATTCACGTCACACAATAAAATATATAAAACGCGAAGAAAGATTTTATTGGACGAACACTTTGAAATTTACATGGTTGGAAACAAATCAGTTTTCAACCATACTGACCCCGAGAGAAATGTCTAGTATCTTGTAGTTTTAATTTTACTACAATGAGGAAGAAGGGTCAAGAACATGTATTGTTGGCGGCGAAGTTTCACCTAACGATAAGGGGATAAGTTTAGTTATAGGGCGAATGAAGGTTCCACTTTTCGTGCGAACTTGGACTGCTCGGACGTTGTGGTCTTTTCCTTCATATACTTCGGTCACCCGAGCAAGTGGCCAGTGTAAAGGAGGAGAGTCAAGGTTTTTGACCAATACTAAATCGCCTACCTTAATATTAGGAGATGAAAGGATCCATTTGGGTCGGTTTTGGAGCCGATTTAGGTAGTCCGAGGTCCAGCGCTTCCAAAAGAGTTGCTGAACTCGAGTGCACTGCTGCCAGCGCTTTAGCCGATTATCCGGAGTGCAAGAAATATCGACTTCTGGATAAGATAACAAAGGGGCACCTATTAAGAAGTGTCCTGGAGTAAGAGGCTGTAGGTCTAATGGGTCAGTAGACAATGGGAATAGAGGGCGAGAGTTAAGAACGGCCTCGACTTGACCTATTAGGAATAGTCTGGAGTCTTGCAATTCCTTAGGAGACAAATGACCAGACAAGTGGTCTTTATGTCGAGTATTGTACACAAATCGATGTATGTACGCCATGGATTTTATAAGTCTAGTGAATGATGAGAACCGGTTTATAAATTCGATCCAACAATTTTTCTGAGTTCTGGTACATACATTAACTATTTTCTTTTCTTCAGGTAAATTGACATATGAGGTATATGACTTGAGGTATGTTTAGACCAATCACTGGATCGGTCTAATAGAAATAACGGTCCAGATGCCCAGAAGGATATGGCTTGATCTGAAAGCTTGCCCCGAGATAAGAGGTCTGCGGGGTTGAGTTCAGACTTTATATACTTCCACTTTGGGCGAGGGCTAGCGTTTTGGATTATTGCCACCCTGTTTGCCACAAAGGTGGCCCATTTTTGGGGAGGTGAGTGGGCCCAAGAGAGAGCTACCATAGAATCTGACCACAAGATACTATCAAAAATGGTGCGAGAACGCGACAATATCGCATAGAGCCTTGTGTAGAGACTGGTTAAGAGAACCATTGCACATAATTCTAGTTTCGGTATAGTGAGAGGTTTTTTCGATGGAGCTACACGCGATTTAGCAGCAATAAGTGTAGATGACACCGATAAATCAGAGTATTCTGCCCTTAAATATATGCAACAGCCATATGCCTGAGTACTGGCATCACAAAACCCATGTAGTTCGACTTGAACTACATCTTTTCCGCCGATTATGCACCGAGGAACCGAAAAAGAGGACAGGTTGGTTAAATTTGACAAAAACTTAAGCCAATTATCTAGAAGCTTGGGATCGGTTATAATGTTGTCCCAAGAGAGATTTTTGGCCCATATTTGTTGCATCAGAATTTTTCCGTGAACAATTACAGGATTGACAAATCCTAGAGGATCATAGCACTGCGCTATGACAGAGAGAATCTTACGTTTGGTAGGTGAGCTAACAATAAGTGATTCTGGAAGGTCAACTTGGAATAAATCAGTTGTGGGATCCCACTTAACACCTAGCACCTTACATGGCCCTTCTTCAGGAAGAATTTTATTCGAAGAGCTGCTAAACTCTGCAGAAGACGCAGAAAGAAAAGAATTGGATCTTGTTTTGTGTCTGCTGAAGCCAGCGGAAGAAAGTTTAGAGCTTAACAAACGATGCAGTGAAGTGATTTCTTCTTCAGTACTACAGCCTGATAAGATGTCGTCCACGTAAGTCTGATACAATAGTGTATCTTGTACTGCCTTTGAACAAGAGGGATTTTGAGCAATGTCCTTTAGAACTCGATAGGCTAGATATGGAGCAGTTCTTTGACCAAATGAAACTGTAGTTAGTTCAATGCAAGAAAATTGATCTTGGGGAGTTTCTCTCCACAGAATGTTCTGGAGAAAGTGAAAGGAAGGATTAATTTTCACCTGCCGGTACATTTTCGTTATGTCAGCAGTAAATGCAAATTTATGAGTGCGGAATCTGGTAAGAATTTCGAACAGTTCGGGCTGAACTTTGGGACCACGGAGAGTAATATCGTTTAGCGAGAGAGCTGAAGTGGTCTTAGCTGAAAAGTCAAACACGACTCTCATTTTTGTAGTAGAGCTTTGATCTCTTACAACTCCTAAATGTGGAACAAAATATTTATTCTCAAATTTTGAGTTACAAAGAGTCAGAGGGACTTCTCTTCCGTGTCCTAGCTCAATATACTCCATCAGAACCTTTCTATATTTATCTTTTAAGGAAGGATCTTTGACAAATTTCCTCTCAAGAGAAAGGAATCTATTTTTAGCACACATAAATGAATCGCCCAATTTTTTGTGAGCTAAAGGGTGAATGAGAGGGAGGTCGAGCTGGTAGCGGCCGTCCTCCAGAATTTTAGTTGTTGAAATAAAGATTCGCCGGCAAGCTCGTCCTCTTCAGAACTTTTAGAAACATCAAGATCTTGTTCTTGTTGAAAGAAACGATCTAGTGTTTCATTAAGTGATTCATCGGTTTCTTGAAAACCGAGGGTCGAGGGAAATGTGTACGATTTTGGGTGACGTTCAAAGTGAGGTTTAAGATAGCTGAGTGGTACAGAGCCCGACACATCCCATCCTAACTGTCTCTGTATAAGAGAGAGCAATCCTTTTCCCAACTTTTCAAGTCATGGTAGCAACAGCTCATAGTAGGCATCAGCTCCTATGAGCAAATCAATTGCAGCTGGTTGACCGAAATCTTCGTCGGCCAACTTATTTAATATATAAGAGGGTTAACTTTCTTATGTCAATGGCTATCTGAGGCAAGCAATTTGTAATAGAAGGTACTACTGCACAAGAAAGAGTAAACTGCGTAACAGAAGAATAATGCGGAAATATATCTATTTTAACTCTTTCCTTAATGACATTACTATCATTAAGGATTCCAGAGATATGCAGACTGGAAGGATACCGTTTGCATCTTATTGATGTAGCTAGTGACTCAGTGATAAATGAACTTTGACTTCCAGAATCCAGAATGGCTCTGGCCAGAATAGGCCGCCCATTTACTGGATAAATGCGAATTTTAGCTGTGGCCAACAAGACGTGAGTGTCATGTGGAGTGGTGGTCGATAGTACAGTTGAGCGTAAAGTGAGGTCATTTTGATGTACGACGCTGGGCTGGTCAATTTCTGGCTGAGCTGTCAGAAGAGTATGAGATGTAGGACGAGTAGAAGACTCTCCGTGGTTTAATGAGTGATTAGAGGGCTTAATTGCAGTATGAGTGTTAGCTGTCGAGTGGTGAGTGTTGTGTAAAAGAGAATGATGCTTTGAGTGGCATAGGGAACAGGTAAATTTTGACCCACAGTTTTGTAAAAAGTGCTTGCTACCTAAACAGTTAAAACAGAGCTTATTGGCTTTTGAATATCCAATTCTATCTGATACAGGCAATGAACAAAACTTGGTGCATCAGTAGATGCGGTGATTTTGTTGAAAGCAGTAGCTGCATACCTTGGGCTGTAAGGTATATGGCTTTGATTTAGAATCCCTTTGACTAGAGAGGTTTGATTGAGAGTGAAAAGCTACCTTGAAATAACTCGGGTGAGAATTGTCATTACTTTGGAATCTAGCTGCTTTAGACGTGGGTTTTTGATCCGCAATCCGCAGAACAACACATCGCTTACTCAAAAAATCGAAAAACTAATCAATACTTGGAAGTTGATTCACAGAAATTTGCTCTTCAAATGAGCGGCGAGTGTTATAATCAAGTTTTTGTTCCAATAAATGAACAAGCAAGGATTCAAATAATTCTGCTTTACTTAACTTTACCGTGTCTAAGGCATCGAGAATTGCCTTAGAATTTGCAACGAATTGTCTCAGCGACTGCGAATTACATTTTTGCAATGTAGGAGTGGCTAGTAACTGCTGATAATATGAGCGGATTATCTGCCGTTGGTTACTATATCGGTTGTGTAAATAAGTCTAAAGCTATGACAAAATTATCATCAGTTACTGGCAACTTATCAATTAGCTTTAACGCTTTTGAGATATGATTTTAAATAAAAGAATTTCTCAGCACTTGATGATAATTGTGAGTTATTAACAATTAGGGCTCTAAATAAGTTTATGAATGAAGGGTATTCGATGCAATTTCCACTAAAAGTGTTTAAGTGAATTTTTGGTAGCTTAATATTTATATGAGAGCGGCTATTATGAGAGGAATGACCAGGATCTGGTGGAGAAGACACTTGACTTAAGGCTTCGACTCGAGCTTGTAGGGTGCATTTTAGGTCCAGACATTTATTTTCATATTCCTCTCTGTCCTCTGAGTCACTGGATGATGAATCCAGTAACTCAATTTCATTTTGAATGGAGTCGTAATTAACTAAGTTTTCCTTGAGAATGTCTATACAAGACATCAGCTGATGTTTATCATCACAAGAGATATTAGCGTTGTACCACTTTTCTATGCGGGTGAATTGAGCCTTATAAGTGCTACGTTTTTTCTTGAGAGTGTCTATGTTTTACTTACAATAACGAATTGGCTGGGAGTTGAATAGAAACTATTTATACTAAGAGCAAGAGAAGAAGTATTTTCTACTGAAATATCCCTTCAAGTGCAGAGAGCTGTCCTTTTTTTAAACAACATTTCGAGTGGAGAACAAATATGCAAAAATTGAACAAGAGAGAATGCAAGAGATAACTAAATAATTTTTGCTGAATAACACTTCGAGTGAAATACAAAAGGACAAAAATTAACAAGAGAAAAAACTAGAAATAAAGAGAAGTATTCTTGCTATATCCAAATGAACACAATGTACACAAAATAAATTAAATTCTATTTAAAAAATAAATATTACTTTGTAACAGTTACTTCGTAAAAAGAGTTACCAAATGTTCTGAGAAGAGTGATAGCTTAATTGATAATCTATAAATATACAATCAACTAATGCTTATGCCAATCTGGTTTACGATGAAATAAATAAAGACATGCAAAATAAAAAACGAATTTGTAGCTTTTATTATTCTCGTAGCATCACCTGAAACATACAAAAATACATATTCCAGACCGGCATAGCTTTCTCAATTTTCTACAATTTAAGATATGTTATAAAAATTACTTAATTATGAGATATTAGTTCTAAGGAAACATTCTATGAGGAAAAAAGCTAATATTTGTTTAATGCTATCACTGCACTTTGTTGTTTTTTAAGAAAGAGTTTATTTACCTCGATACACTAGGCTTTAGGGGAGGCCTATATCTACCTGCGTCTGCTATGCACCTTCCAAGTCGATTGGGCTGGAATTGTAGAGCACTAGTCGTGGAGAATCATTCATCCGGCTCAAAGATAGACCATGGAGAAAAGGCAGGCGGCTTGAGATTGAAGTGTTTAGTTCGTTCTTGAGAATCTTCAATCACCTTGTCTTCTCTGGGGTTGTTGAATGGACTGTATTATTTGGAGTTGTTGAACGGACTGTATTATTGGGAGTGTCTTTTAGTACGTAAAGATAAGAGTAACACAATACAAACTTTATTTCTTTACGCACTATGGGTAACAGGAACAGGTATGGGTGACAATATTGAATATGTTGATACTAATTTTGAATTATTTTCGCAATCGCTGTGACAAATTCTGGTTCTTCAAGTAAATATTTGAGATTCTTAGGGAGAGGAGATTTTTCAGTGACTTTTCTAATGACAGACTTTTTTCTTATTTGATTTTTTGTTAATAAATAAACTCATTAGCAACGCAGAACTCGATCTGTGACGTTAATAAATTCACGTCACACAATAAAATATATAAAACGCGAAGAAATATTTTATTGGACGAACACTTTGAAATTTACATGGTTGGAAACAAATCAGTTTTCAACCACATTGGGTCCATCCTATTAAGGCTATGGGTACATAATTCGCAAATATTTTACGGCTACCCCTACCTTTTCTGTCTTTACATGGCAAATTACGTGTAGTAAAATTCACACTGGTATGGATATGTAAATATTACTAGAATGTCATTCTACTTGATAATGTCATAACTAACTTAAAGAGATGGTTTTTGAAAGTTCTTGGATAACTGTTATTTTTTGTATAATTGCAAATTATTAATTCAGTTAATAAATATGATTATTTCATTCATAGGAGATTCTGACCAATAGAAAGCTACAGAAATCTGAATTAAATCAATAATTTTTGATAATCTCCCGTCGTTAAGTATATTACGTCAGATGCCCTTCGTTGCTACGAAAAAATACATTCAGTGACATTAATGACAGTTAATGTTTTAAAAATTATAAAAGTGGTGACTTTCAATTGTCAAATATTTATAAAAACTGTGTGTTTAATGGTACTTACATAAATAAATTACAATAAAATTTTGGTTTTGAACAGTTTTATTCATGAAATAATCGCAACAAATTGCACTCGACCTCTGAAATTAATATAGAATTTCAGAGCTCTTGTGCAATTACTACTGATTATTTCATTCATAGGAGATTCTGACCAATAGGAAGCTACAGACATGCAAATTAAGGTGATAATTTTTGATAATCTCCCGTCGTTAAGCATATTACGTCAGATGCCCTTCGTTGCTACGAAAAAATACATTCAGTGACATTAATGACAAATGTTTAAAAAATTATAAAAGTGATGACTTTCAACCGTCAAATACATATTTATAACAACTGTGTGTTTAATTTCACTAATTGGTACTTACATATACAGGGTGTCCCGAAAAGAATGGTCATAAATTATACCACACATTCTGGGGTCAAAAATAGTTCGATTGAACCTAACTTACCTTAGTACAAATGTGCTCACAAAAAAAGTTACAGCCCTTTGAAGTTACAAAATGAAAATCGATTTTTTTCAATATATCGAAAACTATTAGAGATTTTGTATTGAAAATGGACATGTATAATTCTTATGTCAGGAACATCTTAAAAAAAAATTATAGTGAAATTTGTCCACCCCATAAAAAATTTATGGGGATTTTGTTCCCTTAAACCCCCCAAACTTTTGTGTACGTTCCAATTAATTCATTATTGTGGTACCATTAGTTAAACACAACGTTTTTAAAACTATTTTGCCTCTTAGTATTTTTTCGATAAGCCAGTTTTTATTGAGATGCGACTTCTTTTTCAATATATTTACGTAAAAATTTTATGGGGGTTTTGTTCCTTTAAACCCCCCTAATGTTTGTGTACGTTCCAATTAAACTATTATTGTGGTACCATTAGTTAAACACAGTGTTTTTAAAACTTTTGTCTCTTAGTCTTTTGTTCATAAGTCACATTTTATCGAGATGTAGCTTCTTTTTCAAAATATACCTAAAAATGTAAATTATAAATAAATTTTCAGATTATTAACAGGTCTCTATAACCGTACTTAACCATATACAAATATGTGGTGGATTCGACAAGTATTCAAAATATCTCGATAAACACTGGCTTATCGAAAAAGTACTAAGAGGCAAAAAAGTTTTAAAAATAATGTGTTTAACTAATAGCGGCACAATAATAATTTAATTGGAACGTACACAAAAGTTTGGGGGGGTTTAAGGGAACAAAACCCCCATAAAATTTGTATGGGGTGCACAAATTTTACTTAATTTTTTTTTAAAGATATTACTGTCGTAAAAATGCCACATGTCAATTTTCAATAAAAAATCTCTGAGAGTTTTCGATATATGAAAAAAAATCGATTTTCATTTTGTAACTTCAAAGGGCTGTAACTTTTTTTGTGTGCACTATTGTATATAGGTAAGTGAGATTCAATCAACCTATTTTTGACCCCAGAATCTGTGGTATAATTTATGACCAATCTTTTCGGGACACCCTGTATAAATTACAATAAAATTTTGGTTTTGAACAGTTTTATTCATGAAATAATCGCAACAAATTGCACTCGAACTCTAAAATTAATATAGAATTTTTGCCCTCGTGACACTTTGACATAATTTCACTCGCCTTAAATTAAAACTGCCAAAGTGACACTCGGGAAAAATTCAATAATTTTAGAGCTCTTGTGCAATTACTACTGATAATTTTTTCACTAACTATGTATTCAGTGATTGTAATAGTTTATATGTACCTACAACAAAAACTAATACTCAATCGAGAAAAGAGGAAAAGTGTTTAAGTGATTTTTTAATAATATATTGTTACTATGGAACGCTTACAATTTTGAACATCTTTAAAAACAAAATACTTGGATCACAGAATATATCTTGATGTATTCTCTGCTTCTATCTTCCATAAATAATACACAATAAATAACTTTTGATAAAGTTCACGTCTTAAATCAATTATTTATCAAATACACTATATATAAATATTATTTAATCAACAACTCCCAATATTCCCAATTCATGTTAAATATTTAAAATTGTCACTGATTGTCAGTGTCTGACTGACATTATCCTGAAAATGTTCTATTCGACTGAGTACGTTGTATGACAAAGATAGATTTGAAAAATTTTACCACGGACATTGTGGTCATTTTTTTTGAGTCCTGAAAAAACCAATAAATATTTTTGAAAAATGTAAACGCAGAATGAAAGACTAAATTATTACCGAGGGCCGAAAGTCCCTTAGAATAAATAAAAAGTTTATTTTGAATGAGATATTTGAAATTAAAAATAACACTAAATTTTCTCTTAGTTTTTCACCCTTGTAACTTATTAAAATAAACATTCTAGAAGTTCTCAGGGACTTTCGGCCCTCCCTAAAAACGTAATCTTTCATTCTGCGTTTAAATTTTTCAAAAATACTTATTAGTTTTCTCAGGATTCGAAAAAAATGAATCCCCATTTGAATAGCATTTCAGCCGAAAATACGTACCGATCCTCTTAACGCAAAAAGATACGATTTATATATTTTTATATTCACACATATTGATGGAACACCCTCTATATACTCAACGTCAGGGTTCTTTCGTTTTAAACATTTTGCATGTTTTAATCAACTGTTTTAAACATGTTTAAAACACTTAAATTAAACAAGTGTTTTTTTCATTTTCTTTATTAATATGTATAACGAACATCAAAAAAATTAATAAATACATTATATAAACTTTTTAATAACATACATAATATTATTTATTTATTAATAATCGGAACGCAAAAAAAATTGGAAAACTTAAAACATTTTGCATACAAGAGTTAATCAATTTCTCAAAACTGCTTGAGGGCCGGTTGTTCGAACGCTAATCAACAATGATCACTATCAAATATTTAATTACTGTCACCAACTGTCAATGTCAACTTTGATTGGGTTGCTGAAAATATAATTAATTATAATTATGAGATTAGTTAATCAATTAACATAACAATTATTAACATAATTGATTAAATAATTTCATAATTGTAATCCATAATTATGTTTTCAGCAGCCCAAACAAAGTTGACATTGACAGTTGGTGACAGTAATTAAATATTTGATAGTGATCATTGTTGATTAGCGTTCGAACAGCCGGCCCTTAGTAATCTTGTGATCTAAATCATCATTCTGATCATTCACGTCATCACTGATGGAATTAAATTCTTTAAAAATTGAAACCAACTTAGAAGCTTTGACATTGCCTAGTGGGCCTAGCCGATTATGTAGTTTGGAATGGTAAATCCTATGATGAGAAGAGTCTTTCTATGTTGGAAAGTCTTTCTGTGTTTCTATATTTTCCTTAGAACGCCACCATGCCAATGGTTTTACATTCTCAATTAGATGTTTAGAAAACATATAGATTAAAGGGTACAAACTTTGCCTGGTAATAATAATAATAATTGAAAATGCTTCTGGAAGATAATTTACAATGGATGGATGATAAGTTTATTTCCACTAAAGCGATGATCAAGCAAATTTGCCAAAATGAGCTGGGGTCACCACAAACTAACTGACAGTAAACGTTATTGCAATAGCTAACTTGCAATGCAAATTTATAAATAGTAAATTGTCTGGGGTTCACCAGGCAATTTCTTATCTATTATTTAGTATAATAATAGATCAAACACCTTCAATTAATGTTATGTTTAAGAAAATATGATTTAAACAATGTTTTCTTCTAAGTTTTATTTGTTTAAAATATTAAATTAAAAAAAAACATGTTTAAAGCAAAAAAGGTTTAAAACAAAAAAACATGTGTTTTAAACAAGTTTTATTTGTTTAAAACATACAATTTAAAAACAAAAAAGAAACATGTTTAAAACGTAAAAAACCCTTAAAACGAAAAAAAAACATGTGTTTTGTTTAAAATTAAAAAACATGTTTTTTGCAATCCTGCTCAACGTTAATTGCAACTATGTAAAATAAAGTTTATTATAATATACTTAGCAGTTTTAATTACTGTTGTTATCAGTAGCATATAATTAATTTTGCTGTACTTATAAAATGTGTTTTTTTCTTTATCACCTAATTTGTCAAATTCACTGTTAAGTGCACGGCATACACCATTCCAAGCATTTCTCGTCAAGTTTCTATCTTTATATATTTCTATTGTTTTGTCCCAAAGAACAGGTCTCGCTTCAATTAATGTTATTAATATTTCACTATCAATCTGGAACATCATAATATAAAATATATGCACCTACTTCAAACAGCCACAAAGTGTAAATGAAAATAATGTACCAAACAACCAAAGAAACTACCTTCGTGCGACTGAACGACAGTATCATATGAAAGGATGTATTAAGTCCCCTATGCTACTGGGTGCGTAAACACGGCACGGCTGCCGTCTGTTGTTGTAAGCGAGGGACGGCATAAACACGGCGACTTCACCGAACGTCCCAACCACCGTCTAGTGAGAAAGGCTCCATATGATTACATGCGCCACCATTGTAATGTCGTCGTGCGTTCTAACCCTTGCACGTTTAAATTCTTATAATGTGAAACAGCGCTTAGGATCCTGGTTACGACGTTGATAGTCTGTGTAGCAAACTGGTGGCTGATTTTGCTTGGTCAAACCTGGAATGTATTTATTCGTTACTTACTGCTTTTGTTTTGATAATATTTGGACTCCCAAGTATTTGAAGGTTTCAGTTGGTAATAATAAAAAATAAAATCACGAAATATTGGATAAAAACACGTGCACGATTATAACCCTATCTGTTCGTTCTATTCGTATTCCCAGAAAAAAAGTAAAAAAGCAGATGACTGATTATGATATCAGTGTTTGATTTATGTTGTATCCTTGAGAATAATTTAAAAAACTTATATATAAAAAATAAACTCTCCATACATTACTAAAAGTGATTTAAATCATCCACATGATGCATTTGATATACAATTTCTGAAGTAGCTATTTGTAAACATGTATTTCTCATGATAGAGAGATTACAAAATGTGTCAGACTTTAGCTAAAGTGGGTCGGAAGTTATTGTAAAACAGCCAGTAAAAGCTGGAATACGAATTGCTATTGGGACACTTTTAGATGGTTTACTAGGTATAATTGGGGTAACAATAGGTCACTGATAATATTATTATTAGTTATAGATGGCTAATACTGTAACCTTGCTACGGTCTCCTGGCACTCACATAATTCCATACTAGATTAGAATTGACCTCTACAGAATTGAGTACCTTACGCGCTTCCTGGCTATCTGTGAACATCGCAAGGGAAGAGTATAGGTTCTTTTCTGTCTTTCTATTTCTTCCACGCAGTGATGGATGATGGATTGCCGTTAATGCCGATTGGAAAGTTGTGACATCCTTAGATAGAGTTACCGGGAAATGCATCCCTTGCTTTGTCCCTACTATACCGGCTCCTATAAACACCCTCGGATCTTTTTGAGCCATCAGTGTAGCAGTACACCGTCCGCTTGTATTGGTACACCTTCTTTCCACTCTTTTCTGCCTGATGTATTAATTTTGAATTTATTGTCAAAACCACACTTAATACCTATTGCATCTTGGGTTACCTCAAGAACAATATCTGCTTTTAGCTCAACGCAACACAAAAGGAAATATGCAAAATGATCGGAGGACAAAAAAGAAATGAACGAACTAATAAAAACCAGACACATTCAGAAGAAAACTTGGGCAGCTATTTCCGACCTCTATACGCTAAAGGTAACGAAAATGAACCACCAACACCTGAAGTGACAACAAACGAAGAAATGAGCATTAAAGAAGCAGAGGTAAAGGAAGCATTAACGAAATTAAAAATAGAATATCAGAAGAGAGGACAGAATATCAAAAGTACCAAGTACCTAAAGTACGGAAGACAAGATCTGACCAAACAACTATTAAAACTAATCCAAAAAATGATTAAACAAAACAGAATGCCACAAGAATGGAGTCCATCCTAATACATCTCTTCAAAAAAGGAAAAAAATCGGATCCGAATATAGAGGAATTAATTTATTAAACACCAATTAACACCACTAAAATTAACGACCAAAGTGATAATAGAAAAACTGAATAAATTTATAACATTAGCAGAAGAACAACAAGGTTTTACGTCGGGAAAATCATGCACCGGCGCTATATTTATAATGAAGCAGGTTCAAGAAAAATCATTAGAATACAAAAAACCGGTATACTTATGTTTCGTGGACCTTAAGGCATTCGACAGGGTCAAATTAAAGGACGTTATCGATTTATTGTAGGCAAGAGAGGTATCTCCAGGAATAATTAAAACGATCGAAAATATCTACCAGAACATACAGTGAAAGTAAAAGTAGATGAAGAACTAACTGACCCAATTTAAAGCTGGCAATGGGATAAGACAGGGAGATTCTCTGAGTCCTCTATTGTTCAACGCCATCGTGGATGAAATAATAAAAAGTAATGTCTAAAAAAGGATACCAACTGGGAGAAAAACAATTTAACAAAAAACTGCTATGCAGACGACGCAATTAAAGTGAAGATGATTTACAACGCAACGTTTGCTGCACCAATTTAATATAACCGCTAGAAAATTGAACATGTTAATTTCCCCAAAAAAAAAAGACCAAATGCATGGTTATAACAGCAAATCTAATAAGATGTAAATTAGAGCTGGAGAGTCAGATAATAGAACAAGTCATGGCATTTAAATATCTAGGCATCACACTATTTAGCTACGGAAAGCTTGAAACAGAAGTGGAGGATCAAGCACTGGCGAAGCGTCCATGTAACCACTGTTACCATTGGTAACAAATAAAAATCTTGCAAATAAATATTTTATGACGATGAATAATTCTATTTACCAATATTTTTACCAATAGAAATATATTATTATATTATGTGGTAATAGTACCTAACTCAGTAAATAGCCAACTACTCTTAGACACGAAAATATTGGCGAGTTTATGTGACTCAGTTGCACTTTATTATACTCTGTTACCAGACTCATTTCTGGTTACAATGGTTATATACCCACGCTGGCGCTCGGGACCGGCTAGTGACTGAAAATGTTGAAGAAGCGACGGCATAAGCGCGCTGTGTATCAGTAGCGCTGTTGCCAGAATTAAAATTGGTGACAGTACCTATAAAAAGTGTGCGTGCAGTTAACCATGGATGAGTGTCGCTTCTTAATCGATCAACTACTTGAAAAATAATTCTCCTTGTATAATTTTAAAGAAAAAAATGAGATTAAAAATGAAAGACCTATTTTGAACAATTTAAAAAAGGAATGAACAAAAGTAGTTCGATATTTTAAATTTAGTTGGTACAGTGAGAATCCTTGGTTATATTATGGTTGCAAAAAAACTGTATTGTTATTTTGATATATTGATTATTTTGATATATTGTTATATTGATACTGTATTGTTGTCCATGTCTTCTAGTTTCTACAGAAAAATGGGTGGACCTGGTTCAATTTGATTTAAATAGTGTTAGATTTTAAAAAGGAGACATGAAATTTCTCCGTTACCTACATGTAAGATGTATACCCAATTTGATTCAGTTTGGCAAAACAAAAATCAAAAGTTCTCTTAACCAAGCTTTTAAAGCAAATATTGCTAAACATAATGAGTTTGTTAAAAAAAAATAGATAGGTATATCCTTAGCACACTTATAATAGATACTGTATGTTTTTGGACCAAACAAGAACTAGCGTTTCATTTTGAGTGCTACGACTCTGACAATCGAGGCAATTAGAGGGAATTGTTAACATTAATTGCCACAAAAGATCAAAAATTTTGTCAACATCTAGAAACATCTGTTTTTTCGAGAGATATGCAAAATGATATTATTGAAGCTACACTCACCGGCACAAAATTCCGCCACCCAAAATTTTTGATTAAGTTTGACAATTTATAACCGTATTATTTGTGCTCCGATTTTCAAGATTCTTGCACCAGTTTGTAGGTACATGTATTCAAATTGTTTGGTATTATTCCGGTAACAAAAAATTTTGCTTGCATGTCATTGTACAGGGGTGAAAGGAAGCGTTGTATTTTCTCCTAATTTTAAAAAATTCTGTGGAAAAATGGAATAGCTGATTTTGTTTCATAGTCCTGTCATATTTTTCCGGAGGCATCGCCAACATTTTGTTTTTTGAATTATCCGAATATCTTTTTTCTTGTAAGAGCTGTACCATTTTTTGTAAATAAAAACACTGATTGACTCATACAATTGAGGTTGGATTGATAAGATTAGAATGGCCAGCATGCAGCCCAGATCTCAATAATATTGAGCATTTATGGGATGAATAAAAAAAGCTATTTGCCGTCATCCTAGGCCTTCAGAAAATTTGGTACAGTTATAGCCCTGGTAGAGGAATATCGGGCTATTCTCCAGGCAAGGAAAACACATCTTTATTAGATGCTAAACAGATTGCGAGCAGTCGTTGCTGCAAGAGTTGGACATAACCGCTATTGAATTGTTTTGTTTTGTTGTTAAATTTGTTTTGTTTTGTTCATTTTAGTGCGTTTGATATTTTTAATTAAATAAACCTTCAAAGCAGTGTTTTTAATTACAGCTCTTACAAGAAAAGAGATATTCAGATAATTCAAAAAACAAGACCTTAGTGATACCTCCAGGATAATACAAAAGGAGTATGAAACAAAATCAGCCATCCAATTTTCCACAGAATTTTTTAAAGTTAGGAGAAAAAACAACGCTTACATTCACCCCCGTATAATGCCATCTAAGCAAAAATTTTTTGTTAGCGGACAATAGCAATTGACATCAATACATGTACCTACAAACTCGTGCAAGAATCTTTAAAATTGAAGTACAAATAATAAAGTTATAGATTGTCAAATTTGATCAAAAATTTTGGGTGGCGGAATTTTGTGCCGGTGAGTGTATATTATATACATTTAGCCATATCTTCATTTTTTTAAATAAGATTTTTTGCATTTGGTTTTGGTAACACTTCAGAAAAAGTCACGCGTCGCCACTGGGATCAAGTGAACAAAGCAAACAGAGCCGCAGGTATAGACTTCATGAAACAATGCTTTACCCAGAGTGGATATTACTATCCAATTCTCCAAGAATGCCTTTAGGTATCCATTTGCATGTTACCGCAGGTGTGCCTCGTCTACTCATTACTTTTATCCAAGAGTTGGTAGTTACTTTATTGAATGTCCCTTCAATATCTAAAAAAGCGACCATTACTGTCTTTTTCTCCTTCATTGATTTTAAGATAAGCATATTTAGATTATCCAATGCTCTATGATTTTCTTCTTTGGCCTCCATAAATTGGCAAGAAACGTACTTCTTTAATTGTAGAACCATCCTTTACCAGGGCTTAATGGACTAGAGAGTAGGTCGGGATACCTGTAATCCCCCCACAAAACTCTTTTCATGAATTTCTTTTGGCTTTCTGAATTTCTTTATTGTATAGCTTTAGGTTATACCTGTAAGGGCTGTAAGCATCTTAGTCTTAAGTTACTTTTGGCTTTGTTAAATAGGTTTCTGACTTCCGATCTCAGGTTCCTTAAGCCGTTGCGTTGTTGAATCAGATTGTATTATTCCCCGTATACATACTTCCTTTTTTTTCGGATAGTTTTCCTGGTAAGCCGCCATAATAGTTTCTCTTACCGTTTCTGCTGCCGAATTTATGGCGTCTACGCATTCAAACAAATTTGTACTGTGAAATGCAATGGAAAGAAACAGCATGGGACACTTTAGGTTAGAGACGGAGGATGAATCAGAGGTAGAATTTGAGAGGGTGGACGAATATAATTTGGGTACACTTGTCGATAAAACATGTAAGGAAGAAGCAGAAATCCCGTTAAGACTGACCAAGAGTAATAGACGTAATGGAAGATGTCAGTGAGTTGGGAATCAGAGATTGGAAGCTGGCAGATAAGAACAGAAAACGATGGAAATTATTCATCAAAAATGGGTCTAAAAGACCTGTTAACGCTATACGTACAATACAATTACATACATACAAACCCACTTTTATAAATTTATTTACCTAAATATTAACTAATTCAATATTTTATCTATAATTTGCTTAATACGCCAGTCAATGGGATCCTCCGAATTCTATCCTGCATGAATTTTAATGAAATTTTGGGCCTAGCCTCTACTTATCTCCTAATTCAAAGTCTACCCTATGCCGATGTGTGCTTTTATCTTGGGGGTGGTTCCCAAAATTTTTGGTTAAAATTACCACGGAATTCGCTGGAGAACCTAATTCTAAGCAAAAACTGTTCTATAATTTTTTTTTGAAAACTCTTTTTGAAATTTTATCTCAAAATCTCAAAATACTTTTTGAGATATTCGTGGTTGAAAATTGGCCATTTTCATTGAATAATACCTTTCATAATACCTTTTCGAACGGTTTTTTGCAAATGCCTTAAAAACTATGCATCTAACTAAAAAACTATATGAAACATTTTTGTAGGTTATAAAAAAACAAAGAGACACTTGCCTTCATAAATCTTCTAGTTATAATACAAAAAGAGATATGGTAGGTGAAAATAGTTTGTTTTTGGCACATTCTCAAATTGGTGTATCTAACTTAAAATAACAGAGAAACAGCGAATTTAAGGTGTATAATGCTTCTATTACCTTTTGTAGTGCTTAAACATACCTTTAAAATGAGCTATACTAAAGGTTCATTACATTAAAACTAAGGGAGATATGATGCAAACAAAATTGATAACTAATGTATTTTAAGAAAAAATGAGAAGTAATTTTAACCCCCATCCATCAAAATGTAAATGCATCGTTTCCTTCTACAATATCTTTTATTATAGTGTTTTTTCTATGTTCAAAAAGTTAGACGGGTTTAAAATTAATGGTTTTTGAAAAAAAAAGATCAAATTATAGAGCGCATTTTTAAATTTTCTTAAAAGTATTTCTTTTTCTCCATGTAACTTGAAAATGATAAGAGATACAGTAATGAAAAAAAAAGGAAATTTTTATCTGAAAAAGCCCTACATTTTTGTGTGGGATCTTTTTTTCGTATCTCTTATATTTTTCGAGTTACATGGAGGAAAAGGAAGATTTTTAAGAAAATTTAAAAATGCGCTCTATAATTTGATCTTATTTTTTTTCCAAAACTGTTCATTTTAATCCAGTCCAACTTTTTGAACATAGAAATAAAACTATAATAAAAATTATTGTAGAAGGAAAACGATGTATTTAAATTCTGATGGATGAGGGATTAAATATACTTCTCATTTCTTCTTAAAATACATTAGTCCTCAACTTTTTTGCAGAATATCTTGCATAGTTTGAATGTAATCGACATTTAGTATTACTCATTTAAAGGTCTTTTCAGGTACTACAAAAGTTATTAGTATCATTATACACCTCTAAAATCGACAGTTTCTCTGTTATTTCAAGTTGAATACACCGATTTGAGCATGTAGCAAAAAAAAAACGCTGGACGGAAGGGCCGCCCGAGAACTTTATCGTACCGATCTATTATCGTTATCGTACTAGATACTGGCATTCTATAAAAATAACAAAGTTACTCGTTATTTTGATATTTTAGAAACACCTTGTGTACTTGAAAATATTTTATGGTTCTACGTATCATTAATTCCTGCATTTGAGAAAATAAATGTTCGATGCCATATTTCGGGGCACACTATAGATATATAGATTATTGCATAAATCAATAGAATATTATAGTCATACTTTCATTTCAAATTAGTTCATTTTTCTGAGAAATTAATAGTTTACAATATTTGCATTTCATTCTATTTCTATTACGCCAGTCAATGCGCGAGATTAAGAACAAGATATTACCTCAGAATTCTATCCTACTGCATGGATTTTAACGAAATTTTGGGAGTAGCCCAATCTCCTAATTCAAAGTCTATCCTATATACTATGGCGCTTTTATCATGGGGGCGGTTCTCACCACTTCTCAGGGGTGGAATATTTTTATTTTCGAATTACATGGAGAAAAAGAAGATTTTTAAGAAAATTTAAAAATGCATTCTATAACTTGATCACATTTTTTACAAAAACCATTCATTTTAAACCCGCTCAACTTTTTGAAAGTAGAAATAACACTATATTAAAAGGTATTGCAAAAGAAAAACAATGCATTTAAATTCTGGTGGATGAGGGGTTAAATGTATGTACTTCTCATTTTTCCTTAAAGTACATTAGTCATATGGGTCTATTGAATAAAAAGAAGTATTTGTTTTACTTCCTCGTATTTAAGTATTTACTTAATAGTAATTGAATAAAGCATTAAAGAAATGCTTTTATTCATTTAGTATTAAGTAAATACCTGAATACTTGTAAGTAAAAGCAAATACTTCTTTTTATTCAATAGATCCATTTTTGCACTATATCTCGCTTAGTTTGAATGTAACCGACATTTAACTGTGCTCGTTTTAAAGGTCTTTTCAAACACTACAAAAGGCGTTGGTAGCATTATACACCTAAAACCTACCGTTCCTCTGTTATTTTAAGTTGGATACACCAATTTGAGCATGCACACAAAAACAAACTCTTTTCACCTACCATATCTCTTTTTATATTATAAATAGAACATTTACGAAGGAACGAATCTCTTTGTTATTTATAATCTAAAAAATGTTTTATATAGTGTTTTTAGTTCGATGCATGGTTTTTAATGTATTCACAAAAAAACCGTCCGAAAAGGTGTCATTTTTCAATGAAAATGGCAAATTTTCAACTACGCATAACTCAAAAAATATTGAGTTCTCAAAAAAAGGTACCTATAGACCAGTTTTTGCTTAGAAATAGGTTCTCTAGCCACTTCCGTGCTTATTTTGACCAACGAATTTTCTACCCCCTTGAAGGGGTGGGAACCACCCCAAGATAAAAGCGCCATAGTTTATAGGGTAGATTTTGTTTCTTGAACTAGTTCCTACTTACTGTGAAAATATCAAGTACATCGATGTAGTAGGATGGAATTCGGAGCCAAATACCCTCATTGACTGCTCTATAATAATGCTTTGCTATGATCGCGTGAGAGAGGACACACATAAGATTATAGCAAAATTTCTATTTACCGTAACTTTTCAAGTTTTTGAGCTACAGCAACGAGTTTTATGTCATTGGAAAGGTAATTTTGCATTCTTTCAAAATATGTAAAAATATACAGGGCGTATCTAAAAAAATTAAGATTTTTTTTCATTTCCGGTTCAACCGGAAGCCATATTTTGGGTAAAATTTATTAGGATAATAGATAATAAAGTACCATATATGTCTGCAAAATTTCAAATTTTAGTTTCTATTACAAAGGAAGTTACGGGCACTCGAATATTTTTTTTATAAAAAATTCATAACTCTCCTCCTATGGGGACTTAAGAAATCTGACTGTCATTCAATTTACCGATAGGATATCAAAAATATATCAAAAAATAAACAAATTCCTTGGAGCCATTTTTGAGAAAATCTAGTTCAAAGTTATGTCAAATTTTGACCCCTTAAATATAGGCAACCCGTAACTTTTTCTGAAAAACAATAATATTCTTCTTATAGCCCCATCTTTAGGCTATATAACGGCTTTTTCAAATTAAACTTATCTTAAACAAGTTTTTAGATAGGTAGGGAAATGTGTCGGGTGGGCGGTCGGCCATGTTGACCGCCATTTTGAATTTGGAAATGTCAAATTCCGTATTTCTATTTACCTATCGACGAGCTAACTTTGAGTTAAATTTCATTCGTTTTGGTAAAAATTTGCAAAAATGGGCCCTAAATAACCCCCCTTTGAGAGGTTTTTTTAAAAGCTTAGTTTCTCGACAAAATTCTCTTAAACTTACTCATACCGAATTTCATCAAAATCAGTCGGGTAGTTTTTGCTGGGCGGTGGCGACATACGTACGTACGTACGTACTTCCGACATGTTTTTTTATTTGCTTTTTAGACTCAGGGGGACTCAAAACTTCGAAAAAAAGTGAAATCTGAAAAAAAATTTTTTGCACGATCCTATAACTTTATCTATTATACTACACTAACGTATGTAGTACAATAAAGTAAAAACAAACTCTTCTTACCTACCATATATCCCTCTTTGTATATTAACTAGAAGATTTTTCAAGGAACGAATCTCTTTGTTTTTTTATAGCCTACAGAAATATTTTCTATAGTTCTTTTTGTTAGATGCATAGTTTTTAAGCTATTCGCAAAAATCCGTCCGAAAAGGTGTCATTTTTCAATGAAAATGGCCAATTTTCAACCACGAATAACTCAAAAAGTATCGAGTTTTCAAAAAATAATTATAGAACAGTTTTTGTTTAAAATTAGGTTCTCTAGCCTCTTCCGTGGCTATTTTAACCAAAACGTTTTCACCCCCGAGAAGGGATGGGAACCACCCCCAAGATAAAAGCGCAGATCGGCATAGGGTAGACTTTGTTTCTTGAGCTATTCCCTACTTACTGTGAAAATATCAAGTAAATCGATGTAGTAGGATGGAATTCGGAGCCAAATACCCTCATTGACTGCCCTATAAGTAACTGATGGAGTTTTTCCTCATACAAAATAGGTAAATAAAATGCAAAATGAAATTTGATAGATAGTTTTATTCTACAATAATTAAACAATACATGGATATCAGATAATTATTAATATTATTTCTAATAACTTCAGATTAAACAGAAACATATTATATAAATATTTTTTAATATCACAAGATTATCACTAAAATTATTTTTTGGGCTGCAAAATACCAACTGCCAAATCTCTTGTTTCTCTAATCTATAGGAACACGTCGAATGCTGGTGAAACGGCGCGCTTATTTTTGGTGCTGACCAGCGCAGCTCTTAAGTAAAAAGCTGGGGATATCAGCATCAGTTTGTTTGTCGCTGGATTCCGAAACCGAAGATGAAATAATGTTTTTATTAGAAAATGTCCGAAGTGAATGCGATACACGAACTAATAGTGAACATATGGAATAATAAACAACTGCCACAAGACTGGAATACCGGAGTAATTATTCACTACATAAATAGACAAGGCGAAAACGGCGGGTTCGAAGGGAAAAATATTCCCATGAGATTTTTTTGCATAATCACATTCGTGAGATATCCCAGAATAAGGTTCAAGAAGTCGCCCACGTGAAAAGTGGGCCAATTTTTTTAACAATTTTTTTTAATCAAATTGTAAGAATCAATATTTTTGGCCCGAACAATTTTTTCTTTAATTTTTTGGACCATTCTGGACAAAAAAGGTCTCTTATAATTTTTCTTTAAAGTTGATCGTTTTCGACTTATAAGCAATTTAAAATTGAAAAAAACGAAAAATGGCGATTTTCAAGACTTAATAACTCGATTAAAAGTTATTATTATGAAAGTCAATATATGACTAAATCAAAGTTAGAAGCCCCCCCTACAAGATCCTGAAGAAATTTTTGTCATTATTTTATTACTAAGCTGTTATTTTTAAGTAATAATAATAAGCGCCATGCACGTGTGCGGCCGCTGTAAATTCTGAGTGCGAGAGAGAAGCCATTCCAGCAGTCCAATTGTGCATCTTACTCGCACTCACATTTACAGCAGTGTCAATACGATCTAACCACTCAATGTTATTAATTAAAAATAACAGCTTAGTAGTAAATTAATGACACAGGTTTCGTCAGGATCATGTAGCGGCGACTTTAAACTTTGATTTAGTCACTTTCTGACTTTCATAATAATAATTTTTAACTGAGTTATTAAGTCTTAAAAATGGCCATTTTCGCGTTTTTCAAATTTTAAATTGCTTATAACTCGAAAAAGATCAACTTTAGAGAAACATTATACTAGACCTTTTTTGTCCAGAATGTTCCAAAAAACCTAAAAAAAATTAGTCCGGTCCAAAAATGTTGATTTTTGCAATTTGATTAAAAAAAATTGTTGAAAAAAAAAATGGCCCACTTTTCACGTGGACGACTTCTTGAACCTTATTCTGGGATGTCTCACTAATGCGATTATGCAAAAATATCTCATGGGAATATTTTTCCCAACGAACCCGCCTTGTCTAAAAAAAGGAGATCAGCTTGAATGTAAAAACTACCGGGCAATAACGCTACTGACTGTGGCATATAAAATACTGTCAAATATTGTGTATGAGCGATTGAGACCATATGCGGAAGAAATAGTTGGGGGATATCAATGTGGTTTCTGCAGGCAGAAGTCCACAATAGATCAGATCTTCGTCTTGAGGCAAATCTTGGAAAAGACTAGTGAATTTAATATAGACACACATAATCTCTTCATTGATTTTGAGAGTGCCTATGATAGTATCCATCGAGAATTTCTGATCCACGCACTGAAAGAGTTTAATATTCCAACTCAACTCATTGATATAGTAAAAGAAACACTTAAAGTACAAAGCAAAATTCGAATTCAAAACGCACTAACAGATACAATCCATGTTAGAACGGGGCTACGACAGGGAGATGCCCAATCCTGTATTCTATTCAACACCACATTAGAAAAAATAATTAATTAGAGAGTCAAAAGTCAACACCAGAGGAACAATAATAACAAAAAGTGTACAAATATTGGCATTTGCAGATGATGTTGATATCATAGCTAGAACCAAAAGAGAAATGATAGAAGCATTTAATGCGATAGAAAGAGTGGCACAAAACAGTGGCCTAAATATTAATGAAATAAAAACCAAATACATGAAGGCCAGCAAATCGACAGGCCAAAGAAACCTACAGAATCTGACAATAGGAGACTATATAACACCGAAAGCGTAAAAAATTTTACATATCTAGGTTCACTAGTTACCGCAGATAACAATGTCAGCGAAGAAGTTAAGAGAAGAATACATATTGCTAATAAAACATATAATGAACTAATTAAACATCTAAAATCTAACAACATCACGAGAAAAACCAAATGCAAAATATACAAAACCCTGATAAAACCGGTCCTTATATATGGATCAGAGACATGGACACTGTCGAAAAGCGATGAGAAGTTATTAGGTACGTTTGAACGAAAAATCCTCAGACACATATATAAAGGGGTGAAAGATAATGACGTATGGCGCAGAAGATATAATTTTGAACTATACGCAGCATACAACGAACTCGACGTCATAACATCCATAAAGATCGGACGTCTGCGCTGGATGGGCCATGTTGAACGGATGTTGGAGACCGAAACACCAAAATATATAATGAGGCAAACACCAGTAGGGAGAACGTCAAAGGGAAGACCCAAACTTAGATACATGGAACAATTGGAACAAGATCTGAAAACACTTGAGATTACCCACTGGAAGAACAAAGCAAGGAACAGAACAGAATGGCGGAAAATCCTAGAACAAGCCAGGACCCAAAAAGGGTTGTCGAGCTACTGATGATGATATTAGAAAATATCCACTTAAAAATTTTACGTAGAGGAAGGTTGGAGTGCATGGAATTAATCAAACGGCGGTAATTTCGGGAGTACCACTATCTCTTCCCGCAGATAAAAATGGACAGTCGAAGATTCTTTAGATACATGAGGATGAAGTTGGACAGGTTTAATTACATCCTGAGTAAAACAGAAGAGAAAGTTTATCAAAAAAGTTGATAAATGCTTTGATAATCTCAAATATTGTGTAAATACACTTAAACAAACACTCCCAAATACGGCTACCAGCGTACTAGAAGCTGGAAAATAATAGGATATTGAACATTCATTTTTGCTGGTCTGTGCCTATTACAAACACTGACAAGTTCGGGCAAGTGTTCTTTGTGTACCGTTTCATATCGAAGTACCTATCCTATGTGTGTATATAATATACACACACGCTTGTTGGCGCTTGCTCGCCAGCACCGGCAACAAGCGTTTTACGTGTTCGTACCCTAACATAAATTTTATTCCAAGTAGTTGCTTATATTAACAAATAGAGTAAAAATAAGATTAAACTGCATTAATGAAGGTCATAAGAATAGATATAACAATTATTAGTTGGATTGTAATACACTGAGCGTCAGTTGAGTTGCAGACCCCAAGATAAGTATTATGAAATATGTATTCTTAATTTTATCATGTTCATATTTTTAAAAGAATTATAAAGAGATCTTGAAGCTCTCATATCATATACAGGGTATTTCATTAAGAATTGTCCATATAATAACTGGAGAAACCTTAGCACAAAATACGAAGATTTAACTTAAAACGCTTAAATAAAATGTGGCTCCTTACTGAAATACAGGGTGTTTTATTTAAAAATTTAAAAACTATTTGTACCGGGTGTCCCAATAAGAATGGCTCTCGGCCATATCTCAGGAACCGTTTCGAGTACAGCTTTGGGAAAAAAAATTTTATAACAAAAGTTGCCTCGAGAAAAGCCTGAAAATTATTTTCATATTTGTAAGTCCACCGCTAGAGGGCGTAATTGAATGTCAAAAATTTAAAAATCAAAATTTTACAAAATTTACATAATGAAAGAGCACTGAAAATCCGATCATCGTATTCTTCACAAAATTATGCGAATATTTGATTTCACAAGTGTAACTCTACCTTTGCAAATAAGAAGTGGGGGTGAGTGGGAACCTTGTTATGAAAAATGGCTGTAAGTCCGGCTCTGCTTAATCGATTTTTGCAAACTTGGTCTCGTTGAAAACAGATCTTTTTCATTAATGTAAGAGTTATAATTACGAAACAGCCTAGTAAGTAATATGCCAGCAAGGGGGCGCTATTTTATGTTTTTCAGAAAACTAGTTTTCTTTGGAAAATATTAAATACAAGTATGCACTTTTAACCCTGTATTACAAAATTAGACCAAATTATCAACAGAATATCGAAAACCGCATTTCGATACCTTTTTTATATCTCGAGATATCTTAAGAAACGTATAAATTGTAAACAAACTGATAATGTCACCGGTAAACGAAGTTAAGGAAATCAAAGTGAAAACAGGTAGTATGCTATGGAAACAAATTAGAGCGGGACACTTGCGGAGTGCCGATAGAAGTGAATATTTCTCATAGATTCAATTATATTCGGTTTGATTCAATTTGATTCCATTTAATTGGGTTTAATTTTATTTATTATAATTATGCTTATAATTTAATATATTTAAAATATACCCAATTTAATAGATAATATCAAACGTAGGAAAGAGTTTGAAAATCTTACAATCGCCGAAATTTTTAAACTTTTTGCTACGTTTGACAAAATGTACTAGTGATTTTACCCATTAATTTTAGAATTAACAAACTTTCAAAAGAAGTTTTACTTCAAATTTGATAGTGAATTTAATTATTATTATATAAAATGAATAGGATGTTAAAAAATACAATTTGAGGATAAGTAGGTTGAAAGGAATAATATAATCAACAAATTTAAAAAAGTCACTTTTGTATAACGGCCTCCCCTTTAATGAGAGTATCTAAAAATAAATGAACTCTTTCATGCATTATTTACGATTAAAATTTACACGAAGTATTTACTATACCTTATCAATAATTAAATTTTTAAATTAAAAAATATCGGTTACATTATTAAGAAAAATAATAATTTAAAGCTTTATGTATCTTTATATCTTATTAATCTTAATTTTAACGGGTAAAATCACTAGTATATAATATTATATATTAAATTAGGTATATATTATATATTTATATTAAATTATAGATATAATATATATTAATTAAAATTAAATCTAATCGAATGGAATCTAATTGAATCAAACGAATATAATCGAATCTATAATAAGTATTCACTTCTGTCGGCATTCCGCAAGTGTCACGCTTTAATTTTTTTAGTGTCACAGCACACTACTTGTTTCCACTTTGATTTCCGTAACTTAGTTTACAGGAGACATCATCAGTTATGTTTAAAAATTAACACGTTTCTTAAGATATCTCGAGATAGAAGAAAGGTATCGACATGCGGTTTTCGATATTCTGTTGATAAGTTGGTCTAATTTTGTAATGCAGGGTTAAAAGTGCATACTTGTATTTAATATTTTCCAAAGAAAACTAGATTTCTGAAAAACATAAAATAGCGCCCCCTAGCTGACATATTACTTACTAGGCTGTTTCGTAATTATAACTCTTACATTAATGAAAAAGATATGTTTTCAACGAGACCAAGTTTGCAAAAATCTATTAAGCAGAACCGGACTTACAGCCATTTTTCATAACAAGGTTCCCACTCACCCCCACTTCTTATTTGCAAAGGTAGAGTTACACTTAAGAAATCAAATATTCACAGAGTTTTGCGAAGAATACGATGATCGGATTTTCAGTGCCCTTTCATTATGTAAATTTTGTAAAATTTTGATTTTTAAATTTTTGACATTCAATTACGCCCTCTAGCGGTGAACTTACAAATATGAAAATAATTTCCAGGCTTTTCTCGAGGCAACTTTTGTTATAAATTTTTTTTTCCCAAAGCTGTACTATAAACGGTTCCTGAGATATGGCCGAGAGCCATTCTTATTGGGACATCCGGTACTTTAAAACCACTTATCATATCCTTATCATACTTGACAATAAGTGTAGATACTGTACATGTGTACAGTGTACATCCTACTAAATTATGTTAAATAAACGTTTCTGGCTACTACCAGAGACGTACGACGGGGGAAAGTGAATGATTGACACTTCCCAAATTCTACGCCACTGGCAGAATTGCTTTTTTAGTGCAATTTTTCGATTCTCTAATTCTTTCTATGCAAATAATATACTCCCCATTCGTAACTATAAAGTCATTCTTTTTCCATATGTTTTTGGTTCATAATGAAGCGACACTTATATTGACTAATGTAGGTATTAATTATGTCGGTGTTTTTGAATCAGAAGATTGCATTTTATTACGCAAATAAATTTTTAATGGCTAATAACAAAAAATTTGTTATTTATTAAAATTTCTTAAAATGAATAAGTAGATGAATTCAACATTTAAAAACAAATTGTGGTTCTAAAAACAACAATTTAGTTATAATATAAATAAAAGAACAATTTTAAAATATTGATTAGACAAAAAATATTAAAAAAAATGGAAGGCACTCGTGGGAGTGGCGACAGAAGTGAAAACTTCTTATAGTAAATAAATTACGAGCTCGATGCTTTTTCCCCATCCAAAAAGAAGTGCTATCTATACCTATATCATATACGCGATGCGTATGCCCTATGCTATTTATGTATACATACATGTAATTTATATACGTACAAAATTTATTTCAGCGAAGTGATGACGGTCGCAAATTCAATACTTTTTCCTTATCCAAGAAGTGCATAACGTCCCTAAAGAAATTTTCAATTCAAAAATTTATTTCGTTGAAGCGATGACGTTCCCTAATTTAATACTTTTTCCCCATCCAAAAAGTGCACAACGTCCCTCAAGAAGTTCTCACTTCAAATATATATTTCGTCGAAGCGATGATGGTTGCGATGACGGTCGCTGATTTAATACTTTTCCCATCCAAAAAGTGCACAACGTTCCTAAAGAAATTTCAATTCAAAAATTTATTTCGTCGAAGCGATGACGGTCGCTAATTTAATACTTTTTCCCCATCCAAAAAGTGCACAACGTCCTTAAAAAAATTTTCACTTCAAAAATTTATTTTGTCGAAGCGATGACGGTCGCTAATTTAATAATTTTTCCCCATCCAAAAAGTGCACAACGTCCCTCAAGAAGTTTTCACTTCAAAAATTTATTTCATCGAAGCGATGACGGTCGCTAATTTAATAATTTTTTCCACACAAAAAGGGCACAAAGTCCCTAAAGAAGTTTTCACTTCAAAAATTTATTTCGTCGAAGCGATGATCGTCGCTAATCTAATAATTTTTCCCCCTCCAAAAAATGCACAACGTCTCTCAAGAAGTTTTCACTTCAAAAATCAATTTCATCGAAGCGATGACGGTCGCTGTGTTTAACTAATGTGTGCGGCAGTAATAGTTTAATTGGAACGTACACTAACATTTGTGGGGTTTAAAGGAACAAAACCTCCATAAACTTTTTATGTAAACATATTAAAAAAGAAGCCGCAACTCGATAAAAACTGCCTTATCGAAAAAATACTAAGAGGTAAAAAAGTTTTAATGATACTGAATGTAACTAATGGTATGACAAATGGTATTTTACCACAATAATAATTTAATTGGAACGTACACAAAAGTTTGGGGGGTTTAAGGGAACAAAACCCACATAAAATTTTTATGGGGTGCACAAATGTCACTATAATTTTTCTTTAAGATGTTCCTGCCATAAGAATACCACATGTCCATTTTCAATAAAAAATCTCTAATAGTTTCCGATATAATCGAAAAAATCGATTTTCATTTTGTAATTTCAAAGGGCTGTAACTTTTTTTATGTGCATATTTTTACTAAGGTAAGTAAGGTTAATTCGAACTATTTTTGGTCCCAGAATATGGTATTTAATTTATGACCTGTATTTTTGTTACACCCTGTATAGCATAAGCGATGACGGTCGCGAATTCAATGCTTTTTCCCCTGTCCCAAAATCGTACAACGTCCCTAAATAAGTTGTCACTTCAAAAACACATTTTTTTTGTCTAATCAATAGTTTAAATTTTTGTATTTTTTTATATTGTCGTGTTATTAAAATTGTTCTTTTTTTAGATTATAACAAAACGGTTATTTTTAGAACCCCGACCCCACGTTGTTTTTACATATTGAATGCATCTATTCGTTTTAATAGATTTCAGTAAATAACGTTATAGTTTTGTTATTAGCGATTAAAAATTCATTTGCGTAATAAAATGCAATCTTATGACCCAAAAATACCAACATAATTAATACCTGCCTATTTACATCAGTCAAAATAACTGTGTCCCTGCATTTTTAACTTCAAATATCATGAAAAATAATGACTTTATCGTTACGAATGGAGAGTATATTATTTACATAGAAAGTATTGGAGAATCGAAAAATTGCACTAAAATAGCAATTCCGCCATTGACGTAGAATTTGGAAAGGTCAAACATAACTTTGTCGTAACTTTCCCTCGTCGCAATTATTAACTTTGTCGTAATTATTTATTAATACTCCTTGTTCTTTTAAAAAAATATAAATATTTTGGGTCATTTCTGAAATTAGAACTGATTCAAGATAATAATTCTAAAATAAGTTATATGGGTAGAATAAAACTCTACAATATTATGTACAGGTAATGTAGGTTAAACTGTTTTCGTCAGCCTTATTAACATCTAAACCTTCTTTTACGATGTATTTGTCTAAAGATGGGTAAAGACACGAAATATGTAAAGGTGCTTCACCAGACATACTTTCAATATTCAAAACATCGGCAAAAAAAGTATAATTACTAAAAACTAACTTAATAATACAGATATATTCTCGAAAACATAACAGCGATATATCTCTTCTCCAATTTACCTTAGTAAGTGCTAAGTTGTATTCCATAGATATCCGAGATACAATATCTTTATCCTGATTAATTTCCAAAATTTTTTCAAAAAAATCTGAAACACCCACATACTGATTGTTTAGAAACACTGTATTCAGAATTTCGAGCAATACCTCATAACTAAGTTTCTTTTTATTAAGGCAATCCCATATCAATTCTGCTGCAAAATATTCCTCAAATGTTTTATGAACAAATTCATAACCTTCATGTGCTTCCTTTAATACCCCAACGTTTAATGCATCTTTACCAATCTCAAAACTAGCATCAACATTAAGCAAACTTAAAAGATGGTCAGAAAATAAATTGCTAGCCGCTAACTTTCTTAACGAGTATATATACCTGTCAAATGCCAGACGGTATATGTCGTCATCTTGTGCAAATTCGTCTTTTCTTACTCCTAAATAGTAACTATAAAAATGATATAAGTTTGAAACATTATAAAAAACCTTTAATGAGGATTCGATAGAGTCGCCTTTAGATATTTTATTTTTTATTATTTTAGAAACCATTTGTAGCGATAAGGGCGTTGAACAAATATCTTTAAATGCAGGAGCAAAATTTGTTACCTTTTCAAATATATCATGTTCAGTATTTGCAGGTATAAGTTTGTTAAGATATCCTTTAAGAAAAGAAGACTGATCTCTAGGTGAAAATGGAGAGAATCTAACTAACTCACACCCATCCAAAATCCTTAATTTTTTTAAGATGAAATCGTAATCTCTGGCACCAATAATAACCAATGAAATATTCAAATCCTGAAGGGAATTCTGATCTACAAATAGGTTTCGTATTTTTTCGATATCTTCCAAACAGTTCTCGTCAAGACCGTCTATAATCAAAATTTTATTCATGGACTCAATAAGTTTTCTTTCGAACTGAGCTAAGTAGGAGCTAGCAGGAGTTATATTTTCATTATGACACAATAGATCGCTCAAGGTTTTCCCAATAGCATTCCGGAAAAATTGTTTCGACTTTTTTAAATCAACATTAATTATCCACGTCAATTTGGAATCTATTTTGTCTTTAGCTTTCTTGAGTGATACTATTTGTTTCAATAAAGTTGTTTTGCCTTCTCCAGGTGGACCTGTAACAACAAGTATATTTTTGTTTATTTTTTCGAAAAACTTTGTTTCAGGAAATACTTCTGAGTTAGCTTTTAGGCTTCTTTCAAAATAGAATTGCTCAGGTTTTGATTGGGTCTGTAAATTGGAACCTATCGAGTAATTATCTTCGTTAAATATTATTTTTGTAAGGCATTCATCAATCTCAATTTCATCAGAGTTAATATTTTTGATGTTATTAATTAAGTTCATTAATGTTACCAATTCACCTTGAAAAGAAATTTTTTTGCTTAATATGTATTGTTGTGTATCAGTTTCGAGTGAATTGAAATATATTTTATCATTAATTATTTTGACTAGTGTTTCTCTCTTTTGCAAATCATTTTCTTTAATGATTATAAATACTTTTTTACTTGGGTCTTCCCTAGTAATCATATATATCTTCTTATACAATTCTAATGCTTGATCTTCATTAAGAGATAGGAACGAAACAACTAAGTATTTAATTTTGTTGCATCTGAATGTGTTTATCATATCAGATATAACTTTATATTCCATTGTGTATTTCATTGTATGAACTGTATTTACCATTTCTTGCATCAAACATAATGTGTTTTCTTCTATAGGTGAGGACGAAGCTTCCGATTTTTGAATGCTTCTTAAAATCTTTAATAAATATATAGCGATATTATCGTGTGCTTGAACACAAATAATATTACCAGAATTAAACTGATAACTTTCTTTGAAATAAATTTTAGTATTAACCAACTTCTGAAGAAAATTCCGATTATATTCACCATACAAAATAAACATTAAATAGTCTTTTGTCATAGGCACAAAGTTGTTAAGTGATAAATTAGACCACTCTTCTACATGATCTTTTACATATTCGTATGATGATATTGGAAACTCATACTTGAGCTCACTTAATTTGCTTTTAATTAACGATTTGATTTTCTTGAGTTTAATGTTAACAACAACAAAAGAAGATATGAATGATTTGATGTCTTCTCTATCGATAACCAAACGCTTCCATTGTTTTTTCTCTTCGTTGCTATCTTTATCATCAATGTTATTTTTAAACTGTTCTACTGTATCTAAAAGCTTCTCAACCATCTCTTCTTCATTTTTAATTTTATACATCAATATCTTGTTGCCAAATATTTGCTGCAAATATTCGTTAGCAGGTAATTCATCCATAATATCAGCAACTTTCAGTGTAGCAGCAGTACATAGTATTAAAGAATTACGTGTTATTTTAAAGGATTTCTTAAAAGTTATGTATGATAATAAGTACATTGCGATACTGAATTCACATATTTTCTTAATAGGACTCACTGCCATAAAATCTTTAGTATAGGTCATACCACTTTTAACTTTTGCTTGTAACAACATACACTTTTCATCTGATTCAAATACGAGATCATCAAATTTTCCCGCGGATGTAACTTCATTTGATATCGTCCAATTTGAGAAGTTTTTGATTCCAGATAAAGCAAATAGTGCCTGTAAAAGCATCTGATAAGCTATACCTTCTTCTGGTCTTCGTGCTTTTTTCGGATCCATCACCTAAAACCATAAATATTTTATTGATAGTAATAAGTGTACCCATACCCCAAGAAACGAAGCCGAAGCATGTTTTCAATTGTTTATATTTATTAAAATTAACAATAAAAATATTTAAAATAGGTACAGTCGACTCGCGTTAATTCAAATCTGCGATAATTCGAAACTCTCTATAATTCAAAGTTATCACGAGTTCCCTACAAAATCTCTTTATATTTCGAACTAAATCAATACATTTTTATGCACTTGGTAATTCGAATGAAAAAAATTATTGCTATATGACATAACGACGCGTTAATTCGAACTCATTGGCGTCAAACCCTCGACAATTCAAAGTTGCAGAGAGAAAGAGGCGGAAAGATTGTAGTAAGTACAGTTTTCAAACTTGTTTCAACACGCCTTTGTTTCAGTTAAGGAAGCAAGATCCTCATTCGATACCTTACAAACCTTTTGTCTACAGAACGAAAGTGATGAAAAAGCATTTCAGGCATTTTTTCTCTTAAAAAAATTATTGAGCAGTCTGAGCAGCAGCAATGTGCTTTGAAGCAAAGCAGTATAATAGAGTTCTTTCGAAAGATTGATTAATTCACATTATGAATACATACATGTATGTACACGAATGTACTTCTAAACTTTTGTCATCGTTATAGAATAGCAGTTAATAAATAATAATTGATCAACACTTAATAATTCGAAGTTTTATTTATTTTCTCTCACGAATTTCGAACCATTTGATATTTCAAACACTCAACAATTCGTAATATTTTAAGAGTCCCTAGAGTTTCTAATTAACGAGAGTCGACTGTATAATATGTATATCACAATATAAATTTTTATCTAGTTACTATATGTGATAAAGATAGGTCCGATTGGTCAAGTAGTTTTTAAATAATTATATAAATATAAAAACAGTCCTAATAACTGTCCTTATTTTCTCACGCTTAGGGCCAAACATTTGCCAGACACATGGAGTGCTCGAATTGGTGTACCTAAATATTTTAAAGACCAGTTATCCACGAATACTTTACGCTATTTTTTATTAGTACCTACACTTTGAAATCATGTATTATTACTAAAAAAATTGAAATAAGAGCTAATAATGTAAAATGGTTGAATTTGTGATGTACATAAGTAGCTTCAGAACAACATACATAAGTAGTAGATACCTATACCTTTCGTTGTTATGGAAATGAGAGAAACAAAAAAACAAAAATTAATTTGCAATCTGTCTTCAGATTGCAATTCCATGGCCAATGACTTGGCCATGGAAAAATTAAGAAAATTTTACAAAAAAAAACTTTATATAAAGATTTTTCTAAAATTAAATCTATAACTTCTATAATTTTTTATTTATAACGCTAAAGTCACCCTTCTCACAAACATTGACGCACTGTAAACTAGAGTTCGGCGAAGTGCACGGTTAAATTATTTTAATATAATTCTTTAACTAATACATAAAATGAAATTCTACAAATTGGACATGCAAGAAGAATAATTAAGCTATCTTATGGTTATAATAAAAAGAAATAAAATGTATGGGCATAAGTACGGTGTGGGCAGAAAGTGAGACTTACATGAATTTTGTTTAAAAACGATTTAAAAGTGTTTAACTAATACAATTTTACATACAACACTCTCAAATTTGCACAACTTAGCTTTCAAACATCTTACTAAACTAACTAAACGATGTTTCACTCACAAAAAATCTCAAGAATTTAATTCAAATGATACGACGCGTCGCGACGTCTCAAAAATGTAATTTTTAAAAGCTTGGTAGTTTTACAGAATTACTACCACTTCAAAACGATATTATTACTCAAGTTTGAATATATTTATTACAATTTTATAGATGTTTTTTTAAGCTTAGGATGTAATGTTTAAAATGCACTTAATTATTTTACTTTAGAAACGAAATAAACAATTTCTTTTTGAGAAAATTAAGAAAGATAAAAAATTGTAATACAAAAACGAAAATTACCAGCTAAAAAAATGTTTATACAACGTGATCAAAACTTTTTTCTGTAAAACTTACCTAAAATACATTCATTAATAAGCTTCAACCATAATAAATGTTCAACAATTTTTTTTATTTCTTATACATTTCTTATGTCTGTGTAACTTGGAACCCATTGTTAACTTTTTTATTATCAGTTTTACGAAAAAAGTTATTCCTTATAAAATATTCTGCACCATATAGAATCTAAGATACAACCATCAGATATCAAATTTTATTAATTTTATACAAGGTATGTCAAAAATATGAATTTCACTCAAGTGTGTATATTTCAAGAGTGTAAGAAAGTACCTTTATATTTCATAATATCGAAAATTGTTATTAAAAAAAGATAATTGGAATTAAAAACTATATTTCAATATTCAATTACATCCTTCTAATTTAAATATTGTGAACTATAATGCCACTTAACTCTTAAGCGAAATTCATATTTTTTACATACCTCGTATAAAATTGAAAAAGTTTTATATCTGATGGTTGTATCTAGATTTTAGATCAGGTAGAGCAGGTAGAGAATTTGATGTAGAATAACTTTTTTTCGTAAAATTGATTATAAAATAGTTATCATAATTGTAATAAAATGATGATGGGTATCCATAATTTGAGAAAAAATTTAATTTTTTTTTCAATTAGAAAGATGTAACTGTATTTTAAAACATAGTTTTTAATTCCAAACAACTTTTTATAATAACAATTTTTGATATTCTGGAATATAAAGATACTTTTTAACGGAATTAATATTTTTGACATGCCTCGTATAAAATTGATAAAATTTGATATCTGAAGGTTGAGTTTTAGATTTTAGACTAAACAGAGCATTTTATGAAGAATAACTTTTTTTCGTAAAATTGGTAATAAACAAGCTGAAAATGCAAGCATTATCATAACGAAAACTTTGTTTATATACGTATTTAAATTGATAATATAGAAAATTGCTATTACGAAAAGCTGTTTAGAATTAAAAATTATGTTTTAATATGCAAGTATATCATTATAATTTAAATGTTGTGAACTATAAAGATACTTTACTCGAAATTCATATTTTTTTACATACCTCGTATAAAATTTATAAAATTTGATTCATGATGGTTGCATCATAAATCTTAGACCAAGAAGAGATTTTTATGAAGGATAACTTTTCTTCGTCAAATTAAAAATATAGTGCGGCCGATATGTGAAACAATTGTACATTTAATGATACAAGCATATAATTTGGATCACATATACTACACATATAAAGGTTCAAATTTAGATATGACGCCATCTCAGATTTTGCCTTTTACAAAAGTGGCGGGCATTCAAAATGGCGACTATACATATGTGTTTAATAGTACCATAACTTTTGAACGAAAGGTCCGATTTCAACCAAATTTGGTATATAGGTTCCTTTTTTGATTTACAAGATGGATGTGGTGAACTAGAAGAATCGGTTTACCAGAAATTGTGTTTTTACTAGTTGTTTATGTACAAATATTTTTTTTTTCAATTGTTTCCCTCTTTATATATTAATTTTTCAAAAAGGTAATACCGCAATTGAAAAAAACGTAAAAATATTTTGTAGAAAATATTTTGAACTTTTTAGTTATGTTAATTACGATTTAATAAATGCATAACGTACCTTCACATGTACTCTATGTGTGGCCGATTAGTGGAAATATTATAAAAATTATTGTGCATTTAATGGTAGAAGCATATAATTTGGACCACGTATACTACACACATCAAGGTTCAAATTTAGATATAAGGCCATCTCAGATTTTATCTTTTACAAAAATGGCGGGCATTCAAAATGGCGACTATACATATGTGACTAATAGCACGATAACTTTTGAACAAAAAGTCCGATTTCAACCAAATTTGGCATATAGGTTTTTTTATGTGTAAGACCAAGGTCTTGAACCGGAAGAATCGTTTTACCAGAAGTTGTGTTTTTCCTGATTTTTATGTAAAAACATGTTGTTTTTTTACCGATTCTTTCACCCTGTATATATTAATTTTTTAAAAGTTAATAAGGCGTTGAAAAGAGCGTAAAAGAATTTTCTAGGAAATATTTTGAACTCTTTAGTTATGTTAATTACCAATTAATAAATACGTAACGTATCTTCACATGTACCTATGTGCGGCAGATTCGTGCAAATAATATAAGAATTATTGTGCATTTAATGGTAGAAGCATATAATTTGGAGCATATATACTACACATTCATATAAGGGTTCAAATTTAGATATGAGGCCATCTCACATTTTGTCTTTTATAAAAATAGCGGGCATTTAAAATGAATCTGCCGCACATATGTACATGTGAAGATACGTTATGCATTTATTAAATGGTAATTAACATAACTTAAAAGTTCAAAATCTTTCCTAAAAAATATTTTTACATTCTTTTCAATGACGGTATTACTTTTTTTTGAAAAATAATATATGGTGAAAGAATTGAAAAAAAAAACAACATATTTTTACATAAAAAAACAGTAAAACCACAACTTCTGGTAAACCGACCCTTCCGGTTCTAGACCTCGATATTATTCATCAAAAAAAGAATCTTAATACCAAAATTTGGCTGAAATCGGACTTTTAGTTCAAAAGTTATCGTGCTATTAGTCACATATGTATAGTAGCCATTTTGAATGCTCGTCATTTTTATAAAAGGCAAAATCTGAGATAGCCTCATATCTAAATTCGAACTTTTGTATGTGTAGTATATGTGGTCCAAATTATATGCTTCTACCATTAAATGCACAATAATTCTTATAATATTTGCAAGAATCTGCCACACATAGGTACATGTGAAGATACGTTGTGCATTTATTAAATTGTAATTAACACAACTAAAAAGATCAAAATATTTCCTAAAACATATTCTTACGCCCTTTCCAATGGTGGTATTACAATTTTGAAAAATTAATATATACAGGGTGAAAAAATTGAAAATAAATTATTTACAAAATATAAAATAGTTTTACATAAAAAACCAGGAAAAACACAACTTCTGGTAAACCGATTCTTCCAGATCACGACATCGATCTTGTAAATCACAAAAGCAACCTATATGTACCAAATTTGGTTGAAATCGGACTTTTCTTTCAAAAGATATCGTGGTCGCCCATTTTGAATGACCGCCATTTTTGTAAAAAGCAAAATCTGAGATGGCCTCATATCTAAATTTGAACCTTTATATGTGCGGTATATGCGTGGACCAAATTATATGCTTGTATCATTAAATGTGCAATTCTTATAATATTTGCACGAATCTGCCGCACTAATACAAGAGTTATAAATGAAAATGATGTTGGTATCCATAATTTGAGAAAATTCGTCAAATATTTTTTTCCATTAGAAGGATGTAATTTCATATATCAGAACATACTTTTTTATTCCAAACCACATTTTAAATAACAATTTTCCAATATTGTAAAATAAATAATACATACATGATAAAGATACTTTTTACTGATGAACTTTACTTATATCTACAGACCGAGCGAGTCTCGTAAATTCCACGGCTTTGCGCCACGCTTCACGCAACCGTATTTGCGTACTTGTGTTTCGAGTTGTGTGGTCGTGCGCTGGTCGAGTGGAGTTATAATTTACCAAATTTAAATATAATCGTTTCTACTGATTCATTATTAATATAGTATAATATGTATTATTGCTTTCAAAATATACTCAAATTGTATTTTAATACATTTATTACACATATTATTTTATATAATAATTAAATTCACTATAAAATGTCATTTATATTTTATTAATAGCTAAATAATTTAAAATTTAGTTCGACATTCACGAAGTGTCAAACTCAAATGTAAATAATAACATTTGCTTTGCTTAACAAATTCAGATTAAAAAGTAGCCTACTTCATAATCAAAGATTTCAGCTGACGTTTAGTGCGTGGTAGGAAATAATCGGATTGTGACGTCACATTTTAGATTTTGAGGTCGATTATCTCGAAGACGGTTAGAGATATCGAAATGCCGTTTTCAGATTTGGATTCAGAAGACAAAACTACATAAGAATCCATCGATACATCTGCCCTCAGTATTGCAGGAGCGGCAACACAATAACACACAGACTTTTGCAAAATAAACGAAAAGTTTTCGTTGAAAAGTTTCCCATATTATGATTCCTAGCTAGTCTACGCAGACATACTGTATAAGCATTTTCAAATTGTAATGCCATATTCGGATTCAGCATAATCAAAAACAAAATAGAAACACATTTATTTTGTCATTCCCCGTTAGAGCACAGTCTAACCACACTCTGCTGCAGATATTTTAATATATGCAGTTGTTCTTCGTTTCGAGTTGTTGATTCAGTCTACTTGCATAGCCTCTTTGATAAGGGGTAGAGACCCCGAAACACGGTGTCAGAGGATGGCAAGAGACTCGAATTGAATCAAAACGAAAACGATTATTTTCTTTTCAGAAACATATTTGATCAAAGTAAAATAATGAATTCAACGATATTTTTAAAATTATTTATACAAAACAATTCTTATTATTTAAACAATAAACAATTAGTGGCAAAATCTGTGAGTAGAACTTATTACTTTAACATGTATATAAACTAACAAAAAAAGATTTAGAAAAATATAAGCTTGTTTGAATTTTTCCGAAACAATGCATTTTTTCATTCTACAGGGTGTAACAAATATACAGGTCATAAATTAAATCACATATTCTGGGACCAAACAGAGTTCGAATGAAACTAACTTACCTTAGTACAAATATGCACATAAAAAAAGTTACAGCCCTTTGAAATTACAAAATGAGAATCGATTTTTTCGAATATATCGAAAACTATTAGAGATTTTTTATTGAAAATGGACATGTGGCATTCTTATGGCAGGAAAATCTTAAAGAAAAATTATGGTGAAATTTGTGCACCCCATAAAAATTTTATGGGGGTTTTGTTCCCTTAAACCCCCCAAACTTTTGTGTACGTTCCAATTAAATTATTATTGTGCTACCATTAATTACATTCAATGTCATTAAAACTTTTTTGCCTCTTCGTATTTTTCGATAAGGCAGTTTTTATCAAGTTGCGGCTTCTTTTTTAATATGTTTACATAAAAAATTTATGGGGGTTTTGTTCCTTTAAACCCCTCAAATGTTTGTGTACGTTCCAATTAAACTGTTACTGCGGTACCATTAGTTAAAAACAGTGTTTTTAAAACTTTTTTGCCTCTTTGTATTTTTCCGATAAGGCACCTTTTATCGAGATGTGGCTTCTTTTTTAATATGGTTCAAAATCTACCTAAAAATTTAAATCATAAATAAATTTTCATATTATTACCAAGTCTCCATAATCGTACGTAACTATGTACATGTACAAAATATGTGGTGGATTTGACAAATATTCTAAATATCTCGATAAAAACTGACTTTTCGTAAAAGTATTAAGAGGCAAAAAAGTTTTTAAAATATTTTGTTTAACTAATGGTACTACAATAATAATTAAATTGGAAGGTACACAAAAGTTTGGGGGGGGGGGGGGGTTAAAGGAACAAAACACCCATAAAATTTTTATGGTGTGTCCAAATTTCACTATAATTTTTTCTTAAGATACTACTGCCATAAGAATAACACATGTCCATTGTCAATAAAAAATCTTTAATAATTTTCGATAGGTATATTGAAAGAAATCGATTTTCATTTTGTAACTTCAAAGGGCTGTTTCATTTTGTAACTTTTTTTATGTGCACATTTGTACTAAGGTAAGTTAGGTTCAATCGAACTATTTTTGGTCCCAGAATATGTGATTAAATTTATGACCTGTATTTTTTTT
Organism: Diabrotica virgifera virgifera; assembly: GCF_917563875.1. NCBI lineage: Eukaryota > Metazoa > Arthropoda > Insecta > Coleoptera > Chrysomelidae > Diabrotica > Diabrotica virgifera. Next base: position 148,067,514 of record NC_065448.1, on the reverse strand, counting down.
ACACCCTGTATATTAACTCCCTTAGTTACAAGGTATGTACTCCTGTCAGGTCAGATCAATATTTAAAACTGTTGATGTTGCCATGGTAACTTAAAAAATACGCGCGTTTTTGAAAGTTGAATTTAAACACGCTGAGGCGTACTTTAAATAAGCAAAATGGGGTACCAACTAAAAAAAATATTTTAAAAGGTAATAATTAATACTGCCAGACTCCTTTCGTTTGCGGTAACTTTTGCCAAACGCTCTAAAGCTTCCCAAAATATCATGTAACTTTCTTTCAGTCCTTACAAAAATCTAAAAATATGCTAATATCTAAAATTTATTTGTGAGGGGGGCATTTTGTAGACTAGTTTTCAATTAAATTACATCAACCATCTACCGAGGGCGGACACAACCCCCAAAATCTTTAATGGAAAGGGGGGTTGAGTGATACTTCATTTTAAAGATTGTTCAACCACCTTTTCAAAAATACCACATACATGATATTTTTTTCAATACTTTTGGAAAAATCAAGTGAAACCGTATTAAGATTCAGAACTCCAAAAAATTTTTTGGAGTATTGAATTCCAAATTGATTTTTTTTGAGTATTTGAATATTTTTGAGTATGTTTTTGAGTATTTTTGGAAAAATCAAGTAAAACTGTAAATATATTAAGTATCGAGCTCAGAACTCAAAAAATAGAGGGTGCCACCCCCTATAATTTGGTCCCTATAGAAAATCTAAACATATGCAAAAACACGTCAGATTTATCTGTGAAGCGGATATTTTGTAGACCACTTTTGTTTCCTATTCTGTGCTAGTACCAAATTAATATACAGTGATGAGCCACTGATAACCGGCAAAAAACGCAAAAGATGGAAGACATATTAAGTTGTGAGAAAAAAGAAATGAAACTAGTGGAGGTGGAAGATTCTATCGATAAAAACCTATAAACTTACATTCTATTTATTGTTTCCCACCTTTAGACATATCAGAGGAGTATGTCAACTAAAACTGTCACTGTCACAGTGGCAGTTGCAGAACTCGTCCGATACGTCTAAAGGTGCGAAACAATAAATAGAATGTAAATTTAAAGATTCTTATCGCTAAATCTCCCACCTTCACTAGTTTCATTTATTTTTATCTCACAACTTAATATGTTTTCCATCTTTTGGGTTATTTTGCCGGTTATTAGCACGCTCATCACTGTATACATTTTATTTATAAGAAAATAACAAACGTTTGGCGGCTCTGAACTCTTATCTTTATAATAATAAATTTTATCTGGTCTTTAAATTATATTAACCACTTTCTACCGTTAAACGTGCCACTTACCGTTAAAAGTTATTCAGATATTTAGCTTTAAAGGTATATAGTATGGTATAGTTACACTCAAACCCAGACATCCAAAGTGAAAGTTATCCTCCAACACCAAATTGTTCTATATGGTCCACATAATGTTCAGATAAAAGTCAAACCATTTTGAGAGTCGGGTTTGGGGGGGAGAGGGGGGAGAAATCTGCAAATTCGCAGTTTTTTACGTTTTTCGTCAATATTTCTAAAACTAAGCGGTTTAGCATGAACAACCTTCTACACAAAATTATTCTACATTAAATTTGAAATAAAAAAGGTCCTATGCATAACCCTTCTAAAATGAACGGTTCCAAAGTTACGGAGGTAGTATAGTATAATTGGTCCAAAAAAAGGCCTAACCCAGACATGAAAAGTAAAAGTTTTCCTTCAACACCAAATTGTTCTATATGGTTCACATATTGTTCAGTAAAAAGTTACACCATTTTGAGCGTCCGGTTTGGGGGGGAGATGGGGGAGAAGTCGGTAAATTAGTATTTTTTTTTAGGTTTTTCGTCAATATTTCTGAAACTATGCTTTAGCGTACGGAATTTTATATAGAAAAATGTTCTACATAATATTTAAAACAAAAAAGGTTCTATACATAATTGTTATAAAATCAACGGTTCCAGAGTTACGGAGGGTGAAAAGTGGAGGTTTTCGATACTTTTTATATTCACCGATTTCTCCCCCCTCTCCCCCCTCAAACCCTACGCTCAAAATGGTGTGACTTTTTTCTGAACATTATGTGGACCATATAGAACAATTTGGTCTTGAAGGATAACTTTCACTTTGGATGTCTGGGTTTTTGGTGTAGTTATATCATAAATATTTAGCACAGTAGTAGTATTTAGCTAAATATTTAGTTATATCATAAACATTAAAAGCACAGTTTTAGAAATATTGACGAAAAACGTAAAAAAACTACTAACTTACCGGCTTCTCTCCCATCTCCCTCCCAAACGGGACGCTCAAAATGGTGTAACTTTTTACTGAACAATATGTGGACTATATAGAACATTTTGGTGTTGGAGGAAAACTTTTACTTGGGATGTTTGGGTTAGGCCTTTTTTTGGACCAGTTATAATATACTACCTCCGTAACTTTGGAACCATTCATTTTAGAAAGATTATGCATAGGGCCTTTTTTATTTCAAATTTAGTGTAGAACAATTTTGTTTTGAAGGTTGTTCATGCTAAACCGCATAGTTTTTGAAATATTGGCGAAAAACTTAAAAAACTACGAATTTACCGATTTCTCTCCCTCTCCCCCCCAAACCTGACGCTCAAAATGGTGTGACTTTTTTCTGGATATTGTGTGGACCATATAGAACAATTTGGTGTTGAAGGATAACTTTCACTTTGGATGTCTGGGTTTTGCCATCTTTTGGATCAACTATACTATACTAATAGATTAAATGTTTGTATTACAATTTTCATTATTACTGCATAGCGTGCTATTAGTCGAGGTATTAAAGCACAAAAAAAGGCATACTGTCGATTTTTGCCGCAGTAAGACGGATTTTAATGCAGTTTGGTGCGTTGGATTCGTGAGAATGTCAGGAAATTTTGTGAACTAATGTAATGAATAAGAAATCTCAAATTGCAGTTGTGCATAAGAAAAATGCATTTCAAAAATGCATTTCGGTAAATAGTGTGAAAAATTTACTTAATTTTCTTACTCGGGAGTTTTTGGGGTCGCCGAAAACGAATATGAGGTCGGCGAGAGAGTGCAAACTACCTGGTGCTTGCAGCGGGTGTAATAAACGTCTTCCTCTGGAGTATTGTGGTAATTTATCATATAATTGGCTTAAACTCATTACTCGGGGGATTTTTGGGGTCGCTGAAAATGAATATGAGGTCGGCGAGAGTGTGCAAACTACCTGGTGCCTGCAGCAGGTGTAATAAACGTCTTCCTCTGGACTATTATGGTAATTTGTTAAATAATTGGCCCAAACTTGTTACTCGGAGGTCTTTGGGGTTACTGAAAATAAACATCGCAACGACTAAATTCTAGTTTCATATCATTTAAACCAGTTTGATAAGGCGCAAGTGGATGATGTGGTTTTGCCTTGAGAGAAAATTACTAGATACAGAATGTACTTAATGGCTATTGCCAAAAATAAAAAGATTGTCATTGAAAAAGTTCTTTCATCTGTTGATGCATTTACCCAGCATTTAAAAAGGGTATATTTACAAACACAAATTTGGCTGCATGGAGAGGACAGTAACATGAACCCAACCGATTGGGGATGGGAATTACAAAATATTGTATTAATTCCAGTTAGAATAACTCAGCCACCTGGTCCTCCAAACATTTTAAATTTAATATTCTGAAGTTGTAAGTCAGACTGCGGCAACTCATGCGGGTGCAGGAAGTATGGGTTAGTTTGTAATTTAGCCTGCAAAAATTGTGCAGGCTCTGATTGCACAAATATCGCATTGGACTCCAGAGAGAAAGGCAATAATGAAGAAGAAGATGATAATGATGAATAAAATGAATTTTAAAAATAAATTACGATAAATTTTGTATAATGAACTTTTTTAACCATAAATATATTATAATAATAAAAATTTATGTTTATTTATAATAAAAATACCGTCCATTTCGATCACTATAGTTACATCGAAGAAAATAGATTACCCCAAAAACCCCCCGAGTAACGAGTTTATATGATAAATTATATGATATTATATAATAAATTGCCATAATACTCCAGAGGAAGACGTTTATTACACCCGCTGCAGGCACCAGGTACTTTGCACACTCTCGCCAACCTCATATTCATTTTCAGCGACCCCAAAAACTCCCCGAGTTACAAGTTTCGGCCAATTATTTAACAAATTACCATAATACTCCAGAGGAAGACGTTTATTACACCCGCTGCAGACACCAGGTAGTTTGCACACTCTCGCCGACCTCATATTCGTTTTCAGCGACCCCAAAAACCCCGGAGTAAGAAAATTGAGTCAATTTTTCCCACTATTTACCGAAATGCATTTTTTAAATGCATTTTTTATGCACAAATGCAATTTCAGATTTCTTATTCATTACATTAGTTCACAAAATTTCCTGACATTCTCATGAATCCAACGCACCGATCCGCATTAAAATCCGTCTTACTGCAAAAAAATCGACACTTCAATCCTTCAATGCCTCGACTATATTTAAATTTTAGTTGACAGTGTTCTCAGTTCTCAAAAATCCTGGTTGAAAAAGTTAAAGCAGTGAGGTGGAAAAACAACAATAGGCGTCGTTAGACTGTTGAAGACTAAGTAAAGTGGGCCTTAATGATAGCCAATGTTCTTAACGCGGGAGTAGTCGCGCAACTTCTGTATGCGTGTTAGAAATACGAATTTACAAGAATTTTTTATTTTATGGTATTTTTATTTACTTGTTATGTTAGAAATATTATTTCTAACAATTATTAAAGCTAATTGGCTCTCCCCAAAGCCATAAATTCTACAAAAAGAAGAAGAAGAAAAATAAATAAAAATAAATAAAAAAAAATCCTACGCATTACTACACCCTTCCTCGAGGCACTTACAAATTTTTTTCAAAATTGCAAAATTTTTCATCAAGTTATCGCGAAAAAGGATAAAATGTGAGATTCTATCTAACGGCGCGACTACTCGCGGGTTAAACGATGAGACACACTAAAAAGAAGGAGGGAGTTGAACTTTGAAGGCTAAAAGTATTCTTTGAAAATCCCCCGCGGGAAAAAAATTAACCCGTCTTCCCGATTTTTCGTATTATTTACGGGAACGAAAATATTAACAGCGACAAGTTTTCGAACGGCCACCCTGTTTGTACCGGGTGTCCCAATATATAAGAATGGCTCTCGGCCATATCTCAGGAACCGTTTATAGTACAGCTTTGAGAAAAAGATTTTTATAACAAAAGTTGTCTCGGAAAAAGCCTGGAAATTATTTTCATAATTGTAGGTTCACCGCTAGAGGGCGTAATTGCATATTAAAAATTAAAAAATCAAAATTTTACAAAATTTGCCTAATGAAAGTGCATTGGAAATCCGATCATCGTATTCTTCATAAAATTCTGCGCATATTTGATTTCACAAGTTTAAGGCCGTCCGCACATGAGTCGATCGAAAACAGGTCTCGAGGTTCGCGCGTCTTGCTCGTCTTGTACGAACCCTGCGGCACAAGCGATTGCTCTCCTCACACTAGTCGATTCAGTTTGCTCACATCTTTTTTATTTATCAACCCAAACGACTATTTAGATCTGTAAAAAGTACGGTATTGTTACATTTTTAGTATCATTTGTATACAATGAGCATTATACAATTGAGGGTTCTATTTCCCCAACGAATTTTATAATAAACACCTAGAAACAAAAGTTCAATATTTTCAGAATTTTATATTACAAACAATATATTTCCACAAAGTTAGTAGGACAATCAATGAACATAACATGCACCGATCTTTAAATAAAAGTAAAATTTCATTCAGCGCAAAAAAACAACAAAAAACCAAGGAAACAAATAAAATAAACTACCTATTATGACTAAAAACGTGCGTCTCACTCGAACTTTCTCGTGCACTACGGATCGCAAGAGACGAGAGTCGTACAAGACGAGGAGATTTTGCAATCGTAAACGCCTCGTGTACGGAGCCCAATGCCACAACGAAGGAACTTGAGTGGCAGGGAGAAATCTACGCGTTTTGAATCGAGCCGAGTGTTTCGAGCGTCGCTCCATGTGCGGACGGGCTAAGTCTACCTTTCCAACTAAGAGGTAGGGGTGAGTGGGAACCTTGTTATGAAATAAATGGCTTTAAGTCCGGTTCTGCTAAATCGAATTTTGCAAACTTGGTCTTGTTGAAAACAGATCTTTTTCGTTAATGTAAAAGTTATAATTTCGAACCAGCCTAATAAGTAATATGCCAGCTAGGAGGCGTTATTTAATTTTTTTCAGAAATATAGTTTTCTTTCGAAAACATTTTTAATCCTGTATTATAAAATTAGATTAAATTAGAAATAGAATAGCGAAAACCGCATGTCGATACCTTTTTTCTATCTCGAGATATCTTACGAAACGTATAAATTTAAAAACGTAACTGTTACTGTCACCGGTAAATGAAGTTAAGGAAAAGTAGTGTGCTATGGAAAAAACAAAGGATCATTTTCCAGATATCAACGTATATAATAGGGCTTTCCAACGCTTCTCATTTCGTTAAAACCTCTGTCATATGTGGTACATTATTATTATACACGAATTATACGATATTATGAAGAGGCTCGAAACAAATGAGAAGCGTTGAAAAGCCCTATTAATTAAAGCAACAATAAGACAAACAACACTCTAAAATATAACAAAGAAATAAAAACAACTATTTAGTGATGACCTAATTTGGATCAAGTTCAATGTGGAATGAAGTTCAAATTGTTGCACATCATTCTCGATGCAAGCATTTACTCATTCTAGAGTAGATTAAAGAGCAGTCTCAATTTCTGCTCTCGAAATGTTTTCTCGAGTAATGTAGTATTTAAATGCTTGCATCGAAAATGATGGGCAACAATTTGATCATTTAGGCCGTCACTAAGTAGCTGTGTTTATTTCGTTGTTATATTTTGTGTTGTGTCTTATTATTGTTTTCATTAATTATATTTATATACGTTAACATCTGGAAAATGTTTCTTTGTATTTTCCATAGCACACTACTTTTCCTTAACTTAGTTTACCGGTGACAGTAACAGTTATGTTTAAAATTTACACGTTTCTTAAGATATCTCGAGATAGAAAAAAGGTATCGACATGCGGTTTTCGCTATTCTATTGCTAATTTAATCTAATTTTATAATACAGGATTAAAAATGCCTACTTGTATTTAATATTTTCCAAAGAAAACTATATTTCTGAAAAAAATTAAATAACGCCTCCTAGCTGGCATATTACTTATTAGGCTGGTTCGAAATTATAACTTTTACATTAACGAAAAAGATCTGTTTTCAACAAGACCAAGTTTGCAAAATTCGATTTAGCAGAACCGGACTTACAGCCATTTTTTCATAACAAGGTTCCCACTCACCCCTACCTCTTATTTACAAAGGTACATAGACTTAAACTTGTGAAATCAAATATGCGCAGAATTTTATGAAGAATACGATGATCGGATTTCCAATTCACTTTCATTAGACAAATTTTGTAAAATTTTGTTTTTTTAATTTTTAATATGCAATTAGGTCCTCTAGCGGTGAACCTACAATTATGAAAATAATTTCCAGGCTTTTCCCGAGACAACTTTTGTTATAAAATTTTTTTCTCAAGGCTGTACTATAAACGGTTCATGAGATATGGCCGAGAGCCGAGAGCCATTCTTATTGGGACACCCGGTACTTTCTGTGGTTTTGTTTTCTACTAATTTTTCACTACTTCGCTTCAACAACGAAACGTCAGAAAAATAAATGTAAACAATGAAATCACAAACGATTTTAGATTATTGTCATTAAGCAAATACCCAAAAATGGTTTTATTTTAAATTTTAGGAAATTAGGTCATTAACTTTCACTTAAATTGTGACGTTGCCTTAATATTTTCTAGCTTAATTATTAGGTCTTCATTCTTCATTACGGTTTTAATTATTATTTATAGTCTGGGCAGATTAAGTGTACTATTTTGTAAAGGGGTAGGCGCAAAATTTCGGCTTCAATTTTCGACTTTTTAAAACATTCATTTTTTCGAATTCTGAGAAAACTAATAAATATTTTTGAAAAATTTAAACGCAAATGAAAGATTACGTTATTACCGAGGGCCGAAAGTTCCTAAAAACTTCTATAATGTTTATTTTAATAAGTTACAGGGGTGAACAAAAAGAGAAAATTTAGTGTGATTTTTAATTTCGAATATCTCATTCAAAAGAAACTGTTTGTTTATTTTAAGGGACTTTCGGCCCTCGCTAAAAATTGAAACGGTCATTTATTATCTAGTTTTCTCAGGATTAGAAAAAAATTAATGTATTTAAAAAGCACTGGAGCCGAAATTTTGCGCCTACGCCCTTAAGTATACTAATAAACAAATTAGCGCTCCGAAATATTCTTTTCTTCAGATATTGCTCTGTAACTCCGAAGATTTTAACTTTAAACCAAAAATACCCAAATAAAACTTCACAGTAATTTAATTCTGCACAGAGATATTTTTCCGATTTCATTCGACGAAAATTTTCCGAGGAAAATCCGGGTTTTTCCAACAAAATCTTCAATTTTCAACTAAAATTTAGGAAAGTAATTATCTATTAATAATTAAATAGCTTGGTGACATAAAAGCTTTTTTGTAGAAGATTAAATTCCTGGAAGCTGGCGGCAATCTTACAAAAATATTTTCACAACATTTAAATTTTAATTAAAATTCACGGTCGCAATAATAACCAGAATTATTATGATACACCAGAATAACTATGATTTCCGTAGAAAAGGGCACAATATCTATCTAACATACTTTCAGAATTGAAATTGGACTTTGACCGGCATCTGGCCTTATAAACAATTTTTGAAGTTACACTTCTTTTTACGATCGAGGGTGAAATTTTATAATTCCCTGGCGCATGCGCAGACAGACAGTATATGTAGTTCGTTGCTAATCTTTCAAATTATGTATGTATCAGCGCAAATAAGTCATTAAAAGAATATGTTAGTGTTCTTAGTAAATGCATTATTTATTATAATTTTTGTGTCTTTGGATTTGTCTTCCTCGGGCGTAATATAATAAAATATCTATTTTTATACTTCACTTTGTTCTATTTGTCACCGTGATGTGTAATTGTATCCGACACGTCAATAGCACGGGGCTTGATAGCTTGGTTGGTATATCATTGGACCAGAGATCGAGAGATCGCGGGTTCAAATCCCGGACGATTCATATTCATTTTTTTTGGTATTGTTAAGTTTTGGTTAATTTTTGGTAATTATTGTTAATATTTGGTATTGTAACTGTTAAGTATATTTATTTCGTTGAAATTATACAGGGTGTCCCGAAAAGATTGGTCATAAATTATACCACACATTCTGGGATCAAAAATAGTTCGACTGAACCTAATTTACCTTAGTACAAATGTTCTCATAAAAAAGTTACAGCCCTTTGAAGTTACAAAATGAGAATCGATTTTTTTCAATATATCGAAAACTATTAGAGATTTTTTATTGAAAATGGACATGTATCATTATTATGGCAGGAACATCTTAAAATAAAATTATAGTGAAATTTGTCCACCCCATAAAAAAATTTATGGGGATTTTGTTCCCTTAAACCCCCCCCCCCCCCCCCCCAAACTTTGTGTACGTTCCAATTAATTCATTATTGTGGTAGGTACCATTAGGTAAACACGTTTTTAAAACTTTTTTGCCTCCTAGTATTTTTTTGATAAGCCAGATTTTATCGAGATGCAGATTTCAATGTATTTACGTAAAAATTGTATGGGGGTTTTGTTCCTTTAAACCCCCCAAATGTTTGTGTTCGTTCCAATTAAACTATTATTGTGGTACCATTAGTTAAACATATTGTTCAGAACATCGAACAATATCTTTAATGAGCCATCTACTAAAGATATTTCTAAAAATCATCCACAACCGAGTTTATCAAAAGTTGGAGTCAGATATTAGTAATACACAGATGGGGTTCAGAAAAGGACTAGGTACTCGAGAAGCTCTCTTCGGTTTGAATGTTCTTACACAAAGATGCCTAGACGTTAATCAAGAAGTACATGCATGTTTTATCGATTTTGAAAAAGCGTTTGACAGAGTGCGCCACGATAGGCTAAGAGACATTCTTGAAAGAAAAGACATAGATAATAAAGATCTGCGAATAATTCTCAACTTATATTGGAATCAGAAAGCTAACATCAAAATAGAAAACGAGATATCAAAAGCAATAGAAATACGTAGAGGAGTAAGACAGGGATGCATTTTGTCACCACTGCTATTTAATGTATATAGTGAAAGCATCTGTCAGGAAGCCCTTTTGCAAGCAAATGAAGGAATCGTAATCAATGGAGAGGTTGTAAATAATATTCGATACGCAGACGACACTGTACTAGTTGCAAGAACAGTAGAAGAATTACAACGATTACTTACAAACATAAATATTGCTTGCAACAATTATGGCATAAACATTAATATCAAAAAAACCAAGTATATGGTCTTCAGTAAAATCATGACACAACCAGCACATATTAGTATAAACGGCATTCAAATTAAAAAAGTATCAAGTTATAAATACTTGGGAACTTTAATAAACGAAACTGGAGACCAAAACAATGAAATAAAAAGACGTATCGAAATTGCCAGGGCCACCTTCATAAAGATGAGAAAATTCTTCTGCAACAGAGATATAAGCATCCCTCTACGATTAAGAATGCTAAGTGGCTACGTATTTAACACGCTATTATACGGTGTAGAGGCCTGGACTCTCAAACAGAACAACATAAAAAATATTGAAAGTTTCGAGATATGGTGCTACCGTCGAATGCTGAAGATAAGTTGGGTTGAAAGAATCACAAATCTTGAAGTAATACGAAGGATAGGAAGAGACCCAGAAATTTTATTAACGATAAAACGAAGAAAACTCGAGTATTTGGGTCACCTGATGAGAGGTCATAAATACGCATTACTTCAAAATATAATGCAAGGAAAAATAGAAGGAAAACGGAATCCAGGCCGTAGAAGAATGTCGTGGATGCGGAATTTGAGAGAGTGGTTTGGCTGCACCACTAATGAACTTTTTAGGTCATCTGTAAACAAAGTCAGGGTAGCCTTGATGATTTCCAATCTCCGATAGGAGTGGCACAAGAAGAAGAAGAAGTTAAACACAGTGTTTTTAAAACTTTTGCCTCTTAGTCTTTTTTTCATAAGTCACCTTTTATCGAGATGTAGCTTATTTTTCAAAATATACCTAAAAATGTAAATTATAAATAAATTTTCAGATTATTAACAGGTCTCTATAATCGTCCTTAACCATATACAAATATGTGGTCGATTCGACAAATATTCAAAATATCTCGATAAACACTGGCTTATCGAAAAAGTACTAAGAGGCAAAAAAGGTTTAGAAACATTGTGTTTAACTAATGGTGCCACAATAATAATTGAATTGGAACGTACACAAAAGTTTGGGGGGGGTTTAAGGGAACAAAACCCACATAAAATTTTTATGGGGTGCACAAACTTCACTTTAATTTTTTTTACGATGTTGCTCCCATAAAAATGTCACATTGTCAAATGTCCATTTTCAATAAAAAATCTATGAGAGTTTTCGATATATGAAAAAAAAATCGATTTTCATTTTGTAACTTCAAAGGGCTATAACTGTTTTTGTGTGCACTATTGTATATAGGTAAGTGAGGTTAAATCAACCTATTTTTGACCCCAAAATCTGTGGTAAATTTATGACCAATCTTTTCGGGACACCCTATAGTATAATAAAAGTATACCTTCTTACGTACGTACAAAGTACACACACATTCTTTTTGTTATTATGTAGGTTTATTTTGTTAGAAATAAATTAATTTATTATAACAAAACTAAAGCATCTTTGGCATTTATAATGCGTTAGTTAAGTGGCTCTACTCTACTCAGTGGTTCGTTAGGTGGAAAATAAAAGATTTTGTTAGGAAGACCCTTTTCCGAAAAAAATTTTCGTCGAATAAGGAAATCATAAAAAAATAGGTATCTCTGTGTAGAATCAAATTACGGTGAATTTTTATTCGGCCGGTTTTGGTTTAAAGTTAAAAGCTTCGGAATTACGGAGCAATAATTGAAAAAAGATTTAGAAGAGCTAGTTTGTTAATAAACAAAATAGCACACTTTCTGCGGACTTTGCAAACCAATATATTCGATTCGATTGTTTGTTCGAAAAACTGTTTTCCCAAAAATGGTATTTTTTTCGATAACATACCCAGACTATAATATAAAATATAACTCAAGAATCCTAATAAATAACAAAACAGTATAATCTCGACGAAGAGAATGACGTAAAAACCTCTTGTATTTCATACAGAACATATTAAATATTGTTCATCCGCTATAACTTTTCCCATGCGTCACGATTCATTTTCGAACAAATTAAGTCAAAACATAAAGTGAAGCGAACGTCGATGTTTATACAGAGAGAGTCTGTAATTTGGAATAAATTAAATATCTCAAATACTAATTGTTTTTTTGAAAAATGCTCAGACCCGTCGATTAGTATTTCAAATTGTCCTTTTTGACATACAATAATAATGTATACAGGGTTTCCCAATTTAGAGATATAACGTCATCGTTGATTTTCTTAAATGGCAACACTGTCATTTTGATAGCTATTTTGATAGGGTGTGTAAAGTTATACACAACTGCAAAATATCAAAGTGTTATTCTCTACCATTTACAAGATAATAGAAAATAACAAAATTATGTTTGGAATTTGGAATAAATTCAATAATTATAATACTAATTATTTTTTTGAAAAATGCTTAGACCCTTCGATTAGTATTTCAAATTGTCATTTTTGACGAACAATAATAATGTATACGGGGTCTCCCAATTTAGAGATATGACGTCATCGTTGATTTTCATAAATGGCAACACTGCCATTTTGATAGCTATTTTGATAGGGTGTGTAAAGTTATACACAACTGCAAAATTTCAAATTTTTATTCCATACAAGATAATAAAAAATAACAAAGTTATGAAAAACAAGTATGTAATCAAATAATAATTGAATTTAATTATTTCGAATATTATTATAACGTTGCCCATTGACAATTTGACAATATTTGAGGTCAACATTATGAGTATACATATTTGCTTAATTGAAATAATTAAATTCAATTATTATTTGATTATGTACTTGTTTTTCATAACTTTGTTATTTTTTATTATCTTGTAAATGGTAAGGAATAAAAATTTTAAACTTTGCAGTTGTGTATAACTTTACACACCCTATCAAAATAGCCATCAAAATTACAGTGTTGCCATTATAAAAATCAACGATGATGTCATATCGCTAAATTGGGACACCCTGTATACATTATTATTATATGTCAAAAACGACAATTTGAAATACTAATCGACGGGTCTGAGCACTTTTTAAAAAACAATTAGTAGGTATTTTAATTATTGAATTTATTCCAAATTACAGACATAACTTTGTTATTTTCTATTATCTTGTAAACGCTAGAGAATAAAAATTTTATATTTTGCAGTTGTGTATAACTTTTCACACCCTATCAAAATAGCTATCAAAATGACAGTGTTGCCATTTAAGAAAATCAACGATGACATTGAGCATTTTTTATAAAAACAATTAGTATTTGAGATATTGAATTTATTCCAAATTACAGACTCTCTGTATTTGTATATTATGTTACGGACAATGACGTAAATCCGGCCAATAACGTTAATGGCCGGCCAATAACGACAATGGCCGGTTGAATTGGTCATTGTCGACAATGGCCGGCCATTAACGTTATTGTCCATAGAAACTGGACATTGATGATAATTTTAAATTCTTGATAACATTTCTATCATTGCCCGGCCAATGTCGACAATGCCGGCTGTTAATCGGTCAATGTTGATATTTTGAATAAAAGATAGGTTATGTGTAGTTTTACTATTGTTTACTGCATGTGTGTGTATTGTGTATTGTTTTCGTGTTGAAATTATTCGTAAATTTATTTAATAAGTGTTATCATGGATATCAACGATGTGCGCACTCGTTTTAATAATTATATACTTAAACCTAATAGTCGAGTCAAAACGTGATGACAATAAATCATTTTTAAACTGTGACGAATACAATAAACTGTGACGAATTATTCCTTTCATTTGCACCACACTGTATATAAAAATATTATTATTTCCTTGTTTGTATTTATGAATATGTTACCCATATTATGATAAATAAAGACGTTTTATTTGTTTTTAATAACTACTTATATTTCTGCAACTACGTTAAGACACATCTTAGTATCTCATTTTAAACACTTACTGACTCACACCGATTATCTTCTAAGGCATCGATTTATCAACATTAGCCATTTGCTTCTGGGCACTGTCGTTATTGACCGATTATTGATGAAAAATCTAATTTTACTTTAAGTTTTTACAACATTGGCCAATAGCTACGGTTATTGTCGTTAATGGCCGGGCATTGTCGTTAATAACCAAGGAAAATGGACATTCACGACAATGCCCGGCCATTAACGTCAATGTCCAATTTACATAAAATTGACCGTAACATATAAATTTTGTATACTGTATACTACCTACTTATACTATAGACACACACATCGGCGTACGTTTCATTTTATGTTTTGACTTAATTTGTTTGAAAATGAATCGTGACGCATGGGAAAAGTTATAGCGGACAAACAATAAAAATGAATACATGAAGCTTATCATTTTACACTAGTTATTTCTAAACTCAATAAAATTCGTTCTAACAAATAAATAATTTATGAAAAAGAATTGAAAATACCTATCAATGTTTTATTTCTTATTTTAAGAATCATTTTTATGAGATTGAGCCACAATTATTGGTGTAATGAAAATTACATTTTTAATTTAAGGGGTAGGCGCAAAATCTTGGCCCAATGCTATTTACATGCATTCATTTTTTTCGAATCCTGAGGAAACTAATACAAATTTTTGAAAAATTTAAACGCAGATGAAAGATTACAATATTACCGAGGACCGAAAGTCCCTTGGAATAAACAAAATTTTGAATGAAATATTTGAAATTAAGAATCACAATAAATTTTCTCTTTTTTTTCACCCCTGTAACTTATCTATTTCGGCTTTCGGCAATAATGTAATATGATGCAATCTTTCATTCTGCGTTTTAAATTCTTCAAAAATACTTATTAGTTTTCTCAGGATTAAAAAAATGAATGCATTTAAAAAGCATTGAACCAAGATTTTGCGCGTATCTCCTTAAACTCTAATTTTCATTACAGCAATAAAATTGTGGCTCAATCCTCTATAAACATAATAGGTAGGTACTTATTAAACATGCCACAAAAAAACAGTTTCAGAACCTTATTTTTAATATTTTTTCAATAAGAACAATAAATAAGATAATATAATGTACTATAATATAATATAATATACGTGAAAAGCAAATAAGTACACACAAAATATTATTGTAGAAAAAAAATTTATAACATAAGTAGGTATCATACCTAGCAATTATATTTATTTCTAGTATAAGAAAAAATCTTTATAGGAAGAGAAAAAAGTAAATATTTAACGAATTTAGTTTATTGTAACTATGAATAACAAAAGTATGTGAAAGAGTTAAAAAGGAGCCAACAAAAATATATAAATAAAAAGTATGTACTTACTATGATGTTTACAAAGTCACGAAACAGTCAACTTTGAATTTTGATAGAGGTTTTCTAATTGGAAGTGAAATTCTCGGCGACTGGGAACATCAATAATTTTCTAGAATATTGTATTTCACAATATTGTGAAATATTGATTTCTGATACTAAAATGTTTACACTTTTTTAGCTCTTAAATTATTTTCGTACTAATGATATGATTATCAAACAAAATTTTATCCACTATTTCAGAAACTTATAAAGCAGTTCATAACTTTATTCACTTTGCGTTGCAGCTGTTTTATGTATCACAAACGCAACACGCAACTCAATTGTGTGTACGTACATACACGTACTCGAATACGATAATGCGAATTGCGAATGACGAGAGACCGAGAGAGTGGAGAGAGGTGCAACGACTTTTGGATTTGGGAAATCCCGTGTCCGTATGTAACCTCTGCAGCACCGTAAGCGAAAATAAAAAGTGCAATTATTAGTCCAGGCTGTATCGTCGCCTCCGTTAGGTAAATTATTACGATTAGATTTTTTCGCACAAACTTACTCAAAAAGAGGTCCTTATAACAAATCCACAGGTTGCCAGGCGGTACCGTGGTCGAAAAATTGTTTACTCACAATCGGTTAGTAATTTATGGATTTCTAACCTTTGAAGTAATCAGGAAGCGACTTATTACTTACTTTACTTTCCCAGCTAGCCGGGAAAGTACTTTCCCGGCTAGCATCTGTCACTTTTCTACATACAAATGTCAATGTCATTTTTGATTAAAAGATGGTTTAGAAAGAATAGAATCCACTTAACATTTATTTAATTAAGAAACAACAACAACAATAACACAAAGAAAACTATTTGGAATTATAAATATTAATAGTTACATTGGAATTATGATTACTATTAACGGTTAAAGTAAGACCGTGTTGCTCAAAATTATGAGTTTCAGAAATAGATGATGACGCTGACGTTTCTGGATTTTCTACATGAGACAACATATTAGCAATTTTTATTTGTCCATGTAATGAATTCTCCACATATCCCTCTGCTACGGTGTTGGATTTCCAAACCCCCAACTTTTTCAACTGTAGGATGTCTCCACCTGTATTTGCTAATAATGTTGCTGAAGTACGTCCAAAACAATGTCCTGTAAACCTGTTAACATTTCCAACTTTAAATAAGTTGCTATTTTTGGGAAAACTTCCTATAGCATTATGCCCAAAAGGCTGTCGTGTAATTTTACCAAATCTTATTTGTAAAAAAAATCTATCAGAGTCAATGTTATTACGAAGGTCACAGTATTGCTTTATTATTTTTATCCATTCCGATTTTGTAATTACAAATGTACGGGAAGAGTAGTAGTCCAATCATCTGGCAGTATTAGCAGGAAAGTTTAGCGGAAGTTTTGCAAATTGGTAGTCTTATAGATTTTGAGGTGCTCTATCCGAATTTTCACCGTGCAACCTCTTTTTGACCTAGGAAATGGCACCATTTTGGGAAAAAATGGTACTAAAAACTGGTTTTTCGCAAATATATCCTTACCAGTCGATTTTTCGACAAAAATAGTTCTATATAAAATTATTCTGCGGAAAATTTGCAACATTTTATGTCTAAATGATTTTTTTCGTCAGACGAATAGTTTCGGTGTAAGAGCGCGGACAATGTAACCGCAATACACGCATTGGTGAAAAATCTTCCACTCCGCGTCATAAACCGACCCCTGAGCACTCCCAACGGTCTATTGTTAAAACGCAGGTATAAAAGGCCCTTCCCTTCGGCCTTGTCCCGAATCGACATCGACGCATGCCCAGCGCCGGTTTAACCAGGGGTCTTTTGGGTGCTCTAGCACCGGGCGGTTGAAGGTTCTAGGGCGGTACGCGCGAAGCGCGTGCTGTTCCGAAATTATATGATTATGGTAAAATAAAATTTGCATACAAATCCACATGATATAATAATAAAAATTTTTCTGGTTTATCATTAACTTGAAACCTTAACAATAATTTATAAATAAATAATTATTTATATATCGACGTACCTATATGGTTTATGCACTGTGTTCAGTTTATGTTATCTAAATGTCAGATAACGTACAAACATGCCGCGCGCCGTAAAATTATATCATTTTACAGCGTTTAAGAATATAATTAGACCAGTAAGAATCTGTTTTTAGGTGGATGTGAGAGGTGGCATTCAGATTTTTGCGGATAAAGTTAGGTGATAACTTCGTTAATAATAATTAATTTATGCTCCTTCTCAAGTATGCCCGGAACATTAATAAAAAAATAAAATATTTAAAAATTTCAAAACTTTTTCGTTTTTTTATACTTTTTTTTGCTTAAAACTTAAAAACTATTCATTTTAGAACAAAGTTCTATGGGAATAAAACAAAGATAATTTAATTTTCTATCAGATGCGATTTGTTAAAAATGTCTTAATTTATCACCCTTGCTTCAAAATAGCAATAAATATAAAATAGGGGGCAAAACAAACCTGCCCTTATCAATTATTTTCCATCACTTAGGTTACACTTGGAACCTTCCTAATTCGCTTAGAAAATTTTTTTAATGTGCTAAGACAGTACACCAAATTTCATTAAAATTAACTTACTAGATTTTGCATAATAATTTTGCAATCCAAACTTTTTTTAAAAAATTAAAATTTTTTAAAATATTGCACAACAAAAACTAGAACATACAAAGATTTGTCAATTTTTTTACATATAAAGAAGTACTCCACCTATCTAATGCACTTTACAGAATTGAAATCGGATTATTTAAGCAGCCTCAGCAATGTTTTAAAGTTATAAACAATTTTTTGGCTTATAAACAAATTAGTGCTGTGTCCAGGAGGGGGTGCTACGGACTCCTTTATTTAGATGGACTTACCCAAGTTTTTTTATGTATTTTGACCCGTAGAACACGAATTTTTTGGGTAACAGTTGATCCGGATGTCGATAAGATTGTTATAAACAAAGAACTTGAGGAATTACACAAAATCGATTTTTCGCAAAATAAAACATTTTTTTGTATTTCTTGGGTAATTCTAAGCAAAAAATGTTCTTACAAGCTTTTTCGTAGGATGCATAGTTTTCGAGATAAACGCGGTGGAACTTTCAAAAAATCGAAAAATTGCAATTTTTGAACGCGAATAACGTTTGATTAAAAAATAAAATAGGAATTCTGCTGACAGCAATTGAAAGTTTAAGTCAAATTATACCGGTTTTAATTATTAATTGAAATAAAGTTAAGAAATATTTTTGAGCCTGGGCGCGGCATCCGTATCAGCACCGGGCGACAGACTGTGTTAAACCGGCACTGCGCATGCCCTCAAACGACTGCAATTTCGAGGGCATCGACGAATGCCCTCAAAAAGCATTCGTCTGCCCCCACTGCGGCGGCAACCACAAATCCAGCGCCTGCACCAAACAGCAGGAACCCAAATGCCCGAATTGCGGCGGTGACCACCCCGCATACTCCAACAAGTGTCCACAAAGACACACCATCCCCTCCGCCCAACACGAAATACAGCCACTTACGATCGAAAGATCATTCCCCCCTTTCGAACTCCCTACAGAAACAAAGAACATCTTGTCTATTCAGACTGCTCTGTTGCTTAACTTGTTGCCCGAACTTCGTGAACATATCGCTGCAATCACGGCTAATCTGATTAGCCAAGTCTACGACCACTCGACAGTGGTCCACGGGTACGGGAGCAATGTCACGGTGACATTCCGCTCCAACCACTAAACACCCTCCCTTTATGGATTTCACCCTAGGCACAGTCAACTGTCAGGGTCTCTCCAAAAAGAGACCCCTTATCAAGAATATCCTGTCGAAGCATAACATCCAGATCCTCGCACTCACAGATACTCTGTCGAAAAACGATCCACACTTCGCAGGATATTCGATCATCCATCGAAGCCGCTGTCAGGTTTCTCGTGGGAATGGTATTCTCGTGAAACACGGAATACCGCACAACACACACACATTCCCACAAAATTTTCGTCCACCTGATGTGGACTTCCTGGCAATTGACGTGCATATCCCCAATAACGAAACCCTCACGATAGTCTCTTACTACAAACACCCGGATCAACCACTCAACAGGCAATTGCTAGAGTACTTTTCGAGGCTCGGCAAGGCTGTGTTGATGGGCGATCTAAATTGTAGACACACACAGTTTGGTGATCACCGTCAAAACCCAGAAGGCATCCGCCTCACGGATTATCTACTAGACCTTCCCATTTCAAGAATCACCAACACTGAATTCACGTTTTTGAACGCCAATGGGGCCTCTATTGTCGACCACATCCTAGTTACTAGTAACATTCTGGATCGGTTCGGGGATAGATGCCACATAGGCGATTCAATAACGTCAGACCACGTACCTCTTCTTGTCGACACCGACATACTCATTCCAAAACAACCAAACCCTCCAAGATCTATAAGAGACTATCGTCACGCTAACTGGACTGAATTCCAAAACTTCATCACACAAAATCTCCCTATGTTAGGCGAACTCGATACTAACGATAGTATCGACACCAGTGCAACTGATATCGAGAACCTCATCACTGAGGCGATCACGCACGCAATTCCACTCAAACAAATAACC
Source organism: Diabrotica virgifera virgifera (assembly GCF_917563875.1). Classification (NCBI taxonomy): domain Eukaryota; kingdom Metazoa; phylum Arthropoda; class Insecta; order Coleoptera; family Chrysomelidae; genus Diabrotica; species Diabrotica virgifera. The sequence goes on along the minus strand of NC_065448.1, from coordinate 148,047,255 downwards.
TATACATCACCGGCACTTCCACAATACATCATTGCCAAAATCCAACAAAAACGACGTCTTCTACGTCAATACAAGGCCAACAGAAACCCACTAATCAAAACAGAGTACAACCGGATCTGTGCCAGGATAAAGAGGGAGATATCTGTCCTAACGGCTCGCCGGTGGGAAGATGCTACCTCAAAACTGGACTACAGAGACGGAGGTAAATTCTGGCAAAAATTCAAAGTCCTAACAAAACAAAAACTATCTCAACCATCCCATCTGTTGGTCAACAATCACATAGTCAATTCCCCAGAAGGGAAAGCCGAAGCATTCAGAAATTCGCTTCAAAACAATTTTCAAACGCCAGATAACCCGAACTTTGATCGCATATTTAAATTCAACACAGAATACATAGTAAATGTTACTCTCAACCACTACATTCCAGTCTATGATCCTATCATGGACCCCCTCACCGACAGGGAAACGGAGAGCTTTTGCCAAATCGGCAAAAACAGCGCTCCCGGACCTGATGGCATCAACCGAAGGTGCCTCAAAAAACTTCCAGAGAGTATCATTCCTCTTCTAACTAAAATATTCAATGCATGTCTCAAAAACAGCCACTTTCCTACTCCTTGGAAAGTGGCCAACACCATCATGCTTTTGAAAAAAGGCAAACCCCCAACCGACGTGGAATCCTATAGACCAATTTCATTAATCAATACTCTGGGTAAAGTTCTTGAGCTAATCCTAAAAGAGAGGCTAATAACTTTCTCGAAAACCACAATATCATACCAAAATTCCAATATGGATTCCAGTCAGGTAAATCTACTAAACATGCATTAATAGATTTCACTACCAAAGTTACTCAAACCATCAACGATGGTTCATTCGCCATAGCCACATTTCTGGATGTGCAGAAGGCTTTCGACCAGGTCTGGCACGACGGGCTTGTTCGGAAACTTCTGGACATCGGGCTACCATTGCAATTTACCAAAATTGTACACTCCTACCTCCACAACCGTACTGTCAGAGTTAAAATAGGCGATCAAAAGTCCACCCCCTTCACTCCACAAGCTGGAGTTCCCCAGGGTTCAGTCCTAGCGCCGCTGTTGTACATCATCTACAACAGCGACATCACTAACCAAAATATCCCAGGTACTCGGCTGTTTCTCTATGCAGACGACACGACTCTGCTCTCAACTACCTCTCGATACAACCCAAGACTCCTCTTCAGAAGAGCCCAGGCTCTGTTGGACGGCGTCGGCGAATGGTGTTGTAAGTGGAGAGTCACGCTGAACGCGAACAAAACAACAGCAATTGTGTTTCGCGCCCCTTCTGTGTCAAATAGAATCATTTGCAATGAAGACGACCAATATCCTCTGAGTCTGTTGGGAGAAAGGCTTGTTGTTAGCCCGACTGTGAACTATTTGGGAGTACTGTTTACCAGGACTCTCAACTGGGACGCAGATCTAAAGGCAACTTTAGATAGGGTAAGGAACAGGGCCAGACTTCTCAACGCTCTCTCGGGAAAAATTGGCAAGACACACAAGAAGACTCTCATTCACACTTACAAGACCTTTATTCGACCCGTCATGGAGTACAAATCATGTATCTACTCTCTTTGCTCAAGACAAAAACAAGAGAGGTTGCTGAGGACAGAGCGTAGAGTCTTGCGTAGATGTAACTATGAGCACTGGCGATATCCCTCAAACGAAATCCATAACATCTCGAACACCCCCAAAATCACCGAGAGAATAAACTCTCTGAACAGGAACTTCACAATCAAAGTAATCAACGGCCCCCCTTCCGACACACAAGAATCTCTCAAATGTTCCTGTTCATCTTCCGGCCACGTACTCCACCGAAAGCCCAAACGCAAAAAGATTCATGTACCGTCCGCTCTAATGCAAACATGCATTGACGTACTCCCGGTGGAGTACGAAAACATCCTTGAGGCTACCCCGTTAGCCTACCGTACCCACCTCTAACATTTCCTCTTCCCTACCCCGAACAGGGAGAAGTTGGTTTTTTGCGGTTTCCCAACTTCATTGCACAATTATTATACCTGTTCGTCCCAAGAAAATAGCCGCAACTATTTTCTCCACTCGAACGCACACTGTCCACGCTGCGCTGAAAGCCACCTCCTGACCGCCGACGAGGGACGCAGGTTAGCCTGTCGTTGTACAATGGTTTCTAGGGAGACTGGTCGAGAGCAAAGCACGGACAGTACACATAAATGTCTATGGAACCAACAACAATCCATCAAACTTTCTTCTCTGTTGACTTCTTAGCCTTCTGGACACCACCGTCCGGCATAACCCAGGATCCAAGAACACCAGGACACGGCGCTTGCCCCAGTGTGTTTTTCGGACTGTTTGCTTTTGCTGCCAACACTAAACATTCACCTCAAACCCTGAAGAGGACAAAATCCTAAACGGGGAAGCACATTGAACGCATTTCTTCTGAACATTATCCAGACAAGCAAATCAAACAATGTAGTAGTAGTAGTAGTAGGCCTTGTCCCCTTCTCTAGCAGACATCTGCCGTTGGGCCTCAGTTCGAGTACGTCTTTCTGTGCGTGTGTATCGTTTTCAGAGACATGGCGACCGAGAAAAAAAACTGTTTTATTTGCGAGAATCCTTTAGCTGAAAGTGCAGTGACTCAAGTTAAGGAAAAAGGGTTGGAGACATTTCGCCAATCCAGTATTAAAAGAAAGGATGGTAAAAAGGACCTCCTCAAAGGACTAACTTCGATACAGGTTCACGAAGCGTGTCGAAGGCAATATAATAACGATAAATTAATCGCTGCATTTCTACGTAGAGGAGGTGTTAGCGCTTACTCTCCTCCACAACGGCGATCTAGTGTCTCGACATTTTCATTTAAAAATCATTGTTTTCTGTGTGCGGCTGTAGTAACAGAACTAATGAAAAAGTTACAGAAGCTAGGCCCTCGTGAGCGTGCTCGTAAGATGGTGTACAATGTGCGCAAGATATCGATGAAAGACACTATTATACAACTCGCTAGAGAACGTAACGATGATTGGGGTCGAAAGATTGTTGAGCGTCTTGAACAAATTCACGATCTAGTCGCAGCTGATGGACTGTATCATATCGCATGCATGAAAAAGTTGTATCACGCACCATCTTCTGGAGAAACCGATAGAAAAAGAGGTCCGCATGCGAGCGAAATCGATACTGCGATGCAGTATATTTACTCTCATCTTGAGGCAAATTATGAAGAATGTCAGTTTTCTCTGGACGAACTCATGGATAAAATTGAAGGCGATTATCGTCCGCACACGAAGACTGTTAAGGCGCAACTTTTGAAGAAATATGGTGACGATAGTGTTATTGCATTTTCTGCGAACAAGTCCCCTGTGGTCTGCTTTCGAAACACAGGATACAAAGTATTAACAGATGCCTGGTATAGCCAAAAATCGTTCAACGAGGAAGAAGAACGGATGCGTATTGTAAAAACTGCTGCGGTAATCATTGTAGAGGACATCCGCTCTAAGGTTTACGATACCACGCATTATCCGCCATCAGATAATTTTCTTCAGGGAGTATCTTCGGATGTACCTGAAACTTTACGCACCCTACTGGATGACGTTATATTGAAAAATAAACGTTCGTCTTTAGAAAAATGGAAGACTAAAAGTACTGCTCTGGCGCATTGCGTGATTGCCGCAGTAAGGCCAAAATCTTTTTTATCGTCGATGCAAATTGGTGTAGCGGCATTTTTGTACCAAAAGTATGGATCACGGCCAGGCCCGGACTGGCCCGCCGGCCCACCGGCCGTCGGGCCGGTGCGCCTTTTGCATTCGTTAGTATCTATCCATAAAAAAATTTAACTGGAAAATTTTTTTTTGGACCTTTACACAAAGATGATGCAGCTAACATTCCCCTAAAAAATGTTTTTACCTGCCTCAGTAATCAGAATCCTACATAATGAAGCCAGTCGGTACAACAAAAGACAACTTGTAAGTATCAGGCATCAGATAATCAAATAGCTTAGCTACGACGGACGGCGCCTTCGAAGACAATTTTTACGATTCGGGCGCCTTTCGTATGTATCAATATCCGCTGTTTCTTTTATAATAAATAGCTTGGATGCAACTAGCGGCGCCCTCGAAGACGATTTTTACGATTCGGGCACCTTTCGTAGGTATCAATATCCGCTGTTTTTTATAATAAATAGCTTGTATACAACGAGCGGTGCCCTCGAAGACAATTTTTACGATTCGGGCGCCTTTCGTAGATATCAATTTCCGCTGTTTCCATTATAATAAAAATCTTAGACGCGGCGCCCTCGAAGACAATTTTTTCGATTCAGGCGCCTGTGGTAGGTATCAATCTCTGCTGATTCTATTTTAATAAATAGCTTCGATGCAACGAGCGGCGCCCTCTAAGGAAATTTTTATCGACGCCCTCAAAAACATATAGGTATCAATTTCCGCTGTTTCTAATATAATAGAAATAGCGGATATTTATACCTACGAAAAGCGCAAAAATTGTAAAAAATGGTCTTCGAGGACACTGCGCCTCGCATCTAAGGTATTTGATTAACTGAAATCTGATATAAAGAGTGTTAGATCCCATAATTGGCCTAAATTATACAGATGTATTTTTCTGCGCTCCATAACTACGGTATACGTACTGGAATTTTGCGCCCCAGAATCCTAAATAATGAAGCCAGACAATGAACAAAATACAACTTGTCAACATTTATCAGGTATCAGATAATCAAATAGCTTAGATGCGATGCGTGCCGCCCTGGAAGCCCATTTTTTGCGATTCAGGCGCCTTTCGTAGGTATCAATCCCCGCTGATTATATTCTAATAAATAGCTTAGATGCAACGAGCGGCGCCCTCGAAGACAATTTTCACTTCTACACTATATAAGATTGTTGCACCCTAGAGTGCTACATAATGAAGCCAGTGGGTACAACAAAATTCAACTCGTTCAACTCGTATCAGGCATTCTTTATCTAATCTGCTACCTTTAAAGCTAATCTGATACCTGATAGGAGTTGAATTTTGTTGAACCCTTCTTACTCTAATACAATTTGTCCTCAGATATTCATGTCGCTCATTCCACCAGTATGGTTGTGTCCTTTCATACCTCCCGTTTGACTTCACATAAGCCAACTGCGATGTCGCTCTTAGACCCTCGATCAACTTACATCCTCGCATCTCGGACCAATCAAGCCAAAAGCATCCATAAAAACCTCCTCATTTAAAAGTCTCTTTAGATCGATATATATCTCTATCTTCCTGTTTCTTCCTTTTGCTCGTTATTTCAAAGTTCACATAGTTATGTAAGCTGAGCGATTCTTCTACCAAAACAGTCTAGCTTATGACCCTGTTTAGAAGTGACGTTGAAACCAGTGAGATGTTCAGAAAGGATTTACTATTAATCTCTCACAAACGTAGGTGCCGTGATTTAGCAAAGTAATCCCCGTGGCGTGGATCCATTCTGATAGGTTTTTCCCGTTCCCATTAGATCTCCTATGTTTAATGATTCTTTGTCGAGAGACCAACTTTACATTGGACTCCTGAAAGAGGATCACGTCACAACTTTCTCTTCGTGCAAGTGTTTCTGCAACGTCGTGAGCGGTCCTCGCCCTTCCCACATTTATTTGAAGGAACTTCGTATTAGATGTTTTTGTCCGATTCCTGGTCCTAGGTGCTTTCATCCACCCTTTCTTCGTCCCTTGTGGCAGGGTCTCTTTTGATTCCCCGCTTTTCCAGGATCAGTTTTTTATACTCCGAGAACTGTAAGCTGTCGGCTCTGTGACCGGACTTCACACGTAAGACAGAAAGTCGTCTCACTACTTCAATCTCGTGCCTAGTGCCCCCTTGCCTTATCGGTAGCAGGAGTCCGATTTGTTTTTCCCCTTGCAGTCGGTTTTACTATGCCCGAAATGCAGGCATCTGAGGTACCGCTGAGGCACATGCAGACTCTCTCGTATCTTGCACGACTTCCGGCCAATGGGTATATGTTCTCTCTTTCCAGTGCCTTCTTGGCTGCGATTCCGACTGTAACGGTTGTATTGCCTTATCCATTTCCCCATAGAGACGACTTTGACGTCGTTAGGCTTCCTGCTCCGGTATACCTCCGAACCACCTTCAGGATTTCTTCCTTTGTGACATCTCCGTCTATATCAAATATTTTCACCTGGTCCTGATAGCTCCGGATATCTTGTACTGTGTTTCCCTCCGTGCGGGCCACGATAGTCTTCTTCAGGTGCTCGACTGGTTCTTTTTCTGCCACTTCGAGGTTGAGGTCCCCGCCCCCAGTCTTCTTAGCCCTTTTGACACTAATCCCATCCCTCCTCGTGTCTGCGCTACCCTTGATTAGCAACTCGGCGTAGGATTTTCCACCTCCCTTCACAATCAACTTCTGCGTCCCCGCGTTCGTACTCCTCAGTGAGAGGTTCTTCCCTCAATTTCAAAAGAAATGTCGAGTAGTCTCTTATCCCATCCCCGTCACCCATTTCTCTACAGGAACCTTGAAAATAGTCTGACGATTTCCCCTGTTCTCTTCCTCCTGACCCTTACTTGTAATTGTGGTCATAGTATTAAGTTAAAGGTACTTCACCTCTCCTGGGCTGCATGTAGCTCCTGCACATACAGGAGCGTCATTTGAAATTTTGATTGGGGGGCAAGCATTATATATACAATCAAGGGCGGATCCAGGAGAGATTTTCGGAAGGGGCCATGAACTTTTTTTTGAGAGGGGTACCGGATGGTCTGGGGAAAATTTTTAAAAATGAGGGTTATAATAGCTAGTTTTAAGGCACTTTTCACAGACTTTTGAGTGCCATAAAGACATTCCAAACTTATAGTTATTAAAGTATTATTAAAGTCAGGACACATTTCTTCGGATCTAAGTGCAGTTCTTTCAACAAGTTTAATACTATTTTTTCCAGTGGTTCACCCGTCAGGCCTTGTTCTTCCCCTCTTTCTGATTTTAACTAATTATTTTTATTTTCTCATAAGCGTCAATGAACTTGACAAAGTCTTCACCAATGTTGTTATTGTGTATGTATCTCACATTTAGAGAAAAGCTATTCCACGTGGGATCCGTCGGTCATTTCGTCAAACATGACAGAGTAATAATTTGCACTTTGAACCTGATTCATTATTTGTTCAATTATTCCTTCACCACAATATGTTACAGTCGAACCCGCTTATTAGAATAGCCTTCGTGCCAAGCAAAAATATTCCTATAACCGGGATATTCTAATAACCGATCAGTGGTGGCTAGCAGAAATATATGTACCGAATATACGTCGTAATAGTACAACACACTTTGTAGAGGTACATACTGTATGTACATGTACATAGTATGTATTTACATGTACATACATACGTTATGTACCTACATATATTATGTATATGGTTCTATTTCTTTTTATGTCAATAATACAGTACCTAGTGTAACTATTACTTATTTTATTAAAACACCAAACTACATTATCTGTGCATGCATACCTACACAAATAAGTATGAAATGTATGCAATATGTAGATATACGTATACATATATATTTTCTTATTAACATATATCCAACAGACTTACTTTTTTTCTGGAAAAATAATCGGTAATCTGAGACTATTTGTTTTGTTACATAAGATATTAGCGTTGATTGAAATATTAATATGGGTCCAATACCTCAATCAACGATATTAGTCACTTGTTGCTCTAAAATTATAATATGTAAATAAAAAATTGACATTGGTTTTACCCTCCAGAAAATTTCAGCGGTTATTATATTACAAAGGGTTATTTATGACTTCCAACTGTTAAAAATCTAGACAGACAACGACGTGGCGGTGAGTGAGCAATAAGAATGTTTACACAATTGAAAAATTAGGTACCTACTTTACGATCGGTAAATGTTTGGCAGAAGGTAGAATTGGTACCCATAATAAAGTAAGTAATAAAATATTATCGACAGGTCCTATAAAACCAGAAAACATAAAAATTCGTGGGAAATTGTACCTAAAAAGTTTTTGGTAACTTAGGATTATTAGATAAAGCGGGATTCTTTTACTAAAACGTATCACTATAAACGGTTAAATTTATTAAGGAGTAAATGGAAATGTTCCGGGATCTCAAAATTTTATTCCTTAAACCGGGATATTCCTATAAGCGGTACTCTAATAAGCGGGTTCGACTGTATATGTTATCATTGATTTTGACTGGTGCTACTAATGTATGTTGCTCGGGAAGATGCGGTGAATAGGTGTTGTGTGAGTCTTATCTCCTGATGCGACTTTAAACCTTAACAATTCCCCTCATTTGTTAAGTCCAGCATCGTCGTCCAGAAGCAAAAGGCTATCATCACGATAGCCTCTTAGAGGAGTATTTTGTCGACTTAAGAACACTATAGACTCTACTACTAGTCGTAGTATTTCTCTATTTTCTTGTACCTATTTAGACCTCTGAGAGTATATCTGGTTAATGACTGACTTTTGCAGGTTCCGAGAACTTTATAGAAAATCCAGCCCAACCTGAACGAACTCCTTGTGGTATGATGCTTTTTCATGAGTTTGTATGGCTCCGTCTTTGACGATGAGTTTGGCTAAACATGTTAAAGGTTTCGTGACAAGACTTTGAGCTGTCATCGCTTTATTGTGACCATGGTTTTGGTTAGAAAAATAAAACGCAATCTTGATAAACAATCTCTTTTGACTGTGCGAAAGTACCAATAAACTCCTTTGTTCTAAATGCTGGTCACCCAAGTAAAGCTTCATTTCTTTTCTATGTGTATACAGAACATGGAAATTGATACGATTTTGATGGCTGCCAAGGTCGTTCTAAAAATTGGCACTTTCAACATTTTGATTTGCAAAACATCCTATGTCATTCTTGAAGCTTTCGTTACTGCTTTTGTTCAATTCTAGTCGAGGCAACATATTTGTCTCCTATTTTTTCATATACATGTGTTTGTTTACAAATATTTAAATTCATATTTTTTAAATTCTCGGAGGGGGCCATGGCCCCCTCCCTGGATCCGCCCGTGTATACAATACATTATATATGATGTACTGATGAAAATTGATGTATTTTTGTAAATTTCAGTCATTTTCAGTGTTAGGGGGGGGCAAATGCCCCATGACCCTATCAAATAACACCCCTGTGCACATACTACCGGTTTTTCCCTTATCAGGTCGTGGTACCTTTTCCCCTCACCGGAAAGTCCTGGTTCCATGACCACTACTGCAGATTTATTCCCTCTTCCCGGTTTGGCAACCGCATATAGATATTTTCTTCCCATTTGACTTTATAATGTCGTTTATTTTTTTCAAAGCCTCTTTCACCTGAATTCGGGACCGTTGCGATCATTTCTATCTCTCTTTCACTAAGTTTTTCGGGGAAGAACTTTCGAAGTCCATCGGTGGGGACACGCTTGCCATCTCCTTAGTCCTTCGTTCCTCGCCGGTTCTCTCCACTTTCTATCTCGTTTCTCAATGCTTCGAGGGTGACTTTTCTGAAAGTGCTCTCCATATGTTTGGTGACACTCTTAAGGTTTATACATCATTCTTGATCTCTACCTTCGTGTTTGTATGGTCAGACATTAGTCTCACTAAATTATTTGTAACTCTGGTTTCTACATTGCTCTTACCATAGTCTTATGTCGGAGTTCTCCTCCTCTCCAGATCTTTTTTCCCCAAGTGAGGAGCTCCTTTGCAAGGTTGCCTCCCCTGGAAGATTCGTCTTGGTCAGATCCCTACCCCTGACCGGATATCTTCTAACCGAAGACCCTATTCTTCCGAAGATTATAGTTTCCTTCTTCTTCTTTTTCTCTTTGCTAAGTGCTTGCCCTTTGTTCCCTTCACTACTGATGTAGATTTAGTTGATGATGTTCCATATCATCTCATTCATTCATAGTTTGTTCCAGCTGCACAACCACTGATGACTCACTCCAATGTCTCCGGACTCAAAAGGGATACTGGGAAACTGAAGCTATATTTTTGTGGCATCTTAATTTACCATTCCCAATAAAAATAGTAAATTACTTTATGGAGTTAAATTAAAATTAAACTTAAAAAAAATTCACGAGTAATATTGATTTACCTTGCATAAAAAGTTTGATGTAAAATCTTAGGAGGGGGGTCTGGCCCCTTTGTTTAGAGATTAGGTTGGCGCCTTTTTTAGAATTTGAGTTGGCGCCTTTTTCATTAGTCAGTCCGGCCCTGATCACGGCGATTAATAGACACGTTATCATCTCTTGGCTATTGTGCTTCATACACCGAAGCAATGCTTTTTCAAGTCTCTACTATAATGCGGCCATCGTTGGGTATCGAGGATTTTGCGTTTTCTAAATTTGTTTTTGATAACGCAGATTTTAACACACGAACAATAGATGGTTACAACACTTTTCATGCTATGGGGGGCATTCAATGTATAACTCCTGCAACCGCTATCGCTCCGGATCAAAAAATCGAACGTCTGAAGAAAATGCCGTCTGCTCAAACAATTGGAGAATTTGGTAGTGTCGCACTGAAAACATTCGAAAAAAAAAGTGTTCTAGGTTCGAAAGCTATCGAAATTCGAAACCTGGACAGCATTCGTTTGGTACCGAACGTGGTAATTCCGTCCGCAACAGACTTATTATGGTTATACGGGAAATGGGCTAATCTGGGTAACATACCTGGATGGGGCGGGGTATGGATCAAGCCACTGCAGACCTTTCTTTCCAGAAATCGTTCGTAGCATGTCTGCCTTTTATAAATGCTCCTCCGGGGAATTACGATACAATTTACACGGTTCTTTGTTCTGCTGCCGAGAAATCTGAGTGTTTGAATCAGCAAACTTGCTTCGTTACATTTGACCAGCCGTTATATATTAAAGCGCGAGACATTGTTTCAACGAGTGGTGATGATACAAAATTAAGTAACGTCGTTGTGAGACTTGGTGGATTTCATTTGTTAATGTCGTTCATGGGATCTATTGGGTACATAATGGCTGGTAGCGGCTTGAAAGAGCTTTTCAACACAATTTATGCCCTTAATTCCATCGATAAAATTATGGCTGGACATGCATATGCACGCGCAGTCAGAGCACATACGTTGACTCATCTTGCGATTGCAAAAATTGTCATGCAGTCAATTGATTTTACACCTGATGAGCGTCAAGAACTAGAAGACATTTTATACAACTTGGACAGGACAGTGGTACTCGAGGCAGATCAAGAAGAATGCTACAAGCAACTTGCTAATAAATTTGAAGAGCAGCTGGTGAAATTCGAACAACGCGGCGCTACGGCAAAGTTATGGGTTCAATACTTTCGGATGGTTACGCTGCTGAAACAATTCATCGAGGCAGAAAGAATGGGTAATTGGCATCTACATCTTGACACCATCCATAAAATGTTGCCCTACTTCCATGCCAGTGGCCACTTTTTATATGCCAAGTCTTGCCATTTGTATCTGCAAGATATGTATAGTTTGGAAGAAAAAATGACTGCTGATGAATATGAGTCATTTACTACCAAAGGATGGTTTACAATCCGACGATCCGATAAGTTTTGGTGTGGTACGTGGTCAGATATGACTATTGAACAATCGCTGATGAGGACAATGAAGTGCATCGGTGGCCTTACTCATGGCCGAGGAGTCAGGGACAGCGTGCTTACAATGTGGACTTTAGGGATGGTATTTCTACACAACGTTTGTGAAGGGATTGAACAATTCTGCAATGTAGCTTTTGCAAGTTCCGAGCAGCATGTTGATCTGAGAGGCTCGCGAATCAGTCGTGACAACATTGACGTCGAAAAATTGACGGATTGGTTCGCCCAACATAATCTTTTTCCTGAAATAGAAGAAATCATGTCGATCAGCACCGGAATTTCCGGAACTGAGAAAATTAATCCTCATATGGCACAAGAACTCGGTAGAGCGGGTCTTTCAAAAATCATTGGTGGAGACTTCAACACTGTTAAATTCAAACGAAATGACAGAGTAATTCCACTTAGCGTCATGAATGCTAGCATTCGGATAGAAGAAGACGTAGTCACGATTGATCCATTAGCAATTTTTCAGAGAATGTGCATAACGAAGAAATCTGATGAAGAACTGCGAAACTTCCTCACCTTCGAACTTGCTCCATTTCCATTGTCGCTCTTCAATGAACAAGGCATTATGCGCAAGTGCGTTAAATCTGCGCTGTACAAGGCATTTAATCAATGCCCTAATGATATCGACTTTGGATCCGCCATGTGTGTTATCGATGGAGGCTACTTATTACACCGGGTTGTCTGGAATCGTGGCGAACCATTTTAGTCCATTTGTGATAATTATGTCGCATTCGTTCAATCACACTATACTTCGAATGCTATCATCGTGTTTGATGGATATCCCGAAAATGCTGAGAACCGTGGTACGAAATACGCGGAGCGATCACGAAGATCACGGATGCATGCTGCGGTGGACATATTTTTCGACGAAACAATGGTTCCGACCGTGTCACAAGAGAAATTTCTGGCCAATGATAAGAACAAAAACCGCCTGATTGAAATGTTGAAATTAAAATTTGAAGCTGCAAACTTCACGATCAAGCAAGCCACAGAAGATGCAGATGTATTAATCGTAACAACGGCAAACAGCGTTTCATCTGCATTCGATTCCGCAATAGTTGTTGGTGAAGACACGGACCTTCTTATTTTATTGGTTGCATTATGCACACGCCCAAACACATATCTTTTAAAACCCGGAAGAGGAAAAACGTTGCAACAGATCTATTCAGCACAATGCATCACAGACAAATCAACCGCCGATAACATACTGTTTTTGCACGCTTTTAGTGGATGTGACACCACATCAGCATTATTCAATCAAGGAAAAATCAAATACATGACTGCATTGAAAAAGAATCCGCAACTGGCGAAGCTTATCGCAGTATTCAAAGACCGAGATGCCGACCCAGAAACTATCGCTGAAGTAGGAGAACAATTTCTCGTTACAGCTGTATACGGTTACAGTAACAAGAAGACTATATCGCTGAATGACTATAGGTATCAGTGTTTTATGAGATCAGCATATAAAAATAAATTCAATATCGCCTCACTACCTCCAACAAAAGCGGCAGCAAGACAACATTCGTTCCGCGCATATCACCAAGTCCAGCAGTGGTATGGGGTGGAAAAGAATGCCGAACAATGGGGATGGAAAAAAAGTATCAACGGACTGATTCCTGTCACCACACTGCGGCCTCCTGCTCCGGAAAGTTTATTGAAACTTATTTCTTGCAAATGCAAAAAAGGATGTCAAGGAGCATGCGGATGCAGAAAGGCTGGGCTAAAGTGCTCAACGATGTGCATAAATTGTAATGAGGCGTGTTCGAATTTAGAGACTCGAGTACAAGACAGCGACGAAGAGGACGAGACCGAAAATATTCTTGAAACATTTCAGGCTGAACTTGAAGCGGAAGCGGATTCCGTAGAAGAAATAACCGAAGAATCGCGCACTTCCAACGTCGAAGAACCTGTTTAAACTGCTGAACCTGGTGAACCCGGTCCATCAGGGAGAGCAAAACGCAGAAGAAAGATGCGTTAGATAGCATGATAATTGCGTCAGGTGGACTAGGCCTACTGGGGATACCACGAGAAAAAAAAAAACGCGCCATTGCTCTACCTCATGGTGGTGTGGAAATGAGTTTTCTGCCAATAGGAGTGTCGTGATCACATTCGCGGCGCTCTTACACCGAAACTATTCGTCTGACGAAAAAAATTAATTGAACATAAAATGTTGCAAATTTTCCGCAGAATAATTTTGTATAGAACTATTTTTGTCGAAAAATCGACTGGTAAGAAGATATTTGCAAAAAACCAGTTTTTGGTACCATTTTTCCCAAAATGGTGCCATTTCCTAGGTCAAAAAGAGGTTGCACGGTGAAAATTCGGATAGAGCACCTCAAAATCTATAAGACTACCAATTTGCAAAACTTCCGCTAAACTTTCCCGGCTAACCCCTATTGAAAGACCAGGGCCCGGATTACGAACACTCGATACGAATCGTATCCGCCATGTTTTCCCATAAGGCGCTACGGTAAAACATGGCGGATACGATGCGTATCGAGTGTACGTAATCCGGGCCCAGATGATTGGACTATAGGTTTTTGTGACAGGAATCACTATTATAATTCGATTTTCTAAAATATCCAGGTCACTTATTTTCATTTTTAAAAGTTCATCGCACCTACAGACTCCGGAAATGCCAATAATTAAAGCAACCTATAAAAATTTAATATAACATATATTTAATATGCACTAAATAAATTAAAATTACCTTTTGAGGAAGATATTCCATCGGGGCATTGTTTAAAAATGTATCGATGACACTTGACTTTTTAGCTTGATATCCCACATTCTGCCTTTTCAAAAATGCCCGCAATTTTGCCTACTTATTTACTAATATCAACATTATGCCTAAAGTTTAATACTGCTCGCAACATCGAATATCTTGACCATAATGTGGAGGCTTTACTTTGTTTGCTCATTTCACAAAAATAAGCAAGAAGTACCGTCTCAGAGGTATGCTACACACCTTTAGCCACCCACCATTTACTGTATAGTTCATAGGTGTTTTCATACCTCTCCCTGTATTTTCAGGAATTATTCCTTCAGTAGCTCTCTCTGCAGCTACCCGCAGTTCTGGTGGCGTACATTCAAATTCACTGTCTAGACCGATCAAGGAACACAAAACTTTATAAAAACCTCAAAAAAATTAAAGGAAGGATAAAAATTTGGAAATAGGTAGTTGAAATTGTCTATTATTATATAAGAAAAAGTTTACAATTCTAAACCGTCTCCATTTGACAAAAATAGGGAAATAAGGGTTGGTTTTTCATTAAAAGTGCTGTATTTTAAAAATAATGAAATAATAAAAAAAATGTAACGGTGAAAATTAAAATAGTCATCAGAGTGATTTAACCTTAAAGGTTGATCTTAAAATTTTTTTTAGATCTCGATTATTTTATGAGATATAGCCTATTTTTAACAAGGGTTGAAAACCAAAAATTTTTAAAACGGTCTTATTCGGTTAGTTTTGTATCAATTAATCTGAAAATTGGTGAACACACTCTACAGATCTATTAAGGGTTTGAGGTTAAGATTTTCCAAAAATTTTCAAAAAAAATTTACAGCCAGTGGAAAAATTGGAAATTTTTTTTTTAATTTTTGAAAAAAGAACTGAAAACTTTGGTTTTTCTTGTAAGTATGTACTTACCTGAACGAAAACATGCGCGTGAACGTATCCTATATTATTTTCTTTTTGAATTAGGTTAATAATTTGAAAAACTATAATTTCAAAGTACATATTTGTATTTTTAAGTTAATTATTTCAATATAAACATATAAAATGAAAATATATCAAAATTTCTCAAAAAAATATTTCTTTTACTAAATATTTATTAGGTTTTCTAAAGTTCATTTAAAAATTAAATTAACTTAATTAAAAATAAATGTACTCTATTAAGAGGCTATCAGCCTCTGGTATGAGGATGAGGTACTCATCAGCGCGTCATCAATATTTTTTTCGATAGTTCTCCGAACTTTCAACAGTGCGGCAACAGTGTGTCGGCAGTACTACAGTGTCAGTGACACTATACACTATACACTATACTATCAGAAACAAAGGCACAGTAATGTGATAACAATAATTATTATACTCATAGGCGCGCTAAATGTTGCCATGTCAGTCAAGTTCGATTTCATGTTATAGATAATCGTTTTTTAGTAATTCCATTGTGACACAAAATCTAGACATGGGATAAAAAAGTTTATTTGAAGAAACTGTATTTTTTTGTTCTTCTTAAAGCGGCACAGACTCGTTTTTTATATTTAATTTAATTTTAGAGTAATTTCTACATACTAACATGTTTCTTAAATTGGGCTCTGTACCATCTCTGTACCACAATTCTTTACTATTAATATTGCGAATACCTATGTGTGCCAGATATCTCGACAGAATATTCAAAATTAAAGTTGCAATCTTAGAAAACGTTTTTCGCGCTTTCTGCGTTTAAGCATTACAAACTTACACTTTGTAATGTTTCAATTCACAAGAATGAATCACATTCTAAATGTTTTTCACAAATAAAACAAGAATTATTATTTTTTGTTTCACTGTTCGCACCAATTTACACAATTATTTTATAACAAACAGATCACTTTTATTGATAAGTTATAAATTCAAAAACTTTGATAGCCGAAAACAATAACAATACATTGCAGCGTGAACATTGCTCCAATTTTTTAGGTTATGTTCGTCTACTGTGTTTAGGAAGCGCGCCGTTTTCTCTTTTAAGCAACTTTTTCACCTGTGTTTACGTGCCCCATATATTTTTACCTTTGCAATAGGCGTGTTGTATATATATGTAATATGTTATTCAATCCTTTTTTAATATGTTCCCATATTTTCATTTAAAAAAATGCTTTCAGAAAAGAATTGCATCGATTTTATTAAAACATGACATTTTTTTTGTAGTTGTTTATAATAAGTGAGCCTTATTTAAAAAGTATTCTATGCATAAGAAAAATAGGTACCGCTTTCGAAAGAGTACATTTTCAAGTACCTACAAGCATATTTTTAAAGTTTTTTATGAATTTTCAACAAAGATATTATTGATTGAAATCTTGAAAATTGACTTAAAATAAAAATCAAAAAAATATCCATTTTTTATCGCCATACAAATTTTTATCCTTTAAAGTAACGTTGTGCAATTTTAAATCTAAATGTTAATTAGCCATCTTAAAACGTAAATCTAAAAGGAATTTTAATTTAAATGATTATGTAAATTTTTGTGACAAAAAATATTTGTTGCTCTCAAAACTTGTATTAGTATATTTTTAAACATATTTTTCTAAATTAAATAATTCGTAATTTGCAATGAAAATATGTTCACGTTAAAATTGATATTTTTCTAAAGGCATTGTGTTTTTTTCGTACATTTTAATGTTTGATAAATGCCAAAAATTATCGATTTAAAAGTTAGTTAATTTTAAAATTTGACATTTTTGTTGCGCGCGCAATTCAAATAAGCGCCCCTGTTAAGTACTTTAAAATGGGCTATAGGTTAGAAACGAATCAAGATGCAAACAATGTTTTTAGTCAAAATGTTAGGATAAAAGTACCTTGATGATTTTTAAATAAATTTTTTTTATTATTGCCTTATTTTCCGAAATACAGCACTTTTAATGAAAAACCAACCCTTATTTCCCTATTTTTGTAAAATGGAGGGAGTGTAGAATTGTAAACTTTTTTTTATAAAATAATAGACAATTTCAACTACGTGTTCCCAAATTTTCATCCTTCCTTTATTTTTTTGAGGTCAGATTGTTCTTTGATCGGGCTAATCAGACATTTTTGTTAAATAAACACAATTTGATTATATGTACAATTAATGGCGTCGTGTATCGCCTAAATGTCAGATTCAACAAACTTGTTTTGTTACCTAGCAACGATCTCATAGGTTACTTAAAATAATTCATCTTATCACATAATGAAAATGGATACAGATATTTGAAACGAAATTATTATTGGTAGATTGTGAGTATTAGAAATCCATAAACTACTAACCGATTGTGAGTAAAATAGTATACAAACCTCGCTGGAACTCATTCTAGCCTCGCGTCTGTAGTTTACCTCGGTGCTTCGCACCTCGGTAAACTACCTTGCCGCTCGGCTGAAATAGAGTACTTTCCCGCTAGGTATGTAATATACTATTAAAATTTTTTAACAAATTCATAAAAATAATTTTTTCATTTCGAACAATTTTTTTAAATCATTTGGGCCATTCTGAGCAAAAAAGGTAGCATGTTTTTTTTCTCCAAAATTGATTTTGTCGAGTTATAAGCGATTTAAAATTTGAAAAATGCGAAAATGGCCATTTTTAAGGCTTAATGTGATACAGTAGCGATCAACAGGTAACCAAACACGTTCCAAGATTGCGGCTGTAATTTTGAATATTTTTTCGAGATATTTGGCACACGTATTCGTAATATAATAAAGAATGGCGGTACAGAGCCCAATTTGAAAAATATATTAATATGTGGAAATTACTCTGTAATTAAATACAATATTTAAAAAACGAGCCTGTACCGCCATTAAGAAGAACAAAAAAATACACTTTCTTCAAATAAACTTTTTTATCCGATGCCTAGATTTTGTGTCATTTTGGAACTACTAAAATTTTTTATTTCATTAGTAGTTCCAAAATGACACAAAATCTAGGCATCGGATAAAAAAGTTTATTTGAAGAAAGTGTATTTTTTTGTTCTTCTTAATGGCGGTACAGGCTCGTTTTTTTTTAATATTGTATTTAATTACAGAGTCATTTTCACATATTAATATATTTTTCAAATTGGGCTCTGTACCGCCATTCTTTATTATATTACGAATATGTGTGCCAAAATATCTCGAAAAAATATTCAAAATTGCAGCCGCAATCTTGGAACGCGTTTTCGCTACCTGTTGATCGCTACTGTTTCCTCTTAATAACTCGGTTAATAGTTATTAATGTACCAAGTCAGTAAAGTGACTCTTTATCGAACGAGTCTGATATTACGAGCAGAGGGAGCGAAGCGAGCGAGGCGAGTAATAGACGAGTTCGATAAAGAGTATTTACTGACGTGGTGCATACAAAATTTTGTCGCCAATCATAAAAAAACATTAACACTTACTTAATTACATCCTTCTAACGAAAAAAAAAACTCTTTCAGAGTGACGTAACAAAATGACGTAACTCTTTCAGCCAGTTGAAAGAGTTACGTCCTACAAACATTTAGGGGTTTGCTTCACTGATACTAATGACCAGACAAGAGAAATCAAGAGGCGAATAGAGATAGCGAGACAATCGTTTGTCAAAATGAAAAAGTTCCTATGCAGCCGGGACATAAATATAAACTTAAGAACAAGAATGTTAAGGTGCTATGTTTTCTCCGTTCTGCTGTACGGCATGGAAGCTTGGACACTGAAAAAGATAAACATCAAAAGCATTGAGGCATTCGAGATGTGGTGTTACAGGAGAATGTGGAAAATACCATGGACAGAAAGAGTAACAAATCAAGATGTTTTGCTGAAGATGGGGAAGGAATGCGAAGTCATAAAAACCATACAAACGAAAAAACTGGAATGTCTAGGCCACATAATGAGAGGAGAACAGTACTCTCTGCTAAGACTCATAATCCAAGGAAAAATCTCGGGAAAGAGAAATGTGGGACGTAGGAGGATTTCCTGGTTGCGAAATTTAAGGGAGTGGTATGGGTGCAGTTTAATACAGTTGTTCAGAGCTGCAGCCAACAAAGTTAAGATTGCTGTGATGGTAGCCGCAACCTCCGATAGGAGACAGTACTGCAAGAAGAAGAAGAATGAAAAAAAGGGGGTGTACTTTGTACACCAGCTAACGGTGCAACTAGTGTTGCGGTTAACGCAACGTCGGAATTCTGTCGAGATTTTAACCTATTGACTCCTAAAGATTAGAAAAATAAAATTTGGGGCAGCTCGTAATGCTATCCCGACTGACCTATATATTGTACAACAAGTGAGAAAAAGACATATTTCTCACGAGCGCAGAAGTTTGATGGCACGAGCCGAGGCACGAGGCGAGGAAGAAATCAAGCGAGGAAGAAATACGTCATTTTCTCACATGTTGTACACTGTACTTTTTCTATGGATGCGTTTTTGTCAAGAGTTCAAACTTCAAAATTAAATAATTTAGGTACTTTTAGGTATATTATATGCATACATTGAAATAAAATACATACATATTATTATATGTAGGTATTTAATATTTTTTAAATTAATATACGAAAAACAAAGTGCAGTGTATATTCTACAAGTGTAGAGTGTATCTACGTGTACTTTCGCAACTTGCACCACTATGGTGCAGAATAAGTTGAATAATAAGGTGCAACCTCCTGACTCTCAATAATTATTGCAAACCAAACTGAAGAAGCTGTCTTTGACTACGAGGACAGCTCAAAACCAACAATGTCAACAAATCAAACTGCAAACAACACCAATTCAACCACCAACAATAACTTATCGTACACTGCTGCATTAAAAGCCGTCCCGAGGCCATCGTTTCCGAGAAAAAAATCAGGCAATAGTTCTTCATGCCGAAAACAGTTTAAAACTTTATGACTACGTTCACGCAATTGGTAGTATCATTGGAGCCAAGAATATTTGTTTCGCATCTAGAATATCTAATAATAGGGTATGTATTTACTTATCTAACTCCGAACTAGTTGAAAAATTGATAAATTCTCACCCATTAATTCAAATCAATACAT
The DNA here is from genome assembly GCF_917563875.1 of Diabrotica virgifera virgifera. Classification (NCBI taxonomy): domain Eukaryota; kingdom Metazoa; phylum Arthropoda; class Insecta; order Coleoptera; family Chrysomelidae; genus Diabrotica; species Diabrotica virgifera. The sequence goes on along the minus strand of NC_065448.1, from coordinate 148,026,972 downwards.
TTTCTCTCAACATTCGAAGGCTTATATCTCCAACCAAAAGAATTTTAATTTCGAATATTCCACCTGTTATTCCTCATGAAATTGCTGAAAACGCTATAAAAAGTCTTGATTTACACCTAGCATCCCCCATATCGTTTCTCAAAGCAGGTATCCCTGGAGATGAATACAGCCACGTATTAAGTTTCAGACGCCAAGTTTATATAAATTCCCCTTCTGAAAACTACGAGCTACAGACATCATTACTTATTCCATACGATGGCACCGAACATAGAATATTCCTTTCTACAGATATAATGCAATGTTTCCTCTGCAAGTTAACCGGACACGTTGCAAATAATTGCAATAATCCTCCATCTTCCAGTATTCCTGCACAGTCAGAGACCCAAGCCCCAACTTCTAACATTGAATCTAGCACAAACATAAATGAAAGCGACCAGTCATCTCAAATTCAAGCAACAGTCCAAAAAAGACCTTCATCTTCCATCATTCCTACACAGACAGAGACCCAAGCCCCACCCATTAACATTGAACCTAGCACGAGCATGAATAAAAGCGACCAGTCATCTCAAATTCCAGCAACAGGCCCAAAAAGACCTCCTTCGGACTCACTTAATGACGAATCTAGTCTTCCTACATCTCCGTTAGCTGACACCTCCGAAATGCAACCTCCTGATATTCCCAATGAATTAAAAAGTAATAAGAAATCCAAGAAGAAGAGGCGAAAAACGGATGATACTATTATCACCGATATCACTAGACTGGACATAACTGAATACTACAACAAAAATCCACAAAATATCCTCTCTCTAAACGAACTTTTTGCATTTTTAGAAAATACTAAAGGTAGCAATGACCCCTACCATGAAGCCCTAGAGTTTACAAACGACATCAACACACTTCTTACCAATTTACATTCTATGTATACACACCTTTCTGAAAGAACAATAAAAAATAGACTCACACGATTAATAAAAAAAATCAAACAGCAATGCAATGATAAATCTGCAGAAAATAATGATACATCAACAATACCGTGTCTTTTACAAACAGATCATAGTGATGATGAGTCATTCTCCGATACTTCTTTTACCTCCCAACAGTCACAAAAATAAATAATATCTTTCACTTTACTTTACCATTTACTCCAATCCAGTGGAACTGCGATAAATTTTATCCACGCTTAGAACACCTTCAACATCTCACCTCTGAATTCTTCCCAGAGTTTTTCTGTCTCCAAGAAACAAACTTTACCCATTCTCATACACCTTTTCTAAAAAACTACATCGGCTACCATTTTATCAGAACTTCGCACCTACGAGCAAGTGGCGGTACATCAATCTTCGTTTCCTCTGATGTTTACCATCAACAATTCCATCTAGACACCGATCTCGAAGCTACAGCAATAACCGCTTGGTGTCCACAAAAAATCGTAATATGCAACTTATACATCCCTCCAAATTATAAACTATCTCCAACTGAAATCACAAATTTAATTAATCAGCTTCCAACACCATTTATTCTAGTTTGAGACTTTAACTCCCATAGTCCTACGTGGGGGTCCAAATATACATCTGCGCGTGGCAAACTAATTGAAAAGGTGATAAATGATTTAAATATAAATGTTCTAAATACAGGTAGCAGCACATATTTTCATATCCAATCTGGTAGCACATCATCTATTGATCTAAGAATTTGTGACCCTGGTTCTGCTCCTCTCCTCTCCTGGTACACATTGGACGACCTATACAATAGTAACCACTACCCAATCATCATCTCTAATAATACTTCTCAACCCATTCAAACTAACAGCTTGTTTACATGGGCGGTTTGCCAACGTTTGACGCCGCGGTTTACCTGAAAAACCCAACCGCCGCGGTTCGTACACATGAGAGCGATTGACTGGCGGTCTCATTCCTCCCCTAGTAAACTTACAACCGCCGCGATTTGACGACGGAAAGGTTGCATGTGTACGATATTGAGCGGTTGCATTTGTTTCTATGTTAAACTTGAACCGCGGCGGTTGGGTTTTTCAGGTAAACCGCGGCGTCAAACGTTGGCAAACCGCCCATGTAAACAAAGGGTAAGATTAAATGGAAAATTTCAAAAGCGAACTGGAATATTTTTAGCGAAACTGTTAGGGAAAAAACCGATCAGATCTTGTTTGAATATGATGTAAACAAAAACTTAGATGTTTTTACTAATTGTTTACTCTCTTCAGCTGAACAATGCATTGGCACATACAATACAAATTTCACAAGAAAAAGAGCTGTTCCATGGTGGAATAATACATGCCAAACTGCTGTAAGAGAATGTAAAAAAGCTTTAAATAAATATCGACGAACACGCAATGAAACAGATCTTATACATTTCAAAAAAATGAGAGCCTTATCGAAACGTACCCTCAAGGAAAGCAAGAAGGATTCGTGGAAAAAATACGTTAGCTCTATTAACTCTAACACAAACCCCTCTCAAGTGTGGAATAAAATCAGACAAATGAAAGGACACAACACATCATATAGAATTCCTGCACTTATCCAAGAAAATAAAGTTATTACCGATGACCAGGAAATTTCAGAAATAATTGCTGAATATTTTAGCAACAAAACGAAAGGTAAAAATATATCCTTAGAACAACAAACATCCAAAAAAACTTACGCAACAAATTCCAGTCATATAGAGTGTATAAATCTTCCTTTTTCATTGTCAGAACTCGAATTTGCCATTTCCACTTTAAAAAATTCGGCAGCAGGACCCGACATGATCCCCTCAATTTTTCTTAAAAATCTACATCCAAGTACACAATCGAAACTACTTGAACTATATAACATTATATGGACAAGCCAAGAATTTCCTTCTCTTTGGCAACAATTGCTTGTTATTCCAATCAAGAAATCTGACTTACTGTATAACACAGTAAACTCTTTCAGACCAATCTCTTTGACATGCACACTGTGCAAACTCTTAGAAAAGATGCTAAATTTTCGACTTATCTGGTATCTTGAAAAGCAATGTTTTTTTTGACAAAGCCTGAAGCGTTTTACATGTCTGCTCATATGGGAACAAGGAAAGACTATTTATAGAGATACTGGGGGGTAAGAATGGGGCTAAAGAAGAAGAAGCAGACACATAAAGCCTCGTTGCGGGACGGCAGCTCATTTGTTGTGCGGGAGCTAGGTCGTAGATTCGTTAGGGAGGGTGAAGGGGTGTTAAGATGACTACACTACCATAACTAAATACATAAGGGTACTTACTCTGACTAGAGGATCTTTCTACTATTTAACAAAAAGGGACGCCGTTTGAAATAAATCCTCTATTTCACCTATGGGTACTTACTTTTTTTTTTTTTTTTTTTTTTTTTTTTTTTCATCACTAGGTGGGGAATCTGCAAACAGACGACGGAGGTAAACATTTCCGACAGTGCTGGGTTCCTGAGCTGAAACCTCATCAGTGTCACGTCGACCAGTTTGGCCCTAAATCGGACCTCCCTGCCCTCCGTAACTCCGATGTGGCCGGGACCAGCTAAACCCCACCCCTCTCATACTAGGGCATCAGGTTGGAATCGCCCGTTAAGGCATGACTTCTCCCTGATGTCGTTCTTTTACCCGATTCTCAATCACTCGTCATCACGCATTAGCTTCCGTCTCTCGCACTCATCCGACCACTACGTCCTTCAATCATATGCTGTCAACCTCTTATTCTTACTACCTATGCGGGCCCAGCTCTGCCTCCTCGATACCTGCCAGAACTGCGTCTAGCTCCCGCGCTTCCTTCTCTTTTATCGACAAAACCTTTCTCACATAATTGTGGATTTTGTCCCACCATCGCTCATCAATCACCATTTTCTCTACCATCTCTCTCACAGACGCAAACACTCTTTCCAGCTCATTCCTTTCCCTTGCCCATCTGACACACTCCAGAAGGGTATGTGACACAGTGTCCGAAGTCCCACAGTACAAGCAATTGTCCGATTCGGTCTTTTTGAATCTGTGTAAGTAGCTACGGAAGCTCCCATGTCCTGTGAGCACCTGCGTCAGATAATAGTCTAGGCGCCTGTGCCCGCAGTCCAGCCAGCCTCGCAGATTCGGTATCAGTGACTTCGTCCACTGCGCCACATGCTCCGTTACATCCCACTCGGCCTGCCACATCTCAATAGATGTGGCCCTCTCCTCACTTCTAACGTTCTCCCCTTGTAGTTCTCTATTTCTCTGCTGGAACATTCTATCTCTCTCACTCACCAACACATGTAAGGGAACACAGCCGGTGATCACCCACAGGGCAGCAGCAGACACAGTCCTGTAAGCACTTGCCACCCGCAGCAAACTAGTTCTGTCCGCGCGTACCAAAAGCCTCTTGTATGCCTGTATTTCCACAGCGGCACTCCAGACTGGTGCCGCGTAGAGGATGACAGATTGAACAACACCGTGTAGAACCCTCCTCCTTTCGGATTTAGGTCCCCCGATGTTAGGCATTATCCTCCCCAGCGCAGCCGCTCTTTCCGCTGCCTTCCGGGTCACCTCCCGGACGTGCTCTCCCCAACCACCATTCGTATGTAAGACCACTCCCAAGTACTTGACGTACTTCTTAGGAGTGATCCGCACGCCCGCACAGTCAAACACCATTCCATCTCTCTTTCTCGGGCCTTTAAGGATTACCGCCTCCGTCTTCTCCGCCGCGAGACTCAAACCATGGTCATTCATCCAGTCCTGAATCAACACACTTGCATGCCATACCCGGAACAGGAGTTCCTCCCTATCCCGCGCTACTGCCAGCACCGCGAGATCATCCGCGAATGCAAAGGGGGTTACCCCCTCTCCGAACTCGCAGTGAATGACACCGTCGTATGCCAAGTTCCATAGCAACGGGCCAAGGACGGACCCCTGGGGCACCCCAGCCGTAACGTCTACAACCACGCCTCTCTCTACCATAATTTTCCTTTCGGACAGATAGTCCGACACGATATTCATCAAATATGCGGGACAGTTCCTCGCCGCCAGAGGACCTAGCACAGAGGACCACTGTAATGAATTAAAAGCGTTTCGAACGTCGAAGAGGAGCAGAACCGCCCACCTGTTGCGATCTCCCCTCCCCTCAACAGCCCGAAACACCTCCATCACCGCATCCACCGTGCTCTTACCCTTACAAAATCCGTACTGCCTTGGGGACAATCCCCCGGATCTCTCTATCACCCCTTCGATTCTCTTACGCAACATCCTCTCGTACAGCTTGTTTATACTGGAAAGAAGACAAATAGGCCGATACTTTCCGGCACCTTTCGGCAGGAGTACGAGCCTAGAGATCTTCCAAGACTCGGGAAACACCTGTGCCTCAAGCAGGGCATTTATGTGGCCCAAAAGCCACGCAGGCTCCAATCGCTCCAGACACTTAATCGCCTCTGGCGGTATTCCGTCTAGACCGGGAGCCTTGCGCGACTTGAGGGACTCCGCCGCCTCAGCGAGCTCCTCAGGGGAGAAGGGTACACCCCGCTGCGCATTCACGTCCCTCCGCACGCCATGCCAAATTCCGGGCGGGAATAACTCCCCGACAATCTTAAGTTTCTCGTCCAGCGGCATGTCGTACGGACGATACGCTTTAAAATGCTTCATTACGATTTTATACCCGTCCCCCCAGAGGTACTCATCCAATTTGCTACACAGATCACTCCAGTGCCTCTTCTTCTCGGCTCGGATCGTTCTATTCAAATCCTTCTTCCGAGCTTTATACTCTCTCTCTTTATCTCTCGCTACTTCTTCCTGTCTTCTACTCCTCGCTCTTGTCATTTGCCGGCGTAGCGTGATGCACTCTCTTCTCAGTATTGCAATTTCATCATTCCACCAGTAAGGCATTCTGCTGGCGTGCACATTGCTCGTTCTACTATCACTCAGCGCGGCTTTCATAGCTCGTTCAAGACATTCCACCGTAGGTGGTTGGTCCCGGACGCATTGCACCTCCCACTGCACTCTCTCTTCATATACGTCCCAGTTTATCTGACGGCTTCCTTGAATACCCGTCTCGCGCGCGGAGGACCTTCTTGTGGGAATTCCTGCCCCGCCTATCGCGAAGCCGATAAACCTGTGGTTGGTCCCAGTGTAGTCCGGTAACACAGCCCAATCTTTCACGCATCGCGCTGTCGCCTGCGTAGCGCAGGTGACGTCGATATATGTTCCAGACTCACCTCTCACAAACGTAGGCTCCAGGCCTGTATTTAGCACAACCAGGTCAAGAGCACCCACATACTCCATCATCACTTGCCCTCTGGTGTCGGTGATCGGCGAACCCCAAGCCGCGGATTTCGCGTTAAAGTCGCCGAGCACTACACATCCGTTACTACTCTCTTTCCTCACCTCCTCCATTATTTCATTCATTTTCCATTCGAACTCATTCACTGGTATATTTGGAGAGATATAGCAGCAAACGAGACTCACTCTCTCCAGCCTTACGCACAGGAAGCCCATATGGGCTTCGATCTCTCTCACTCTTAACTTTGAATTCCGGATCCATACAGCGACGCGACCCGAGTCGTCCACATACCAGCCACGATTCCTGACCAATGTAGGGTTTGGTTCCGACGCCACGAGAATGTCAAACATTCCCTCAGCGGCGGAAGCAATGGCTAGATCGTGTGCCAATCTTGCCGTACCCACGTTGGTCTGGAGAACCCTCAACTCAGGATAACGATTTTTATTCGCCATTTCAGACAAAGAGCTCACATCTACCGCACTGCGTTCGCAGACCTACGCCTGGCCTCGTCAACCAAACGCCTGAACTTCGGGCACTCTCTACTCTGACCTCTATGACCTTCTACGTTACAGTTCGCGCACCACAATTTACTCTCATTGCATTGTGTGGCTATGTGACCCTCTTCTCCGCATCTCCAACAACCCTTATGCTCACTCTCTGCCTTACACTCCGCTCTTATGTGCCCAAATGCCTGGCATCTGTGGCATCTCGCGATAAAAACCCTTTCCTTTACTAGACAGGATATTATTCCCACCCTCAGTCTCTCCCTCCGAATCAGTCTCTCTGCTACGCAAAGTTCTACCTCTACCCTGGCAATTTTGCCACCGTGTGACGGTCGAATATCCTTCACCTCACATTCGCACTTTCTCCCTGCAAAGTCCTCTATCGCGTTCATTACGTCTTCCTCCGTGGTTATCAAGTCCATGTCGATCAGGGAGATCATCTTTTTTGGCACTCCACCCTTCGCCACCGCTTTGGTAACACAGGTGTTGCCCGCGGAGACGATCCTCCTGACCTCCTCAGCCATCTCTCTTCCACCGTCCAATTCCAAAACCATGCCCTCATTTTTTGTTTTCCTCATTCGCTTTACCACTACATCTTTCCTCTCTCCCAGTCCCGTGCGAAGCCCTCGCACCATATCAGCAAAGGATTTATCCTTGGCCTTGCTTAGCACAACTACCCCGTTTTTGACAGCGGGTCTTCTCTCACTCTCTTTCTCTCCGAACAGGGTCACCGTCAAGCTCCTGCCTCTCACTGCCAACTCCGACAGCTTGCGGGCTACCTCCATCCCCAAGGCTGTCGGGGCCCACACATTTACACTGCTCCTTTCATCCTTCTCCATTTTTTCCGTCAACAATCTCATCGCTGACAGGAACTTGACAGCGTCCGGTTCCTCACCCTTGCCGAGGATGAGTTTGTGCGCGCGCCTTTCAGTAGACACTCGCTCACCCTCCTCGTTGTCGTGCTGGACCCTTACATATACCGTCCCCACGCCTGCGGTCTCGTTACCGGAAACAGGGGAGCTTGGCAGCTCTGGATAAAGCTCCTTGAGCTTCTCAATCACCCTCGCATCTCCAGCGTCACTCGTTATGGCCACGGCCACGTCGCTCCCAGATGAAAAGGGACTTCCTTCTTTCCGGATCGTCCTCCTGAACAAAGCCTCCGGCCAATCCTCGCTAATCACCGCCATTATATCTTCCGCACTCGCATTCGCTCCCTCGTTCATACTCTTCTCAATCCTTGCCACTCGTTGTTCCTCCGAAAACTCTTCCTCCAGGTTGGTCTGAATTCCAATATCGATACTCGTTGGAGCCATCGATGCAAACGTCTGTGTTCCCTCGCTTGTTGTACAGACGGAAGACTCCTTAGATTTCTTTTTTTTGTTTCCACACATCTCTGCTACCTCTCCTTCCATTTCCTTAAAAGACCGCTCCAGCCTGGTGAGCTGCCAATCTAAGCCCGCCACCTCAGTCTTGATTTCAACTTTGGTGTTGGGATTGACCTTAGTCAACCTCAGCACCTCAGTGATCGTCTCCTTTAGCTTTTGCAACTCTGTTCTCATCTTTTTGACACTCTCTAGTCGTTCTGGGGTTTGTCCTGGCCCTATGCCCGCCTCTCTCTTTCTTTTGCTGGTAGTTACCGGCGTCCCTTTCTCTTCTAGGTCCGTGTGGACCTCCGGCACTTCAGAAGAACTATTAGCCCCCTCACTCTTACTTATTTTTTCCGCCTCACTCTTGCTCTTTCTTGCCGCCTTTTCAGGGGTTCTGTCGGTCCTCATAGATCGGGAGAAAATTGAGAAAAATTCTCCTTCCACCGCAACTGTATTGTCATTATTTTTTACTTCCATTCTAATTCCCACGAGTCGGGCCGAACAACAGTCCAGCGGGGCCGTGCGCCCTTGCCGCGCTAAGGCTAAGTTACTTCGGGAGGTCGCCAGGTATCCCGAAGGGATCGTTTGTGATGCTCTAACCCTCACATCTTTCATACCTTTGGCACGATGCCTTCCACCGTGATAATGGGGATTATTTTATTGAGGTTTACTCCTCTAGGCTTTTTATCACGGTTGCCTCCGGACGCAGTAGCAGTCTGTATTCACAGGCTACTTGGAATTTCCGCGTTACTGCTGCCTCCCCTGTAGCGCGGGATTTGGAAAGGATTTGCGGTGGGAAAGGTGCTTAGGTGGGGTAAGACATGGCGGCTACTCACGATGGGTATGTCGAGAATGTCCTCGAAAAGAGGTTTGTGATCGGAGCCCGACGGAGGACCCCCTGCCCAGTGCGTGGGGTCCCTCCACCGGGCCCCGGCCAGAAACTCTTGGGGGTGGGCGAGATTAAATTTATGGGTAAGGGTAGCCGCAAGGAAGTTGGAAGGAAATGTATAAGTGCTGAAGGCGAAGGTGCCGCAACTGCTCGCCCCAGTTGCGGCACCTTTTAGCGTCCAGCGGCGGTGTCCGGCGACCACCCGGTGCACAGTCGCTGGACGCTGGGACCGTGTTTGGTTTCACTGGTCGTGCTCCCCTCACAATTTCAGGGACCAAGACCACTTACTCGGCCCTCTCACCGGCGTCGAGGAAAAAATTACAGTCCCAGAGAGGGATGGGTACTTACTGGATACTTTCTTACTTACGGGTACCAATCGGGGGGACAATCATCATTGATTCCTCTTTGGGGTTACATTGGGACAACATCTTTCCTTATTATTGGCTTCTATGCCATATTCTTTCTTTTCTCCTGAACTAAAACTTTCATACAGTTGCATTAGTTTTCTGTTAAAATTTTTCCAAAGGCTACAGAAATGAGATGATAGATACACTTTCACAAACATTTATTTAAAACTTTACGGTGGTTTTTTTTTAAACAAACAAAAAAACTTTTAACAGGAAATGATTTTACAGGACAAAATATCTACAAATCTTTTACATTACAAAAAAAATCTTCAATTTAACATAACAAAAGAATGACAAAAGAACTTGTTGGACAGTGTATGTCAAAACAAAATTTTGACGCAGCTGTCAAAGGTCAAAGTCACTGTCATTTTAATTTACAAGTTGCATCATGAAAGCACAAACAACTATTATTTTTCAAAACTCTTTACCAACAAAAATATTTATCCATTTGGGATCCTTGCAAAATTTAAAAAAATATATCATACCATATTTAAACAAAATCCTTTATCACACGTCACAAACTACACGGAAAGGGGGTTCATCTACAAACAAGCAGGGACATCGACCTGAGGTGGGCTTCATGGCTTCCTTTTTATTTCGGGGCAATCAACTGGATAAACATCACGGGACTGGAACTCAAAATGTCTACATCAGGACATCAATCGGGACTCGGAAGACTTCATTTAAACAGGAACTTGGACAAGATACAGGGACTTCATACCACGCCGGCGTATAGTACTGCGTCACAACTCAAACACAGTGTAAGAGCACCCAACTTCACTACGGGGTAAAAAAAAATCGTGCCCTCACACTAGATCTTCCAGAACGACATACTATACCCTTTACCGGCGGGTAACAAAAGGCACCACGCCCTTTTGGGGTGAGTCGGCAAGCGATCTTCACGCTTGAAGAAATCAAACCGGACTGATCTGCGCTTCGGTCTGAAGCCACAGATCGGGGAAAATACGACGGAAGTACCGAGCGATTTTGATCCTTAGGGATGCTTAGTTGACAAGAACTCAACTTTCAGTTCAAGATTTGTTCTAGAAAGTTCATCTACGCATTAGAAACTGTACTTTTGTCAACACTTCTTACAAATTCTGTTTTTGCGTCTCAAATAAACAGGAATCTTGTAACACATTGAAATGTTGCTGCAATACTTCATGGCTGTATACAGGGTCGGCTTGGGATCTTATAATGATATTGAACTTCACAAAATAAATTAAAAAAATAGACATTCTTTTTGGGAATTGGGATATTAAATTAATGTTGGAGTTTTTTCAAACGTTACAAAGCCTCCGCGCAAAAGAGAAACCTGGATAAGATTATCCAGTTTTCGATAACAAACAGAAAAAAATCCAACATGGACATCTTAGGTGTGACAGGACAACAATATCAAAATATTTAGATAATGGCTAATGGGGATTAAACAAAACAAAAAAGTCGTTAGGGATTGGGCTAGCGTGCCATCAATCGCCAGACTCTTTAAAGTCGAGTAGACTTAAATGTTTCTTGACTCTACAAAGAACTGTAGGTGACAAGAGTTTCTGTGCCCTGGGAAAGAAACTAAACTTGTGCCCTGTGTGGACCTCGCTGACATCCACAGCAGTAACACAAGTGACATACCAGGGCAGACACAGCCTTGTCACCTCGTTGCCTAACCGCGAGCGGTTCACAAAAACTAAAAAGTTGATGTTTGACAGATAAACATCTGCCCAAACTCTGCTAACACCTAGCGAGTTTCACGGGACATTTCGGCAACGGTTCTGCAAAACGAGGATTTAGACAATCCAGTCTAAACACCTCAGTGAGACAAAATCTCACCAACAACTTACTTCAACAACTCATTCAAACAAAACAGGGCTAGACAAAAGGGTATATGACAACAACAAGGACTAAAATCAAGACAATATTAACAAGGGGGGAGGGGGGATACGTGTGACAACAACAAAAGACCGAAAAGACTAGTATACTGGGTTCAAACAGGATATCAAACTTTTTAAACAAGACTAAGGGAAATGAACGCAACATATGATATAGAGAACACTACATCATTACGTTTTCAATCAACAGTCCAATCCAGGACATAAGAACCTTTCATGAACGTTCACTAGACAACTCTCTCATTTTCAAATCACAAGCTGGGGAAAGACTTCATTTTCAAAACAGGGCTACACTTCACTTTTCGAAACAGGGGATAGACTTCATTTTTCAAGACAGGGGGGTTGGGCTTTACTTTTCAAAACTGGGGATAGACTTACTTTTCAAAACTGGGGGCATTTCATTTCTCAAGACTGGGGGTGGACTTTATTTTTAAAACGGGGGGCTACTTTTTCAAAACAGGGGATGAAAGCAACACGCAAGGGGAAGACCAAAGGGACATTGGAAAGTATGACAGTTCTGACGAACAACCGCTTCCATTTATCGACCGAAAGCAAGCTTCACCTGTACTCAACGCGGCCAGATCCTAACCTCACCAGCCTTGTCACAGCTTCTGCTCTTGGCCTACTTTCAATCAACAAAGAGAAGAGAGGTCAACTAACTATTCGCCAAAAAAAATCAAACTCCAGCACGGACACGGGCTAACAGACAACACGGGCTAATAGACAACACGGGCTAATAGACAACACGGGCTAATAGACAACACGGGCTAATAGACAACACAGGCTAATAGACAACACGGGACAACAGACAATGGGCTCTAAAACTTCCAGACAAAACAGGGATAGACAAACAAACAGACAACAACATACTTTTTGACTTCTAGATATACTCAGGGGCTTACAAACACAAACAATATTGAAATTTGGTTCCTATATGAGCTCACACGGGATAAGACATTTCTTGCTCCGACTACTAATGAAAGTGTTCACAGATAGCTGAACAACACTTTCTTCATCACGAGTATTACACTTGTGACATGTCAGATACAAAAAGACATACTTCATTCACGGGGGGACTTCAACTACTTCACTGGGGGGAGACTTCAACTACTACTTCACGGGCTCTTTTTAACTAACCTCTGGCATCCTTTTGACACCTACAAAGATAGATTAGTCAAAAAAAAAAAAACAAGGGGCAACACAGACAAGGGGGGGGCTTTTTCAGGGGCTAACTTCTACACTTCAAGACAGTTATTCTCAAACAGTGTCGACAGAGAACGCTATCTTCAAATCTAAAAGTGACAGCTTTTCTCCTGGCTGCTTGAAAAAAACACAGAAGTGGGGGGCCTCTCCACGGTTTCCCTCTTCACTTCTTCATGGGGTGACTTCTACAAGGGGTAACTTCTCTCACACAGACTATACGGGACTAAACTCATACACGGACCATACCAACAACATTACACATCTAATCAAATGACCAAATCAATAAATCACAAAAAACGATTATTCTGTAAAAAAACTGTTGATCTATAGGAATACATGCAAAAAATACAACATACTGTTATACTTCATAATTGGATTCAATATTCAAAATATTTAACGTTACTTTTAATCAAAATTTTCAAAAAAATTTTACGTTACTTTTTTATTCAACTGTTTGTCTATATATTTCATCAATATTTTCAAAAAAATTCAAATCAATGCTTTCATCATGGGTACAATATCAATACAATACAGTTAGTACGCTACAATAACATACAATTCTGTTCTACGATACTTACAATACAATACAATACCAGTATACATATGGGGTTACAAGTTAAATACACTATGATGTATGAAATGGTACATGCCTATACAATCAACAGCACGACCAAATCAACATCACAACAAAATGTGTACATACTTACACCTCTTTGGAAAAATTATTAACTTTTGCAACAAAAACTACAAAAATGGGCTCTTTCATGGGGACTAACAGACTGAAACAGTTTCGGGGGCACTAAAAGACATGAAACAGTTTCGGGGGGGCAAGACAAGAGGAATCTGGGCTAAACTACATGGGAAGACTGGGGCGATATCTACTCAGGTCAAACTTCAGGGTGTACGTTACAAATGTAACACTAAGTGGGGGGTGGCTAAAGACATTGGGGACTAGTAGATAGGCTAACTACTAGTTGAACATGTCTACAAGCTAGACTTGTAACAGTGGGCATACAAAACATGACACGAGTCGAGCTTCCATGTTATCGGAAACACCTGCACCACAAACTGAGATCGGCTACCCAAGACGGGCACTGCCTAACAGTTGTAGTACAAATGAGACCGAAAGGAGGCTAAAGGGATATGGTAGTGGGCACATGCTAATGGGGTCAGGGGGTAGAAATAACACGCCCCACGTTGTCGGGGCCAGTTGAAGCATTCAACTGGACAAGACAACTACTGGATACTGAAGGAGGCAGAAAAATGAATCGGCCTCACACGTTGGGCGACATTTGCTGCATTTTAAAGCCCCACACGTTGGGCGCCATTTGAAGCGTTTTACATGTCTGCTCATATGGGAACAAGGAAAGACTATTTATAGAGATACTGGGGGGTAAGAATGGGGCTAAAGAAGAAGAAGCAGACACATAAAGCCTCGTTGCGGGACGGCAGCTCATTTGTTGTGCGGGAGCTAGGTCGTAGATTCGTTAGGGAGGGTGAAGGGGTGTTAAGATGACTACACTACCATAACTAAATACATAAGGGTACTTACTCTGACTAGAGGATCTTTCTACTATTTAACAAAAAGGGACGCCGTTTGAAATAAATCCTCTATTTCACCTATGGGTACTTACTGGATACTTTCTTACTTACGGGTACCAATCGGGGGGACAATCATCATTGATTCCTCTTTGGGGTTACATTGGGACAACATCTTTCCTTATTATTGGCTTCTATGCCATATTCTTTCTTTTCTCCTGAACTAAAACTTTCATACAGTTGCATTAGTTTTCTGTTAAAATTTTTCCAAAGGCTACAGAAATGAGATGATAGATACACTTTCACAAACATTTATTTAAAACTTTACGGTGGTTTTTTTTTAAACAAACAAAAAAACTTTTAACAGGAAATGATTTTACAGGACAAAATATCTACAAATCTTTTACATTACAAAAAAAATCTTCAATTTAACATAACAAAAGAATGACAAAAGAACTTGTTGGACAGTGTATGTCAAAACAAAATTTTGACGCAGCTGTCAAAGGTCAAAGTCACTGTCATTTTAATTTACAAGTTGCATCATGAAAGCACAAACAACTATTATTTTTCAAAACTCTTTACCAACAAAAATATTTATCCATTTGGGATCCTTGCAAAATTTAAAAAAATATATCATACCATATTTAAACAAAATCCTTTATCACACGTCACAAACTACACGGAAAGGGGGTTCATCTACAAACAAGCAGGGTCATCGACCTGAGGTGGGCTTCATGGCTTCCTTTTTATTTCGGGGCAATCAACTGGATAAACATCACGGGACTGGAACTCAAAATGTCTACATCAGGACATCAATCGGGACTCGGAAGACTTCATTTAAACAGGAACTTGGACAAGATACAGGGACTTCATACCACGCCGGCGTATAGTACTGCGTCACAACTCAAACACAGTGTAAGAGCACCCAACTTCACTACGGGGTAAAAAAAAATCGTGCCCTCACACTAGATCTTCCAGAACGACATACTATACCCTTTACCGGCGGGTAACAAAAGGCACCACGCCCTTTTGGGGTGAGTCGGCAAGCGATCTTCACGCTTGAAGAAATCAAACCGGACTGATCTGCGCTTCGGTCTGAAGCCACAGATCGGGGAAAATACGACGGAAGTACCGAGCGATTTTGATCCTTAGGGATGCTTAGTTGACAAGAACTCAACTTTCAGTTCAAGATTTGTTCTAGAAAGTTCATCTACGCATTAGAAACTGTACTTTTGTCAACACTTCTTACAAATTCTGTTTTTGCGTCTCAAATAAACAGGAATCTTGTAACACATTGAAATGTTGCTGCAATACTTCATGGCTGTATACAGGGTCGGCTTGGGATCTTATAATGATATTGAACTTCACAAAATAAATTAAAAAAATAGACATTCTTTTTGGGAATTGGGATATTAAATTAATGTTGGAGTTTTTTCAAACGTTACAAGCCCAATCAGGTTTTAGGAAAAATCGTTGTACACTAGACAACCTAATTATCTTACAAAATGAAATTGCACATGCTTTCGCCAGCAACAGAGATTTAATTGCTGTATCTCTCGATATAGAGAGCGCATTTGATACAGTTCAGAAATCGGTAGTTCTAGAAACTCTTCAAAAAATGAAATTATATGGTAATGTATATAACTTTCTCGAGAACTTTTTGTCTAATAGAACCTTCAGAGTCTCTACCAACGGAAAATTCTCGGCAATACATCTTACTGAAAATGGTATACCACAAGGATCGGTTCTAAGTACTACCCTATTCTTGATGAGTATAAATAATATTGGCACACTGATTCGACCCCCAGTCAAATATACAATTTACGCAGATGATCTAGTAATTTTCTCTCAAGGCAAAACCACATCATCCACTTGCGCCTTAATTCAAACTGCTTTAAATGATATCCACAGTTGGTCAAAAGGAACAGGATTTAAATTCTCATCAAAAAATCTAAAATAGTTCATTTTAGTAAAAAACATAATCCCAACTTAATTAATTTAACTTTAAATGGCACCCCACTACAAGTAGTTCATCAACAAAAATTTTTAGGTGTAATCTTTGATAAAAAGTTATCTTGGAGATATCATATTTAATAATTAAAAGGTACCTGTCTTAAAAGAATAAACATCTTAAAATCACTAGCGCATCATCAGTGGGGAACAGATAAAGATATGTTGCTGAGAATTTACCGATCTTTAATTCGTTCAAAAATGGACTATGGAAGTATATTATACATGTCAGCTCCCAACTCACAACTAAATTGCCTCAATATCATCCAAAACACCGCTCTTCGAATATGTCTTGGTGCGTTTAGATCTAGTCCCATTGAAAGTATTCAAATCGAAGCTAACGAACCACCTACTCATATTCGCCGTCAGCGACTTCTTTTGTCATACTTTGTCAAAGCATCAGCTAATCCAAATAATCCATTCAATGGATTAATCAACTCTACCAAACCAACGATAGTAAACAAACCCAGAACAGTAATACCAGCTTCTCAAATGCTTAAAAAACTAGTAGGTAATATAGACTTACGAAATACTACTCCAATCTCATATTCTAACATTCCACCATGGACAATAACATTGCCCACTATAAACACCAGTCTATCAACACATTATAACAAAAAAGAAACCCCTAGTTCCGTCCTAAAGTCATCCTTCCTTGAACTCATCTACACCAAACAGTATGACTCAATCATCTACACAGATGCTTCTAAACTCGAAGATCAAGTTGGTTCGTCTGTGACTACCACCAACGAAGTTATAGCTACCTACCGTCTTCCATATGACTGTAGCATATTCACAGCCGAACTATATGCTGTCATGAAAGCACTTAGTTGTCCAACCAACAAAAGCAAAAACCTCGCAATCTGTACTGATTCGCTATCTTCCATACTATCCATCAAGGACTTTTACTCCCAAAACCCACTAATTCAAAATATCCACAATGCATGCCACCTATTGTTAGATAAGAACGTATCGGTTAGCATTATTTGGACTCCATCGCACGTGGGTATTACAGGAAACGAAAACGCCGATCAAGCGGCCAAAGAGGCATCCCGTTCTGACATTCCAATGGAGAGTATACAACTTAGTGTAGATTTACAACATACAGTAAACCAAATGTGCTTGAGAGTCTGGCAAAACCTCTGGAATAGAACAAACTCAAAACTCCATAGCATTCAACCCAGAATACCTGCCTTAAAAATACCAGCACTTTGTAGAAGGGACAAAGTTGTCATGAGAAGACTAAGAATTGGACATTGCCGTCTTACACATGGTTACCTGATGAGCCAGGGAAATCCTCCTTTGTGTCATACCTGCAACACTCGTGTCACCGTCAAACACATACTATAGTTGAGTGCCAGCTATACACGAACACCCGAAGACAACATAAACTGGATGAAGACCAAATCGCCATTCTTAGTGATAATAGTAACTTTAATAATGTGATAATGTTTCTCAAAGACTCTCGGTTATACTACGCCATATAAATTTTTGTTTTTATCAATTTGCTGATATTGTAATTTCTTATAGACCTGGATCCCGCGTAAGAAAGAAAAGTTGATTAATAGCAAGCTGAAAATTTGTTAATAGCTTAACGGTGTCTAGTCGGACAAACTTTGATGCACGGGAACACTGGAACAGGGGAAGTTTTAACTGTGGAGGATGATAAACGTGTCGTCCTGACAAGTTTATGATTGTGAAAAATAGCAAGTTGCTTTTAAGTTTATTCGATAGCCAACGTTATGTAATATATGAGAAAATGTTTGTCCGACAAAAATGTTTGTCCGACAAAAATGTTGGGCATTTTAATGAGTCCGACACGTAGATCATGTCACATCACAGGAATTATGTTGGTGATGAATAGCAATCTGATTTTTGCATGAGAGTTTAATGAAAGGTTAAAAAAGCAATTGGAAGTTCTGTCCGACAAAATTAATGGGAAATTTTCGTAGTCGGACATTCTAAACAGGCAAGATATAGACAAAAATGCTGGTGATAAATAGCTTTCCGACAAAGACGAAATTTAATTAAGTAAATTATTCCTTACCAAGAATGACTGTTGTCGGAAAAAAATAAGGGGTAGATTTTGTAGTCGGACAATTTAAAAAAATAATTTTTGAAATTTCAATAAGGGGTGATTATTCTATGTCAAAAGTACCTGCAATCAATTACAATCGATATCTTTCGATTTATCTCAACATCATTCAGATACCTCACTATAATACATTTATAGTAGATCAGGCAAATTATATTATGGATTGAGTGGTCTAGCTATCTTTGTCTGCCACATGCGCGGGATCGCTTGGTTAAAAGAGATAGATAGACCACCTATCGACTTTTTACACTATATTCCCTGTCTACCCTTATGTCTATGAATACATTTCCATTTAAGAAAAACTGTCACTTTTGACAATAATTCATAATAAATTGCAATCGTAACTTCAAATTTAAACTAATCGATTTATTTTGGCAGCAAATTATTTCTAGCCATGTGACATATTCATTACATTAATATTTCATTTGCAGAAAGTTGAGAAGAATTACGTTATACAATTTTAGTAATAATTTATTTAGGTACCCTTTTTCAATCAAGCAAAGCATTATAGCACGAAGAATGATATTCAATAGAATTTTCACAATTATCTGGCAACTGAACCTCATTGAATTGATGACCAAGTATTTTACCAACTTTGTAAAATGTTCGAAAATTACTCAAAAATGTTCCGTTGAATGGTTTCACTTTTGATTTGGCGACTTAAAATTTAAACCGTTGACACTCAAAAATAGACACAAAAACACTCCATAGTTAATATAAATTTTAATTTCCAACACACGTGGCAAACAGAAACTCAGAGACCATGTACTTTCAAATACTACATATACTCCGGGCTAATTAGCAAAATACAAGGAAAAGTTATTTACCAGCAATTTTATTGCTGTAATCGAATCTTATTATTGTATGTATTAATAATATAGGTATGCAAAGTCCGCAGATAGTGTGCTACTTTTTTTATAAACAAAATGGCGCCCGAAAGTCGTGTTTTTTTCAATTTTTGCTTTATAACTCCAAATATTTTAACTTTATACCAAAAAGACCCAAATAATAATTCACCGAAATTAAATTTTGCATAGAGACGTGTTTTTCGCGATTCACTTCGACGAAAACTTTCCCCGGAAAAGCGGGTTTTTCCAACAAAATCTTTAATTTTCAACCAAAATTTTAGATAAGTAATTGTTAATCAATAATTAAATAACTTGGTAATGTAAAAGCCCTTTTCGCATAGATTATAATTCCAGTAGCCGATAGAAATTGAATGAATAGTTTAGCAACAATTGAATTAAATTGAATTGAATTGAATTAAAAATTTACGGTCGCTATAATAACGACAATAATTATGGTGCATAAGAATAACTATGATTTTTTCATAAAAAGACACTATACCTATCTAATGTACTTTACAGAATTAAATTTGCTATATTTAAGCGGCCTCAGGAATATTTTAAAATTATAAACAATTTTTTGGCTTATAAACAAATAAAATATCTCGGTAAATATTAAACTAAATTAAATTGTGACGCTATTCGAAAAGCAGCGGCAGGCCGCTTCTTTTAAAAGAAAAAACGTTTAATTATGACGAGTGGTTCCTGAGATATAATCGGTCAAAGTTGACCGGAATTTACGGCAAAGATATAAACATTAGGATCATAACTTTAAAACCATCACCTTTTTATTTTTGTCCTCTTTCTCCACACCAATTTTCATATCTTTAAAATACTCATAATAAATATTATTATAATAAAAACTATCGATAATACGTGTGAAAATTGCCAAAAATAGCAAAATTCCAATCAAAAATTAGGTTGGAGAAAATGAAACCCTCAAAGTTCAAAATCCGTATACATTAAAAAAATGCATTTTCTCGGCTTCCCATGGAGCAACTTCTTTCATTCTTTTTTTGTTCCCAAGTAACTCGAGTAGAGCCATCTAACTAATGCATTATTAAATGTCAAACTTGTTTTTGTTTTGTTATAATAGATTAATTTATTTATAAGAACAGAAAACTACATATTTTTTCCAGCTGTAGGCTTTTTTTAGATAAACTTATTAGATAAACTTACTACAAGTGTACCTTTTAAAGTTAAAAACATAAGTATTCTCATTTGAAAGCTGTATAATTATTTAAACAACTTTTATTCAAACAAATTAAAATTTTGTGTTATAATAAAAAATTAATTTATTATAACAAAATAAGAGCAAGTTTGACATTTAATAATGCGTTAGTTCGATGGCTCTACTCGAGTTACTTGGGAACAAAAAAAGAATGAAGGAAATTGCTCCATGGGAAGCCGAGAAAATGCATTTTTTTAACATATACCGATTTTGAACTTTGAGGGTTACATTTTCTCCAACCTAATTTTTGATTGGAATTTTGCTATTTTTGGCAATTTTCACACGTACTATCGATAGTTTTTATTATAATAATATATGTTATGAGTATCTTAAGGATATGAAAATTGGTGTGGAGAAAAAGGACAAAAATAAAAACGTGATGGTTTGAAAATTATGATCCTACTGTTTATATCTTTGCCGTAAATTCCGGTGAACTTTGACCGGTTGTTTCTCAGGAACTACTCATGATAATTAAACGTTGTTTCTTTTAAAAGAAGCGTCCTGCCGCTGTTTTTCGAATACCGTTTTTCCAATTTAATTTAGTTTAATATTTTCCGAGATATTTTATTTGTTTATAAGCCAGAAAATTCTTTATAATTTGAAAATATTCCCGAGGCCGCTTAAATAGTCCAATATCAATTCCGTAAAGTACATTAGATAGGTATAGTGTCTTTTTATGAAAAAATCATAGTTGCTCTTATGCATCATAATTATTGTCGTTATGATAGTGACCGTAAATTTTTAATTAACAATTCAATTGTTGCTAAACTGTTCATTCAATTTCCATCGGCTTCTGGAATTATAATCTATACGAAAAGGGCTTATACATTACCAAGTTATTTAATTATTGATTAACAATTACTTATCTAAAAGGTTAGTTGAAAATTAAAGATTTTGTTGGAAAAACCCGCTTTTCCGGAGAAAGTTTTCGTCGAAGTAAATCGGAAAAAACACGTCTCTATGCAAAATTTAATTTCGGTGAATTTTTATTTGAGTGTTTTTGGTGTAAAGTTAAAATATTTGGAGTTATAGAGCAAAAATTGAAAAAAACACGATTTTCGGGCGCCTTTTTGTTTATAAAAAAAGTAGCACACTATCTGCGGACTTTGCATACCTATAAGAGTAATATATACAATCATAAGATTCGATTCCAGCAATAAAATTGCTGGTAAATAAGTTTTCCCAAAAATGGCCTATTCTCCGATAATCAGCCCAGACTAATACTTTGTATAGCACAAAGTGTCACACTGACAAATGCAGCCTTCTAATACATACTTCTAAGCATAATGTGTCATATTTACGTCTATTCTTATAAGCACCGAAGTTTTAGACCCTTCACATTTTTCAATGTCGTTTACAGGGTTAAGATTTGAGTATGGAAAAAAATGTATACAACGTTTTTTGTAGGAAATTTTCTGTACTTTCTGATGCGCCTAATTAGAAAACCCTAAGAGATTGCTTTCACATGTTCTTTGATATTTTTTATTGTCACTTTGAGAATATCAAGAACAAACTCCACCCAAAAAATAATTGTTTTGCAATATATACATGCATTGATACTTACCTCACTGTTTTTGGAGTGTGCATGTATATATGCACATGCAAATATGTGAATATAAATAATAATATACAACTAAAACAGCTTTATCAATATGTGACTAAGTCATTCTGAAAAAATATTTTTTATTTATTTCCTTCGATTTGCCCAAACTTTTTGTCCGACATATAACTTTTTGCGTTACAAAATATAATTTGTACATAAACAAATCAAAATTAGCTTGCTATTTATCACCAACATTTTTGTCTATATCTTACATGTTTAGAATGTCCGACTAGGAAAATTTCCCATTAATTTTGTCCGACAGAACTTCCAATTGCTTTTTTAACCTTTCATTAAACTCTCATGCAAAAATCAGACTGCTATTCATCACCAACATAGTTCCTGTGATGTGACATGTTCTACGTGTCGGACTCGTTAAAATGCCCAACCTTTTTGTCGGACAAACATTTTTTCATATATTATATAACGTTGGCTATTGAATAAACTTAAAAACAACTTGCTATTTTTCACCATCATAAACTTGTCAGGACGACACGTTTATCATCCTCCACAGTTAAAACTTCCCCTGTTCCAGTGTTCCCGTGCATCAATGTTTGTCCGACTAGACACCGTTAAGCTATTAACAAATTTTCAGCTTGCTATTAATCAACTTTTCTTTCTTACGCGGGATCCAGTTCTATTAATTTAAATTCTTTATTTTCTTAATTCTTGTAATTTAAACACATTGTAAACCTTACTTTTGTAACCGTGTAAATGGCCTGCGTTGCTGAGACACGTTAATTTAAATAAAAAAAAATTAATATACGTTATTTATTTAAAATTATAATTAACAGTTACTTTTGAACAGTTTTGAAAGGTAATTCCTGGTAAGTTTTGCTTCAACACATTTTGTTTGACAACTTTAATTGTGTTTGTATTGTGCATACTACCATGGAAACGGCTATCATATGTATAGAAAACCGGCGGAGAACCACTGAGAAAAATTATTTCTCACTGCGTCAGAAATTTGTCGTTTTGAATATATGTAAGTATGTAGTGAGAGAAGTTGCACATTGTAGGTATAGCATCCATAGAAAAAAATTTTTTTTTCAACAAATTTAAAAGAACGCCCTTTGTTGCTCCGGAAAATATTTTTTTAGGGTTTATGGTCATTCTTAACAAGAAAGGTATGTTGTCAATTTTTCTCAAAAGTTGTTAGTTTTCGAGTTATAGGCGATTTAAAATCTAAAAATGCCCATTTTCGAAGCTTAAAAAGTGATATTAAAATTATTATTTTTGAGGTTGTTAAGTGCTTAAATTAAAGTTTAAACCTCCATGTTCAAGATTCTGAAGAGTAATGGGGCTTTGTTTCAATTTAGAGCGTTGTCTTCTAATTGTTAATTAGGCTCGACCACTGCGCGCCGCGGCGACTTAAAATTAGAGTGGACGCGCATAATTAACAATTAAAAAACAACGGTCTAAATTGAAATAAGCCCAGATTACTATTCAGAATCTTTAAACATAATGTTTATACTTCAATTTGGGCACTTGAAAACCTCAAAAATAATAAATTACATCTGAGTTTTCAATCTTGATAGCAAGCAATTTGATTCAACCCGGCCTGTGAGAAATGTCCAACCTATCGAAAAGCACATTCGGGTGTAACAATTCATTGGAGCGAGGTGTAGTAACCCGAACAAAAACAGAAGTCACTCCACCTCGCACCAATGCTCCAGACCATCCCTTTCCCCCCTATAGCACGCTGATGCGCGATAGGGGCACAACTATCAGCCAAATGCTCTTCACATGGGAATCCTGGGTAATAAAATTCCAATGTGGTGCCCTAATCGATTTCAAAACTAGGCCAGCGTGAAGCGCTCTATGCCTGTATCCTCTATTTACTTATCCGCGAACTAAAAATTGCTTGCTTGGGCCCCGAGTCACTGAACCGAGCCAAACGAGGCTCGATCCCGTGACCCGGTGCTCAAGTATTTTCTTGGACCCTACGTGCCCGAATTTTTTTGTTTTTTATTATTTTTTTTGGTTGCCTGTTCCTTTTTTATATTTTTTGTTGTAGGATGATTTTAATAATGATCTCGGTATTGGACCTACGCTTGGATTGCATGGTTCTTCGACACTTGGTGTTTCGAGCTACGAACTATCCACTACTTTTATTTTTTACTTCTTTATTCTTCTTTATCTCTATTTATTTTCCTTTATTTTCGTTATCCACTTTCTTTACTTATTTATTCACATTTATTCCACTATCTGTTGTTTAGGACGTTTGTGCTTCTACCGGTGGAAAGCGTCGTACCCTAGCATCTCTCGCAGTATGGGTCTTGGATGGTGCTCCAGCTCCGCGAATTTTACTCTGGCCTTGTCTGCCATCATCTCTGTGACTCTCACCTGCTGTAATTCTCGGAATAAAAATCTTTCCGAGACGTATTTTGGGACCTTGGCTCCTTCTCTTAGGCTGTTGTTGTGGGCCGCCTGTACTTTCTTCTTGTTTGTGTTGCATACGTGTCCCTATGCGAGAAATGCGTACGTTAGTATCGGCTGTATTATACTATTTATTAACCTTATTTTTGTTTAAGTCTTATTTTACTTTGTCTTCCTGTGAGTCCTCTTAATGTTGCTCTTGCCATGTTGGCCTTCTGGACTGTGGCTTCTACGTGTTTTTTAAAGGTTAATCCTTTGTCCATGATGACTCCCAGGTATTTGGCTTCCTCTTTCCACTCGTCTTTCCACTCCATGGGGTTGTTCTGCACCGCTAGTTGTTCTTCTGACTGTTGTCTCCCTTTCTTGTATAATGCATCTTCTCGGAGTTGATGGCTATCTTCCATTTTATACTCCATTCTTCTATATCTTCTAACGCTGTTTGCAAGTTGGTCACTGCTACGTCTACATTTCGGCGTTTGGCCGCTATCGCTGTGTAGTCGGCATAAAGACTCAGTAGGGTACCTGGTGTTCTTAGTACGTCTGCGGTGTATATTGTGTACAGCAGTGGGGACTGCTCCCTGTGGCACTCCAGCTTCCGGGTTTCCGAGCTCGGACAGGGCTTGTCCTATCCGAACCCTGAAACTCCGTCCGCCCAAGTACGAAGTGATCAGCCTCGTCATCGTCCCGCTGTACCCATAACCTCGCATTTTGTAGATGAGTCCTTTATGCCATACTCTATCGAAGACTTTGCTCACGTTCAGGAAAGCTGCTCCAGTGTATTGTCTGTCGTTGAATCCAGCTGCTATGTACTTGGTTAATCTGAGTACTTGTAGCTCGCTGGAATGTTCTGCTCTAAAACCGAATTGAGCTTCTGGGATTATATCTAGTCTGGTCGTTTCCGCTTGCAGTCTGCTGAGTATTATCCTTTCTTTCTACGATCTTGCTAATAGCTTGTAAAAAGCTGATTGGCCTGTAATTCTGCGGCAATGTGTGGTTCTTGCCAGGTTTTGGGATCATAATGACATGGGCCTCCTTCCATCTGTTTGGGAATGTAATATATCTTAATAATGAATTTACTATGTTTGTTAAATATACTATAGCTCTTATGGGTAAGTATTTCAGGGCTCTATTTGTTGTCTGGTCTAGCCCAGGTGCTTTTATTGGTGAGCTATTTTTTATATGTTCGTTTATTTCCTCCGGCGATGTTGGGGGATGATGTCTCCTGGGTCCTCTGGTTTTTCTTGTTGCTCTTCGACTTCTTCCATGAAATCTACGTCCTCGTCTGAGTGGTAGTTTAGCCTGCATTCTCTTTCGAGGGTGGACCTCATCACCTCTGCTTTATCTTCTATGGTGTATACCATACCGTCTTCTCCATGTAGTGGGGGGATGGGTTTCCTGTCGCTTCTTATTATTTTTTGGAGCTTCCAAACGTTTTTCATGTTTGTGTCTAGTTCTTCCATCTCTTGTACGTAGTTGTCCCATTTTTCACTGCGGTTTTGTCGAAGAGCCGTTTTTACCTTTCTATTTAGAGTGTTTGCCCAGGTTCTGTCTACTCGGTCCCTTGTTCTTCTGGCTATTTGTTTCGCTCTATTTTTTCCCTTATCAAGTCATGTACTTCTTGTGGAATATCTTTGAACCTTCCCGTGTTGATCTCGATTTCATCTTCTGTTGTGCTGTTTCTGATTGCTTCTTGGATGATGTTTTCTAGCTCTAGGACTTTTGTATTGGGATACACTGCATCTCAGTAATCATCTTATTAAGACAAATTCTTTTAATAATTAAATGTCTTTGGTAAAACAAATACGTTTGTTTATAATAAATACGATTGACCTATATTACCACATCAATGTATTGGTTTTCGATACAAGGTCAGTTTGAAATAACAATTAGTATTCGTTATTTATAATCTAGTCGATTCAGCACTTTTAATAAAATTGGAAAAGACTGCAAGACTTGTACACACTTCTAAATAGGTCAAAACGGCAAACAGGTGTATGTTTTCAAAAAACTTTTGATAGTGTGTAAAAAATATTTTATTATCAGCTAAGTACTTTCGACACATAACGTGTCATCATCAGAGCTTCCTAAAAGGACATATTTAAGATAAGATTTTTTTATATAAAAAATAAGTGAAAAACTTACGTCCTCTTATAAAACCTTCACAGAAGAGCAATTGCTAAACGACACAATAAGAAACATGTATACTGGGCAAAAGCCACAGATATAGGGTATAATAACCCTTTAAAGTGAATAAAATCACATCTAAATTCTTTTATTAATTAATAAGACAACATGGCTGAGTCAAACCATTTTGAACCCACGTGAACAGCAGATCAGCTGAGGAAAACTGTCATTTATTAAAATGATAAAGAAGGAACTACAATCTTATGCAACCTCTATGTTCATAAATATTAATTAAAAATTGAAAATGACTAAAAAGCCATGTATAGGTTAAATGAAATTAAAGTTAAGATACTAAATTTTAAAGTTAAATTTTCAAAAAATTTCTATTATTACTATTGAAATGAAATGTTAACGTGTATATTAAAAGTTATCAAAATTCTTCCAAAAACAAAACTGTTATAGTTTGACCAAGTGTAGAAGAATTTATAGGAGAAATATCATTTGACAAGCTCAGAGTTCGAAAGCTGTTATTAAAAATTAAAAATATTATTGATTAATTCAGACAAATAACAAATATTTACTTGTTTACAAATATGTAAACAATGAACGAAAACTCAAGAATACCTAAAAGTAATGTAGTCTAGGGCGCATCTGTTTTGAGATGGACGTTGAGAGGTGACTCAAATTTTTTTGCAGAAATTGCTTGAAAATAACTCAAATAATAATATTTGAGTTATCCTCCCTTTCAAAAAGGTCCGGAACATTGTTTAAATAACCAAAATGTCAAAAAATTAAGGAAAAATTCGATTTTTTTCTTCGTTTTTTGATTATAACTTTAAACGTATTCATTTCCGAGAAAAGTTGTACTGACATAAAAGTTGCGTAATTAAATTGCCTACAATGTAGAATTAGTTAAAAATTTTAAAAATAGTCACCCTAGTTGCAAAATAGCAAATATTGCGAAAAAACCATACAAAAACCAGTATTCGCATTTTACGTTTTTCAACCATTTATGCTACACTTAGGACATTCATATTTCACCCAGAAAAACTTTATGATACAGTAAAACAAGACTGTAAATTTCATTAAGATCGGTTCAACAGATTTTGCAAAATAAATTTTGCAATCCAGCTTTCGCAAAAAAAAATTAATTTTTTCAAAATGTTACAGGACTGAAAATAAAGCAGATAGCAAGTTAAATTTTTTTTTGCTTATAGAAGTGTACTGTACCTTTCATTTGCAATTTGCAAAATTAAAATCGATTAATTACCACGGCGACAGGAAATTTGTTAAATAAACAATAATTTTTGGTGCTACGCGCAGGACAGCGGTGTTCGATTCACACAAGTTGATTTCCACCAAAATTTCTTCCAATCTTTATCTAATATATTATTTTCTTACTCTATATTTTGTTGTATTTTAATATTTTAATTCCACGAAAATTAAACTTATTTTATTATTGTTTGTGAAATATTGTTTAAACAATTGCATATGTTTAAAAATAATAAACTTTTATTTTTTAAGTTAAAATATAATATGAACAAAGATAGTCCAGAAAGCCACTGCGCATCCGCTAGGAAAAATATTCTAATTCGGAATTTTTGCACAATCTTACTCAAAAAGGACTCCTTTTAACAAATTTGCATGTTGCCAGGACCAAAAGGTGGTCAAAAATTTTTTAAACGTTTTTTTTGTTTTTTCCTAAAATTATTATTTTTGCATGGAACAAAGTTTTTTTAGGTTTTTTGGATCATTCCAAACAGAAAAGGTCTTTAGTGACTTTTCTTTAAAGTTGATAGTTTTTGACATATAAGCGATGAAAAATTGAAAAATTGCGAAATCGTCCATTTTTAACCTTAAAAAACTATGTGAAAAAGTTAAAATTTGAATGTTGCCAAGGTAGGCAGATATTCTTTAAACATCGATTGATAAAATCTCGAAAAGTTTGTTGCAATACAGTATTCAAAACGCCTTTGTTTTTTAATTTCTAATCACGCGTGCGCGACACCGTTGCATGTGTATACAGTATGGTGCAAATGAAAGGAATAAATTCGTTATTTCGTAAACCGGCGACTTTAAGGAAAAATCCCGAAACAGGTCGATTTTTATTTTAAGTTATGATATTGTGGCATATATGGTATACTAGTGACGTCATCCGTCTGGGCGTGATGACGTAATCGATGATTTTTTTAAATGAGAATAGGGGTCGTGTGGTAGCTCATTTGAAAGGTTCTTCAATTCTCTATTCATTAATGTAAACATTTACATAATTATTTATACAGGGTGTCCAAAAAATTTTTATGAAATTAAATTATTTGACAAAAAAAGAAGTAGAAGGACACCCTGTATAAATAATTACATAAATGTTTATATTAATGAATAGAAAATTGAAGACCCTTTCAAATGAGCTAGCACACGACCCCTATTCTTATTTAAAAAAATCATCGATTTCATCGGAATTTCATCCCGGATGTTTGGTTTACTAGAAAATAAGGTCCCTAAATATTCAAATCTGTCTACCTTTTCAAATTTATACATTGTTCCTTCATTCGTTGTTATCATTAAATATTGCCCTTGTTCAAATTTTTTGTCGGTCCATTCCATATACTTAGTTTTTGTTTCATTTATATAAAGTCCTTTTTCTCGAGCTGCCTTTTCTAGTCGTTCTACTACCTCTTTTAATTGTTCCTTGCTTCTGGATAGAATTACTACATCATCCGCGAATGCCAAACATTGATGTTTTTTGTGATATATATGTCCTGATCTGTTAATATTAGCCTCTTTTATTATCATTTCCAATACTACATTAAATAGCAGTGATGACAACGGATCCCCTTGTCGTACTCCTTCTTTCACTTCGAAATTTTCTGTTAGTTTGTTATTTACTTTTACTTTATTTTCTGTTTTCGTAAGTGTAAGCTTTATCATTCTTATTATTTTTGGTGAAACTTCTAGATTTTTTAACGCTTTATATATTTCTTTTCTTTTTATTCTATCAAAAGCTTGCTTAAAATCTAAGAGTGCCATTGTTGGTTTATTATATTCATAGCTCTCAGCTTGTATTTCTCTTAAAGTAAAGATGTTGTCTATAGTACTTCTTCCTTTTCTAAAGCCACACTGGTATTCACCTATGCTATTGTTAAGACTTCTTGCTAGCTTGTTTTTGATGTGGACTGCTAATATCTTATATATTACATTTAATAGTGCCACTCCCCTATAATTTGGGTCTTGGATGCTTTTCAACTAATTTAAATATGAGTTTTTAAGTCTCGAAAATGCTTATTTTCGCATTTTTCAGATTTTAAATCGCCTATATAGACAAGGCGGAAACGCCTTGGGAAAAATCGTTGGGAAAAATCTTCCCATGAGATATTTTTGCATAAACACATTCGTGAGACATCCCAGAATAAGGTTCAAGAAGTCGCCCACGAGAAAAGTGAACCAATTTTTTTTAACAATTTTTTTTTAATCAAATTGCAAAAATCAATGTTTTTGGCCCGGACTAATTTTTTTTAGGGTTTTTGGACCATTCTGGACAAAAAAGGTCTCTTATAATTTTTCTCTAAAGTTGATCTTTTTCGAGTTATAAGCAAGTTAAAATTTGAAAAACGCGAAAATGGCCATTTTTAAGACTTAATAACTCGGTCAAAAATTATTATTATGAAAGTCAGAAAGTGACTAAATCAAAGTTTAAAGTCGCCGTTACATGATCCTGAAGAAATCTGTGTCATTAATTTACTACTAGCTGTTATTTTTAATTAATAATAATGAGTCGTTAGATCGTATTGACACTGCTGTAAATGTGAGTGCGAGTAAGATGCACAATTGGACTGCTGGAATGGCTTCTCTCTCGCACTCAGCATTTACAGCCCCGCACACGTGCATGACACTTATTATTATTACTTAAAAATAACAGCTTAGTAATAAAATAATGCAAAAATATCTTCAGGATCTTGTAGGGGGACTATAAACTTTGATTTAGTCACATATTGACTTTAGCACTCCATGCGTGCGTTAAAAATGCTACTTTAAGGCACTAGTTCTTTAATAGTTATTTTCCTAACTAGTGCGGAAAGTGATACTTTCCCGCACGCGACGGCCGTTGACCCGAACGACGCGATAGCGGAGTTCGGGCAAGCAGTCGAGTGCGGGAAAGACACTTTCCGCATGAGTTAGAAAAAATATTTTTTCTACTTCCGTATGTTTGGAAAAAAGTCACAACAAATAGAGTTATATCAATTTTTATTTACTAATAAATACAATGAAATATTTAGTGGAAAAAGAAGGTCTATTTATGGCTTCGTAATATTAAAGATAAATGAGTAATTCGCAGCATTCTGCAAATTTATAACGGATGCAAGCTGATCTTTGCATTGGCACTGTGTATTCTCCCTCGACCTGTGCTCGCTGTGATCACTCGACTTTAAACACAACGATAAGTCACAGCAACTAGTTGTGATGACAAGTTGAAACGCTGTTTAGACGCTGCGATTCAATGCGATATCACCTTCAACCCAACTCCAACTTTGATAAGTTGTGCGATGCACCGTTTACACACAATGATAAGTTGCAACAACTCGATTGACCTTGATAAGTTGTTTGATTTATCGCTGTGTTTAAACGATCCTTAAAGGATCCTTAAAGGATCGTTTAAACACAGCGATAAATCAAACAACTTATCAAGGTCAATCGAGTTGTTGCAACTTATCATTGTGTGTAAACGGTGCATCGCACAACTTATCAAAGTTGGAGTTGGGTTGAAGGTGATATCGCATTGAATCGCAGCGTCTAAACAGCGTTTCAACTTGTCATCACAACTAGTTGCTGTGACTTATCGTTGTGTTTAAACGATGCTTTAGATGTAGATGGTTCTAGAGAATCGATACTTAAAATTTTGTTACACACATCTCTTTTTTGCTTTTCAGAGTCTTCTAGGTAACCTTCGGCTACAGAAGTTGTTTTCCAACCTCCTAGACGTTTTATATTTGTAATCGTTTCCCCAGAATCGGCTAGGAAGGTTGCTGATAAGCATCTGTAGCTGTGTCCTGTGTAACGTTCAGGATTGGGCAGATGCAAAAAGGCTGCAATTTCGGAGGGGATTTTTCCAAATGTATTAATTCCTACACATTGCACTGTACATTTTCCTTTCTGGTATTTTATAAACAAACGCCGATGAGTTGTGGTTGAAGGTCGTAAACTGACGTATTCTCTGTATAGCTTCAAAAACATTCCATTGTTTATTTCTTCTGAGACAACAAATGATCTCGCAGAGTTGTTTTTCGAGTCCGTAATTTTGACGATTATTAGATTCCCTTTGTCTTAAACATCGTCGAGAGTGATTTTCGTAAGTTCAGCTCTACGACAAGCCCCAGATAAACCAAAAATGGTAACTACTTTTATCATAAGATATATCTCGTTTGGTGCGTCTAACATAAATTTGGCTATATCTTCTTTACTAAAATTTTTTGCTTTTTGTGTTCGAAAACCAATATTTTGTTTTTTCAAAAAAGTTGTTAGTTTATAAAACTTATATCAATATTGTGCTTTATTTTCATTAAACTTTTAATCATGGAAGCGTGACCAAAGTGTGTTTGATTTAAGCACTTTGCTCAATTCTAAAAAGTATGCCAAAAATACTTCCTCTTTATAGCTCCTTACTTTCATGGATTCGCACCAGTTCACAAAATGGACAAATTGTTGTTGATACCTCTCTTTGGATTTGGCAGGCAACAAATTTAAATTTACTTCCTCGGCGGCTATCAAGACAGCTTCCGGGATCTCTTCGTCCGATGAATCCATGTAATTTTTAAAAATTGCAGCGAAAACACACAAATGCATACGTTGTTTGACAAGGTTGTCAAAATCAAACTTTCAATAAAAGTGGTTACTATGACGACGATAATGGTTTATTGTGATTGTTTACTGATTTGTCTTATGAATATTATGTCAAAATAATTCTATTTCAAAGAATTTTCGCGTTAATTTCATCAAAACTTGAACACAATAAGATAAATTTTAAATAATTTAGTAAATAATATCTAAATATTAGTTTATTGCATATATTGAAATATATTATAATGCCATATTACAAGGTATTCTACTTTCCCGCACTAGTGCGGGAAAGTGCAACTTTCGGAAACAAAATGCGTGCGGGAAAGTGGCTGTTTAGGCACGGCCGTAGAAAAAATATTTTTAAGGCACTGCAGTTCGTATTGACCGTATAGACAATTTTGATGTAATATCAAAAAATATAAAAATGGAATGTCAGTCAAGTTCAAGTGAAAGTTTTTGTAGATATTGTCCTGTAATTACGTTTGTAGAAAAAATATTGTATGATATGCTTGTTAAAAAGTACATTTTTAAGGCACTCATGTGAATTGCACAACTCGCTATCGCTCATTCTGCAAACTTTCACATGCGTGCCTTAAACGTGTACTTTTAACATTTTTTCATAAATATCTATTAACCGAGTTATTAAGCCTTGAAAATCGCCATTTTTCGTTTTTTTTTTCAATTTTAAATTGCTTGTAGGTCGAAAACAATCAACTTTAGAGAAAAATTATAAGAGACCTTTTTTGTCCAGAATGGTCCAAAAAATTAAATAAAAAATTGTTCGGGCCAAAAATATTGATTCTTGCAATTTGATTAAAAAAAAATTGTTAAAAAAAATTGGCCCACTTTTCACGTGGGCGACTTCTTGAACCTTATTCTGGGATGTCTCAGAAATGTGATTAAGCAAAAAAATCTCATGGGAATATTTTTCCCTTCGAACCCGCCGTTTTCTCCTTGTCTAATAAACTATGGCTCAATCCCATATTATTGTAAACAACACTAAATATAATAAATGTCGCCTATAAACTTATTTCTAATTAAAACTATTATGAGGAAGATAATTTTTATGTTTAATTGAAATTTGTTTTATATAAATATCACAAATTTTGAAGGAATTTGCTAAAAATACTTTTAACAGTCTAGTCTAGTGTATAACAGTACTATTAAGAATGCGGTTCAAAAACGGAATAATTATATTTTTTGTGATAGCCATTGTCGACGAAGTGCTTTCAGAAAACCCAAATTCACCTTGTAAGGAGAACTGGGATGGTGGTATTAAGTGTGACGATTGTGCTACATTCCGCGCTGGACAGACACGTTTTCCCTTTTTTGAATCAAGACCGGTTAGATACTTCATTGCTTACTTTGAATGCATAGATAATTTTAGCAGGATTGACATAGGCCATGACCTAATTGATAAGTTACAGGCAGTCCAAATAATAAAAATCACGAAGACAGATGCACGGCGTTTGGTTGCAGGCACATTTGGAAGTACAAATATAACTAACACATTGCGCCAGTTATATTTGCCCGATAACAATATTTCCATCATAGATGCTTCCGCTTTTGGCCGTATGAAGGTATTGACTCATCTTTTCTTAAACAACAACAAATTGAAAAGCTTCAGCTCCCATATTATAACTGAAGGTGTTAATATCAAATACTTGAATTTGGGAAATAATCTTTTCGAAGAAATGTTGGATACTCAGTTGTATAATTTGCCAAGCCTTACGTATTTGAATCTTGACGGAAATAAGTTTAAAACCGTTAGTATGGGTAAGGTAATAAGTGACCTGAAACCAGTCAGAGTCGTATGGATGTCTAACAACTTACTTACATTGATCGAGTTAGATTCCTTTGATCCACTGTTTGATATAGAAGTTTTGAACTTGTCCTTTAACAAAATCGATAATATTACTGGCGCTTTTGTCTTAATGAAGAAACTGAAAACGCTCATTTTAAGTTACAATAACATAGCAGAACTCGAGGAATTCGATCTTCCACTTAAAAACCTTACCAGTCTCCGATATCTCGCTATTGATCACAATAAAATTATGTTCATGGACTCGAATTTGCTGGACGTATTACCCTTTTTAAAGAAAATCACCATAATGGGAAATCCGTGGTATTGCAACTGCTTGAGAGATTACCGTAAAGGCCTTCAAGAACGCAATATACAAGAAAAATGCGGTAGTGATTACGTTGACACCAAAAGACCCGTTTGCTTAGCTGACCTGACAACTAACAATACGTGCACTCATGTTTACTCAACAGCGGCTGCAAACTTTGTAAATGACGATAGAAGACTTCATTTGGATACAGATATCACTTTTTGTCTCTTAACTGAATTCGAGCAATAAACAGAATCTATCAGTTTACTGTATTCAATTATCCTATCCCGTACGATCCCATAATATCCCGTTCATTTGTTGGATACATATTTTTGACTGTACTAATCTACTTAGTCCAGAAAGCCACTGCGCATCCGCTAGGAAAAATATTCTAATTCGGAATTTTTGCACAATCTTACTCAAAAAGGACTCCTTTTAACAAATTTGCATGTTGCCAGGACCAAAAGGTGGTCAAAAAATTTTTAAACGTTTTTTTTTTGTTTTTTCCTAAAATTATTATTTTTGCATGGAACAAAGTTTTTTTTAGGTTTTTTGGATCATTCCAAACAGAAAAGGTCTTTAGTGACTTTTCTTTAAAGTTGATAGTTTTTGACATATAAGCGATTAAAAATTGAAAAATTGCGAAATCGTCCATTTTTAACCTTCAAAAACTATGTGAAAAACTTAAAATTTGAATGTTGCCAAGGTAGGTAGATATTCTTTAAACATCGATTGATAAAATCTCGAAAAGTTTTTTGCAATACAGTATTCAAAACGCCTTTGTTTTTTAATTTCTAATCACGCGTGCGCGACACCGTTGCATGTGTATACAGAATGGTGCAAATGAAAGGAATAAATTCGTTATTTCGTAAACCGGCGACTTTAAGGAAAAATCCCGAAACAGGTCGATTTTTATTTTAAGTTATGATATTATGGCATATATGGTATACTAGTGACGTCATCCGTCTGGGCGTGATGACGTAATCGATGATTTTTTTAAATGAGAATGAAAATAGGGGTCGTGTGGTAGCTCATTTGAAAGGTTCTTCAATTCTCTATTCATTAATGTAAACATTTACATAATTATTTATACAGGGTGTCCAAAAAATTTTTATGAAATTAAATTATTTGACAAAAAAAGAAGTAGAAGGACTAAGAAGTATAAATAATTACATAAATGTTTATATTAATGAATAGAAAATTGAAGACCCTTTCAAATGAGCTAGCCACGACCCCTATTCTTATTTAAAAAAATCATCGATTACGTCATCACCCCCAGATGGATGACGTCACTAGTATACCATATATGCCACAATATCATAACTTAAAAATAAAAATCGACCTGTTTCGGGATTTTTCCTTAAAGCCGCCGGTTTACGAAATAACGAATTTATTCCTTTCATTTACCCCATACTGACGGTGGAAAATAGTGTCGCGCACGCTTGATTAGAAATTAAAAAACAAAGGACTTTTGAATATTGTATTGCAAAAAACTCTTCGGGATTTCATCAATCGATGTTTAAAGAGTATCTACTTATTTTGGCAACATTTAAATTTTCAGTTTTTCACATAGTTTTTGAGGGTTAAAAATGGCCGATTTCGCAATTTTTCAATTTTTAATCGCTTATATGTCAAAAACTATCATTTTTAGAGAAAAGTCACTAAAGACCTTTTCTGTTTGGAATGATCCAAAAAACCTAAAAACACTTTTATCCATGCAAAAAAAATAATTTTAGGAAAAAAAAAACAAAAAAAAACGTTTAAAAAATTTTTGACCACCTTTTGGTCCTGGCAACATGCAAATTTGTTAAAAGGAGTCCTTTTTGAGTAAGATTGTGCAAAAAATCCGAATTAGAATATTTTTCCTAGCGGATGCGCAGTGGTTTTCTGGACTAAAGAAAGTTTTTGCCAATAAAAGTGTTATTTCAAAGGATAGAGTATGTGTTTTTATTTTGCAATAAACAAATTTATTTATTGACAAATTGAGAGAGCTAGGCGTTCAAGACGTAGTGAGATGGACAAGAGCGCGACGACGCATGTGGAGAGACCTCGTAGATCGGATGGACCCTGAACGTATGGCGCATTGGGCGAAAACACAGAAGCCCAACACCAAGCGACCCATAGGAAGACCCAAAAAACGATGGTACGAGAGTTGGAGCTCTGGATCGCAGCAAAGACTGTAACAGAAGAAACAGGACATAGTCCTATTACAAGAAGAAGAAGAAGAAGAAGAAATTTATTTATTTATATCGAAATTTATTAAAAATTAAAATGTATCAATCATTATCAAAGGTCATTGGAATGCCCAATCAGAGCAAACTATCCGCTGTCCTGCGCGTAGCACCAATAATTAATGTTTATTTAAAAAAATTCCTGACGCCGTGGTGTTAATCGATTTTAATTTTGCAAAATTGAAAATGAAAGGTACAGTAGACTTCTATACGCAAAAAAAAATTTCAACTTGCCATCTGCTTTATTTTCAGTCCTGTAACACGTTGAAAAAATGAATTTTTTTTACGAAAGCTGGATTGCAAAATTTATTTTGCAAAATCTATTAAACCGATCTTAATGAAATTTACAGTATTGTTTTACTGTATCATAAAGTTTTTCTGGGTGAAATATCAAGGTCGTAAAATCGTAAAATGTCAATACTTGTTTTTGTATGTTTTTTTCGCAATTTTTGCTATTTTGCAACAAGGGTGACTATTTTTTAAATTTTTAACTAATTCTATGTTATAGGAAATTTAAATACGCAACTTTTATGTCAGTACAACTTTTCTTGAAAATGAATACTTTTAAAGTTATAATCAAAAAACGAAGAAAAAAATCGAATTTTTCCTTAATTTTTTGACATTTTGATTATTTAAACAATGTTCCGGACATTTTTGAGAGGGAGGATACCTCAATTATTATTATTTGATTTATTCTCAAGCAATTTCTGCAAAAAAATTTGAGTCACCTCTCAACGTCC
Organism: Diabrotica virgifera virgifera; assembly: GCF_917563875.1. Lineage (NCBI taxonomy): Eukaryota > Metazoa > Arthropoda > Insecta > Coleoptera > Chrysomelidae > Diabrotica > Diabrotica virgifera. Next base: position 147,989,746 of record NC_065448.1, on the reverse strand, counting down.
AAATGTACTAATATTTTTACAGATGCGCCCTGGTCTAATGTTCAAAAAACTTTCATAAATTGTTGGGTATACTGTATACTAAACCAAAATTACTAAAGAAATTTCTTAAAAATAGGATCAAATTTACAATTTAATTGAATCTGGGTGTTAACACAGTTTTGAGGGTTTCTTTTCATTTCTCTACTTATTTCTAGATCTTCTAGTAGATTCATTTTGGTATAGTTATTATTAGGTATGTTGTGTAAGATCCTACTATCTCTTTGTGGACTAAAGCTATGTTTCGATGCATGTAAATGATGACCAAAGCTAGATTTATCGATCTTTGACATATGCTCTTTGATACGAGTATCCAAAGGTCGCATCGTTCTACCCACGTAGGTCACAGTGCATTCACCACATGACAATTTGTAAATGCCACTTTTTGAAGTTTTTTTAATTTTGTCTTTAGTATGAGAAAAAATTGACTTGATGTTATCTTTGCATTTAAATGAAAGTTTTAAGTTAGGAATGTTATTTAAGATTTTTGCTATATTGTCTGAAGGATAACCTATGTATGATATAGATCTATACATAACTGCTGAGTTGGAGTTGTCCGGGGTCGCAATATAAGCTAGAGATCTGTTTCTTTTATTCCTTAATTTGTTGAGAATGTTATCAACCAAAGTAGGGGAGTAACCGTTACTATGTGCAAGTTGTTTAATAATATCCAATTCAGAAGTAAAATTTGTATCTGATAATGGTAAGCTAAGTAAACGATGGATATAGCAATAAAAAGACGACATCTTCTGTTGAAAAGGATGATTCGAATTTTACTTTTTTTACTTTTTTTTACTTACAAATTTTACTTCTGAATTGGATATTATTAAACAACTTGCACATAGTAACGGTTACTCCCCTACTTTGGTTGATAACATTCTCAACAAATTAAGGAATAAAAGAAACAGATCTCTAGCTTATATTGCGACCCCGGACATCTCCAACTCAGCAGTTATGTATAGATCTATATCATACATAGGTTATCCTTCAGACAATATAGCAAAAATCTTAAATAACATTCCTAACTTAAAACTTTCATTTAAATGCAAATATAACATCAAGTCAATTTTTTCTCATACTAAAGACAAAATTAAAAAAACTTCAAAAAGTGACATTTACAAATTGTCATGTGGTGAATGCCCTGTGACCTACGTGGGTAGAACGATGCGACCTTTGGATACTCGTATCAAAGAGCATATGTCAAAGATCGATAAATCTGGCTTTGGTCATCATTTACATGCATCGAAACATAGCTTTAGTCCACAAAGAGATAGTAGGATCTTACACAACATACCTAATAATAACTATACGCTGTGAGCTCGTACGTAGAGGGGATATTTACAAATTCTCGAGCGCCAGTAGTGGCAAGTCTGTAAACGTTTACCGGAAATTTGACATAAATGTCAAAGTGATTAATGTAAAATTAAAATTAAAAACATTAATTATAAAAAATATTAGTTGGTCAAAGCTGTGGTATATATTTTTACCTTAAATATACTTACGTTTTAAATACTGAATTTAAGTTTTTTTAATGTTCCGTAATATGTAATTATAATTTAATATAAAAATCTTAGCGCCATCTACACGATAATTGTGAAAGTATCCGAAGTAAGAAATTCATATTTTATCAATAGAACGCATAGAGGTATATATTAACATAGAGGGAGCCTACTGGTTTGCTGCATCTCTTTCTAACACATTGTATCGAAAATCTATATGATGACATTCAGTGTGAATATAGGCACGGAAGAAGAGGACAACTGTAGCAGCTTTACTATGCGTAAGAGTGAAACAGTACTAATCCAAATAAAAAAGATGGTGTCGTCACTTCACTCTGAATGACACTCTCTCTATGCTAATATATAACTCTATGATAGAACGTCAAAATGATTAGCAAAATCTTAAAAAAATCGATTACAATTTAATTAATTTTTTGCGTTGTAAATGTTAAGCGATAACAATTAAATAATAAATTTAAAAATTACCGGTGAAAGATAATTCCAGTAATCCGCTAGGAGCGCCACCAGCGAAGCTCAGAGTGTATACCAAAATGAATCTACTAGAAGATCTAGAAATAAGTAGAGAAATGAAAAGAAACCCTCAAAACTGTGTTAACACCCAGATTAAATTAAATTGTAAATTTGATCCTATTTTTAAGAAATTTCTTTAGTAATTTTGGTTTAGTATACAGTATACCCAACAATTTATGAAAGTTTTTTGAACATTACTTTTAGGTATTCTTGAGTTTTCGTTCATTGTTTACATATTTGTAAACAAGTAAATATTTGTTATTTGTCTGAATTAATCAATAAGATTTTTAATTTTTAATAACAGCTTTCGAACTCTGAGCTTGTCAAATGATATTTCTCCTAGGTATTGTGACGTGATTTTGTCACGCGACTGTTTTCAGCTCCTTGCCTATTTATTTATTGTGAGAGGTTGTTTACATAATTTGATTTATGACAGAGACTTTTTAACAGGTATATTAACCTCGATATTTCTTTCTAGAAAATGCTTATTTGATATTTGTGTAAATAACCCTTCGATTGTTGTTCTAGAATGGGATGGGCTCTTCCGTGGTAGTCTTTTTTATTCTGGAACATTGTAATAAAATATATAAATAGGGGATTTGAAATTAGTGAGGGCAGTTACTAATTTCGACACGATATTATATTGTTACGTTTTTGTGAACGGGTTTGAAATGTATTTTTAAAGTAGATAAATAAATATTTGCAAATGAATTAAATAAGTTAGTATGTAAGTGTAAAATAAATTAGATATATTGTTGTAAAATTAAGTGTTAAATTGTAAGTGTTATAAATTAAACAATTTCAAGTAAGTCTTTTATTTATTTAATAATAATTAAAAGTCAATTCGCGTAATAGTTCACAAATAAATAAATCAGTACAGTAATAACCCAACAGTATGATTTCATCTAACTTTTTCTACACTTGGTCAAACTATAACAGTTTTGTTTTTGGAAGAATTTTGATAACTTTTAATATACACGTTAACATTTCATTTCAATAGTAATAATAGAATTTTTTTGAAAATTTAACTTTAGTATCTTAACTTTAATTTCATTTAACCTATACATGGCTTTTTAGTCATTTTCAATTTTTAATTAATATTTATGAACATAGAGGTCGCATAAGATTGTAGTTCCTTCTTTATCATTTTAATAAATGACAGTCTTTCTCAGCTGATCTGCTGTTCACGTGGGTTCAAAATGGTTTGACTCAGCCATGTTGTCTTATTAATTAATAAAAGAATTTAGATGTGATTTTATTCACTTTAAAGGGTTATTATACCCTATATCTGTGGCTTTTGCCCAGTATACATGTTTTTTATTGTGTCGTTTAGCAATTGCTCTTCTATGAAGGTTTTATAAGAGGACGTAAGTTTTTCACTTATTTTTTATATAAAAAAATCTTATCTTAAATATGTCCTTTTAGGAAGCTCTGATGATGACACGTTATGTGTCGAAAGTACTTAGCTGATAATAAAATATTTTTTACACACTATCAAAAGTTTTTTGAAAACATACACCTGTTTGCCGTTTTGACCTTTTAATAAAAAACACTCTCACTTTTATTTATACCAAAACAGTAAACAGGGGAATCCACTTTTAGTTCTACTTTCATGGCGAAAAGATTAGTCATTGGTATTTGAGATCCCAACGGGAAAACATCACGGCTACAAAATATTATACCACCAGCTCTTTACCGTTATTACTCCAACGTACAAATAAATGAATTTACAGTGAGTAGTGTTACTTCTTCAACCCTTATGGTAGGAGGTAACCACCACTTAATTATCTGAGGTGGTTCAGAAGGCAGGAACCACCATACGTTTTCTTCTATTTGTTGTGGGTTATTATTTATAACTGGCACTATATTTATTCCTTCACTCACTAATCTTTTATAATTTGTCCACTTTATTTTCTTTTTAACTCTTTTCGGCGGGTTTGTTTTTCCCATGTTCCTAACTCCAGTAGAATGGGGTTGTGGTCTGATATTCCTTCGTTTAGGGTGAGTAGTTCTGCTTGTAATCCTAGGCTTTTAGCAACAACGATGTCTATGTGGGTGGGAAGTTCATTTCCTGGATAATGGGTTGGTTCTTCGGGGTCCATTGCCATTGTGTCTTCGTTATTCTCTAGGTAGTAGTCGTCCGTGTCGTCCGTTTCTGTTCGTAGCTCTATCGTTCCAATTTGGGGATCTCGCATTTAGGTCTCCTATTATTATCGATGTTTCGGCGACGTTTAGGAACGCATCTAGGTCATTGCCCATTAATGGGTCTTGCGGTCTTACGTAGGCTGATGTTATTCTGACTGCGCCTTGCCTCATTTTCACTTCTATTGTAGTTGCTTCCATGTTTACCAGTCGTGGAGTTGTGAATCTTGTGTGTTTAATTTCCTTCGTAACTAGGATGGCCATTCCCCCTGATCTTCTTATAAGGTCGTTCCTATATACATCGTACCCAGAAAACTTTAGATTGAAGTTGTTGGTAAGCTTTGTTTCATGTATTGCTACGATGTCCATCTCTTATTTATTTGCGAGCTCGTCCATGACGTTATGGTTCGTTGCTATACCGCCCGGATTCCAGGAACCTATCCTCAAGTATCCCCTGTCTGCCTTCATTACTTCCGCGCTAGCCTGGTGCCTTGGATCACCTCTTGGACTCCCTTAGTCACTATTACTAGCCTGACTAGGTCATTTTGGTCTTGGGGGATCGCTGTGGTGTTCTCTGTTTGTTGGACTTGCGTGGCTTGGGCGTAGGATGCCCCGGTTGCCTGCTGTCGTCTGTTGGTCTGTTGTCTTTGTTGTTGCGGCCTCTGTTGTGGTGGTCTTCCCCAGGTTGGGCATCTTGGGATCCTCGGTAGTTTGCGGGGTGACTGCCATTGCAGTTTGCACATGTTGCAAACTGCAACCTGCTCTGGATGTCATATTCACTGCTGAGTGACAGACTATTTGATATTCTTCTAACCTCTCTTCTTGGATTGCCTTTTGGGTGGTATTCGTGGGCAATCCTCTTAAACACTCTGGGTTTTATGTCTTCTCCAAGTGGGAAGGCTATCCATTGTAGCCTTTTTTCTTTATACGTATTCTTCTATTATTCTGGTCATCTTTCTGTAATCATCCGGGCTTTTCGCCTGGATGAGCGTCTCTCTTCCGCTTCTTGATATCCTGTTTACTGTGTAAACGTGTTGTTTTTGGGCTATGGTTAGGATAACCCCTGTTTCACTCACGCTCTGTAATTTAATTACAGGCGGCTTGCGGTGTGGTGTTGCCTGTTGTTCAGGCAACACGGTGTTCTCTTCGCTTTGGTTTGTTTCCATGTCCTCTGTCTCTATTTAACTTGGCTGTGGCAAGGCAAGCGCACCCTCATTTGTGTTTGTCACTGAGAGGACTGGATCTTCTCTTTTTCTTTCGTCGGTTTGTGGATTGGTTGTGCTGGTCCTTGTGGCAGGATGAGCATGCCTGTTATTGGATGAGAGTGGGCCCTCATGGCGTTTTCTGCCTTCTTTTCCCACGATGTTGCCTCGTCTTTAGGCAGTGGTGGAAAGTCTTCCTTCTTTTTCTTAGTGGTGGTTTTTCGGTCCTTTTTTCTACCGCTGTCTTCTTTTTTATCTCGGTTTGTGGCTTGGAAGTTTCGATATGGGAGCCTTTGCCTGTTGTTGACTTTTGTTGTCCGCTGGGCTTGGCTTTGATCGTCGTGTTCTGGGCTTCCATCAGCTCGTTGAACCGGTCGTCTATACGGTCCACCACCTGCTTGTGAGACTTGACCATCGTGTCCTTCAGCTCCGCTATTTCGGTCCTCAGACGGGCTATCTCTTCGTCTTTTTTCTTCAGCCTTTCTTCATACTGTGCCTCTCTTTTTTGTGTAGCAAGATGTAGCTCTTGTAGCAACTCTTTTAGAGCTGCTACTTCTTCCCTTTTCGTCGTTCCTCTGTCCGCCTCGTCGGGGACTTCTTCTTCCATGGCCTCTACTTTCGGGTTGTCCTTGTCCGTTGTCTCCACTTTGCCTTTTTCTTCTGGTTTTTTCTTCACCTTCTCTTTCTTCTTCCTGCCTTGCCTAGGGAGTTTATATTCCCCTCCGTCTTTCTCTTTTCTTTCCTTGTTTTCTGGCCGTTGCTCATCTACCGTCGAGTAACCGTTAGTATCCTCACTCTGCAGTTCCTGAAACAGGTTACGATCCACTTTGCGTGAATCGTCATATGGTGGCGGAGTGGCCATAGGGTGGGGGGTGATCGAGACCTAGCTCGATCAATCGTCGGGGGGGGGGGGCGAACTGTCCTAATTTTGAACGAGCCTTTTTTTCGGCTGTCTGGCCCGTTGCCAGCACGGTTTCAGAGTCGGCTTCCCTGGACCGATCGCGGCTGTGATCACTCACCCAGACAGAACTGGGTGAGGGTTCCTCTTGATGTTCTTATCCTACTGACCCAGGGGCCGGGGCTGCACGATGTAGATTTCAAAAAACTACACCTTGCAGTGTCGATACCCTAACGGTGGCACAGTAGGAGCCCCGAACGGGGTCGCGAGGACGAGCCCGTTTTGCTTTTTCTGCTAGCTAATCCCTAGTTGTAGCGTCTCAGAAAATTCAATAAAAATAAAATTTCCTAAGGTCGCCACATCTAAAAGATTAGCTTTTGCCTCTCCTTCTTGCCTAAAGAGATAGAAGCACTCGGCTCGCTACCGTGCTGACATTCACGACCGGACTAAAAAGTCCCGCTTATCGAGCTAGCTCCCTCTCCGTCGGCTACTCTGCCGCTGCTCCGCTGCTTCCTCCGGTGACCGGACTGCGTTTTTTCAATCTTGATACTTTATATTGAATTATAATTACATATACTTGAATTATAACTTGAAAACTATCAACTTCTGGGAAAAATTATTTATTTATTAAATTAAATATTGCCAATGTACCAATTAAATACCTCAATCATATAGTGCGACAGAGAAACACCATATAGGGCCGCAGCGGCACTTCGGCCTAAAAGTCGAGCGGACGCGCATTATTAACAATTAAAAAACAACAGTTTATAATGAAATTAGCCCCGATTACTGATCAAAATTTTAAAATTGAATTTTTAAACTTTAATTAAGGCACTTGGCATTACAAGCCCTTCTTCTCCACTGGGTACGTGCCCAGGGTCCCGCCATCGATTGGGGCCCCCTAGTCTCTACTCTACTAAATGATATTTACATCGATGATTAAATAATTAACGTAAGGGATAAATTTGACTACTTCGAATCGTCTGCCAAAGAAAAATACCCGGAATATCTAACTGTAAATACCTATCTCAAAGATCCAGATGTAGAAACTCACGTCAGACTTTTTGCTGACTTTGCACCATAAGTCCAACTGAATGGAAAAGAAAGATTTAGAGTCGAAACCTTTATCCCCATAATTGATACCCTGGGCTTTCCACCGATTAAGTTCGTATAAGAACATTAGTCAACGTTTTGGATTAATTTTTCGGTTGAAAGCTCTGAATTCAGAAGTGTTGAGACAAAATTGCAATGAATTTGCTGAAATCTATTATAAAAACGTGAACAAGAAAGAGTTAGAAATGGAATGTCCCCTAATAGCACACGACGTCCTCTGGACGTCCAAAATAGGTCCATTTTTGGTCCTAACGTCCATGGACTATAAATGGACGTCCTTTGGACGTCCGGCGTTGGACGTTCTTCGGTGGACTAAATATGTACGTCCTTCGGACGTCCGACGTTGGACGTCCTTCGGTGGACTAAATATGTACGTCCTTCGGACGTCCGATGTTGGACGTCCTTCGGGTGGAATAAATATGAACGTCCTTTGGACGTCCGTACTGGACGAAATACGGACGTTTGCTGATCGTCCATATTGGACATATTATACGAATTACGGGATAAAATAGCAAAATAATTCAATAAAATATTAACTTAATTATGTTAATAAAATAGTTTACATCGAAAAGATAATTATATTTAATTCAAAATTGCACAGTTTAATATTCTAAACATGTTTTTGTTTTTTTTTTTGTAAAGTGTGAAAATCTTATTTGTAAATTATTTGTTACAATGTTTTATTATTCTAGTTACCAAGATGACATAAGTTTGCTAATTAATTCTAGTAAGCAAAAGTATAATTTTTATCAATGTATCTGTACTAAAAATGAATCTTAAGAGCATCTTTTTGAAGTTGAATATACGTGGCCGTACCCAAAATAGGTCCATTCTTAGTCCTAACGTCTATGGACTATAAATGGATGTCCTTTGGACGTCCGACGTTGGACGTACTTCGGGTGAAATAAATATGAATACGGTGGACTAAATATGTACGTCCTTCGGACTTCCGCTGGTTGAATAAATACGAACGTCCTTTGGATTTCCGTACTGGACGAAATACGGACTTTTTATGGACGTCTGAAAATCACCCCCACTACTTGGTTCCTCTGTTCACAAAACTATAACGATAGGCGATAGATTTTCGATTCACCCACCGATATCAGTCATGATATCAGTTCGAAGTTGGAGAGTTGATCTCTCAGTCGTTGTCGTCGTTAGGGCTCCCGCGTAGAGTTTTATTCATTAACCACTGATTTTCATAATGTAAGAAATTATATTATATACGAATTAAAGTATAATATACTTATACATATACTATATATTACGTAAAACTATGAAGACGCTGTTTCACAACATAACACAGAGTCCGACCGCCTCATCGGGCCATTTAGAGCATCAATGCATAAGCCCATCCAATGGATTATTATGTGCCCCTTTGACATAGGCGCACAACATTTTAATCTACCACCCTGAGGATTCCTGCTCCTGGAGTTTTTCTGAAGTGCCGAAACAGTCTATGTTCCTGATTCCTCGATCAGATGAGGAGTTTTCGGAGCCATCAACCCCAGAGAGCTACTGGAGCTCCACGTTGCAGCCAGTCACTTCTTGGTAAGTGAACGCCAAAGAGGAAGCATTCAGACTCTGCTGCTACCACCGTCTGGACATAGCCTATCGATCCCTGATGGTCTAGAGGACAAACTCACCGAGAATGATGGACAAAACCACCAACCAGGACAACTGGTATCCAAACATTGGTATTATTTACGTTTTTTATTACATTTACATATTTTTTCATGCTCTTTGATATATATTTCTTATTCTTTCTGGTATATTTTTCATACATTTTTCAATCTTATGGGTGTTTGGTAAAAAATGGGCCATAGCTTAACCTTGGATTACTGAGCTTAAAATAGGTCGATTTAAGCTAACTTACTTTAGTACGAAAGATGATAATAACCGAAATACAGGGTGTCAAATTTAAACTTTTATTTTATTCTTGATTATTTCCTGGGCAATACATCATTTTTGGTGTTGAATTTAGATTTCTTGTCCCAAAAAAACCCCGCTTACCAAATTTCGTGATATTATCCCATGCTTGTTAGGAAATATTCAAGAATAAATAAAATAAAAGTTTAAATTTGACACCTTGTATTTCGGTTATTATCAACTTTAGTACTAACGTAAGTTAACTTAAATCGACCTATTTTACCCTCCGAAATCTAAGGTTAATCTATGGCCTATTCTTTACCAAACACTCTGTATAAGTACATATTTGTATTCTAGCCAATCTTTTTGATTTTCTATAAAGTATAGATTTCCTTGAATTTTGAATTACAATTGTTAAAGGAAAGTTTCGCTACCTCGGTCGCCTTTTGTTTACCTCTACCCATAACGGTTCTTTTGTCAAACAGATTGGGTTGGTTATTGTACCTAGTCTATTCGGTAGACTTACACCGGTCATGGATTAAGAAAGAAATGAACGAATTTACTGGTCCGCTGTAGTTTAACTATTTACACATGGGCGCAGTAATTTTTTATTTGAGGAGGTTCTTATATAAATCAAATAATTTTAAATTTTAGGTGTTTGTATAGCCTCAGAAGCCTAAACGACATAATTTCGTGATTCTTTATAACAGTTCATTATCCGTAGCCAAAAATCAATATACCTAATATTAATTGTTGCATGAATATCAATATAATAAAAATAAAACAAATTATAACTTATAAAAGGTAGAAGGCTAAACGTTGCTGTATTGTTGATGTTTTAATTTAATCTCTAAAATGGTTTTCTATAAAGTCACAATCAATTTAAGTGATATATTGACGTTGGATGTTTTTAAATTAAAGTCAATTGACGCGTGTAAAAAGCGTTTATATGACATTGTAAACTAATTTGAGCTTGTTTTATTCTTTTATCAGATCGCATGTTTTCTATGTTAGTCATGTATATTTTATAGTTTATATGTATAATGGGGTATTTTTCCCGTAAATAAAAATTATTAAAAACAATATTATAATATTACGTATGTACCTACAATATCTACAAATAGTTTCGATTTCAAACAAATCACGCCTTGAAAAGGATCCGGAAATCCTACAGCAGGGCATTATGTAAACATCAAATATTTAAGTAAAATGCTAAATATTATTAAGTCAATATACGTACCAATTTTTTTTACTAAAATGATTTAGTCGTTATTGTTCACACTATCATCGCCATCGCTGTCATCATCATCGCTGTCGTCACCGTTAATTGTTATTATGATTGGGCTTATTTCGTTAATTTTATTTTCACGAATCCACCAATCCTCAATTAATTTTTCGCACTTGTATATACAGTTCCGCCATACTTCTGGAGTTGCAATTGAAAGTGCTTCTCGCCAAGTTTCCCAAACCGCTTCGTCTGTATACCCATTAGGCCCAATATGGTTGTCGTAATATTATTTTGCTATTCCCCATATATATTCGATGGGATTAAACTGGCAGTGGTATGGTGGAAGACGTAAAACTTGATGCCCGTAACTTTCAGTAACCTGATCCACCACAAAGATTTTTGGTTTTGCATGTTCTTTTGCCAAACGTAACAACTCAGACTTTAATATATGCTGTGGAATAGATATGCGTTCATTTGTTAGCCATTCTTTAATCTTATCTACATTCCACGAATTTGTTGGACTTTTGTTTAGTATTTCTGAATGATAAGGCGCATTGTCTAAAATAATTACGCTGGGCTCACTTAATCCGGGAAGAAGTTTTTCACGCAACCATTTCACAAACATTTCCGTGTTCATATTGTCACGATAGTCACTGTTTTTTTATGTAGACGAAAATATTAAATCAGCACCTTCTATAAAGCCTGCCTTCCCTCACGCGTGCAGAATTATATGTCGCTTCCCTTCTCCACTAGCATGCTTGATCGATTTTATGTTGTCATCTTGCCATATTCTCTTGGTAGCACCCTTAGAAAATATCCATGTTTCGTCTAAATATACAAAAGTTGATCCTTCTTCTTTAAATATGTTATATTTATTTTCTCAGAAACTCAATTCTCTTGTGTACAACAGAACTTCTTTCACAAAGCGCTTTTCTGTTATCCTCTTTTTTAAATTTGAATCCTATGTTATGTAGGACTTGCCATAAACTTGTTCTGCCGATGTCACCAAATTTCCTCTCTTTTAACTTAAGTAAAATTGTACCTAAAGTCACATGTTCCTTATTTGCACGCATTTGATATATGATATTACGAATTTGAAATTTTCGTCCTTCTAACATATTGTTCGTTTTTAATAACAGGCGAGTATGGTGGTGATCGTTTTCCGGCACTTCACTATTCTCGTTTTTAATTGTAGATCTTAATTTTGATTCGCTAATTTCTAAAGCATCGCACACGCGTTGTTGTACAGACGTTACCGATTTTAAAGGACCACCATTGTTTTTTTCCGCAATAAAGTACTTATGTAGGTTACAAATTAGAGTATCTACATCTAAAACACGTCTTGGCATTTTCGGTTAAACAGCACGAACAGATTCTCACAAAATTAACAATATAAGGCGTTACCAATTCGACAGAATAAATTCAACTGGAAGATAACAAATGTCCTTATAGTTTCTTATAGCATTCCTGATTTGTTTGTCGACCCATTTAGTTAAATTACCTATTAAAATTGCATTAGTTTGTCATACTTTCTCTAATTTGGTTTTGCACCTATTTGGGTAATTAAGTACTTTCACTTGAATAATTAAAATGCCAAGACAGTACCGTAATTAAAATACCTAGGTCAAAAAATGAGCTTTATTTTGATACTATACAGTATGGTGCAAATGAAAGGAATAAATTCGTTATTTCATAAACCGGCGACTTTAAGGAAAAATCCTGAAACAGGTCGATTTTTATTTTTAAATTATGATATTTTGCCATAAATGTCATACTAGTAACGTCATCCATATGGGCGTGATGAAGTAATCGATGATTTTTTTAAATGAGAATAGGGGTCGTGTGCTAGCTCATTTGGATCATTCAATTCTCTATTTATTAATATAAACATTTACATAATTGTTTATACAGGGCGCCCAAAAAATTTTTTTAATTTAAATTATTTGACAAAAAAAGAAGAATCTATATAATTTATTTAATTTAAAATACATTTTATTGCTGTTAGAAATCAGTAAAAAAATGTTTATGTCACAAATAAACATTGTTTTTCGCTTAAATTAAATGTTCAAACTTCCTAAGAAACAGGTGGCTGGCGGGAGCTGGCTTGAACATTGAATTTAATCGAAAAGCAATGTTTATTTTTGAAATAAACATTTTTTCTGTTTCTGGGCAACAGTAAAATGTAAAATAAACTACATACATTCTTCTTTTTTGTCAAATAATTTCATTAAAAAATTTTTTGCACGCCCTGTACAAATAATTGTGTAAATGTTTATATGACTAAATAGTGAATTTAATGACCTTTCAAATGAGCTAGCACTCGACCCCTATTCTCATTTAAAAAAATCATCGATTACGTCATCACCCCCAGATGGATGACGACACTAGTATGATATATATGCCAAAATATCATATGTTGAATGGGTTTATTGACAGATTTTAAAACACAATGTAGGTATACCCCCAAAATATATTTTATTACTATTCCTTTCTTTTATCTGTTTCAATAGTTTATTAATGTTTCTTCACTGCTTATATCAATAATACATAGTCTCAATTTACAATCAATTACTTTCAACTGAATTTTAATCCCTTCCTTTCTTTTCTTTTCTACTCTAATTCTCACCCTTTAATTTATATCTCAATTTCATGTACCTACATTGTTGTCTATCAATTCACATTTATTACTGTTATTACTATATGACTGCTAATATACCCTTTTAGCTACAATTTTTAAGCTTTCCGATTTTTCATTCTTTTTACGACCACTACTCCTCTCATTAAAACATCAAGGAGTATTGACTTTAACAATTTAGGTTACAGCTGCACGTCCACATCTAACATACATATTAGATATCGACCCGTTTTGATCCAAACGTTGTTAGTCTTACACTAGCACATACACTAATAAATAGAAGTCTTTAATAAATATAAATAAAAACAAAAATCTTTTAATAAATAGAAATAAAAATCTTTAAAACCGGTACAGATTTGTTGGTTGTCTTTCACCAACTATCTCTTCACCCTCAAAAATTCCCAAATTCCATAAACTTGTTTACCTTTGCAACATTCTCCGTCTATTCCACCATATCCCGTTAGCATAACTTAAGCAGATATATCATGTTAATGAATACTGAGGTAGTACCTCCTTGTAACCGAATCATTTAGTTACTTGTAACCGTTGACCTGAAGATGCTCTGCATAGTTTAGAGAGCGAAACCGGTCGTCGGAAGTTACAATAAATGATTGAGAGTACGTCTGTCTTTTACTTCATTCAAAATATCATAATTTAAAAACAAAAATCGACCTGTTTCGGGATTTTCCCTAATGTCATCGGTTTACGAAATAAAGAATTTATTCCTTTCATTTGCACCATACTGTATATACGAGTAGTTGCAAAATTTACTGAATGCATTAACATTATTTAGTGGTGGCCGCATATCGAAATAACTACTCTGTGATAGACCACATAACGAATTAGTTACTCTGCGGTAGACCGCATATTGGATGGTAGACCGCATATCGAATCGGCACTAATCTATATATTTTTTCGTATTTAAAATATTACTTGCGGGTAAATCCTAATTGTTCTTTTAGTCAAGGAAGTCTCTTCGCATCTGCTCGGGAAAATGTTCTAGTCAGGTGTTTTGCATAATCTTACTCCTAAGTTAGTATTAAGTTTTTGCTAAGAAAGGTATTTCTAACAAGGGTGCATTGTATTTTATTATTTATCTTATTATTTTTCCTTAAATTATCCTGTTTATTAAATTTTAATCAAAAAATTACTAAAAATTCAATAATTAAATAGATATTGGCCCTCTACGCACCCGAGGTCTACGCTTATGTTACTGGTATACCTAAAATATTACAATCGACCTGCCGATTCGTTTGTTTCTTTATTAATCCGTGACCGGTGTATCCCTACCGAATAGAGAGTAAGCAAAAAGTATTTATCTCAGTATTTTATAATCTATTTATAATATTGAATTATCCAAAGACAGAAAGCGAAGGCGGATGAAAAAAAATTAGACAAAAGCTGAATGATTATTATAATATTATAATATAATATTACACTATATAATAAGTATACATAGATAGAATATCTTCTTTTTAAGAAATTGTCCATTATCTCCAAATGAGCAAGGTGTCGATTTGAAATATATGTATAATATACCATTACGCACCACCTTAAAAATTGAGCATTTTTGATGTCTCGAATTTCCTAAACCAGTTGTCCCATCTAAGTGATTTTTTTTTATAATATTATAGCCTAGGCTATAGGTTACCTCCTTAAGCTTGTCATGCACGGGGAGCTATATACTGTAATATATATTATATCACATCGCTCTCTATAGTAATGAGTGAGCCTGCACACACGGAACCATTAGTTCCGTGTCTCCAGGCTCACTCATTACTATAGGGAGTGATATGATATAATATACATAATATATTACAGTATAGCTCCCCGTTCATGACAAGCTTAAGGAGGTAACCTGTAGCCTAGGCTATAATATTATAAAAAAAATTACTGAGATTGGACAACAGGTTTAGGAAATTCGAGACATCAAAAATGCATCATTTTTAAGGTGGTGCGTTAATTTCTTGGAGAAGTGTAATTGTAATTTAATGTAAATAATGTAATATCCAATAATTGTAATTTAATATAAGATGTAATATAAGTTCCTTAAAAAATGTATTTTTTATTTCCCACAATACATTCTCCACAGGTCTAAATATCGTCGCTAGATGTCCACCGAACGTCCTCTCAGGACGTTAGATGGACGTTCGGCAGCACGACATTGGACCAAACTGGGACGTCCTATGAAGGTCCAATTGACGTCCACCAAACGTCCCCTCGGACTTTAGGTGGATGTCCATTGGACGTTAGATGGACGTCCATTGGACGTTTGGCAACGAGGCCTTTGGACCAAACTAGGACGTCCTGTTAAGGTCCAATTTACGTCCCCTAGGACGTCCGATTAAGGTCCAATTTACGTCCGATTAAGGTCCAATTTACGTTCGATTAACGTCCAATTTACGTCCGATTAAGGTCCAATTTAGGTCCTCTCGGACGTTCGGTGGACTTCCATTAAACATTTGGCAATGTGGCTTTGGACCAAACTAGGACGTCCTGTTAAGGTCCAATTTACGTCCCCTAGGACGTCCGATTAAGGTCCAATTTACGTCCCCTCGGACCTTAGATGGACGTCCAATGGACGTTCGGTAGCGCGACATTTGGACCAAAATAGGACGTATAAAGGACGTTCCTCGGACGAAAACGGACGTCCAAGGGACGTCCTTAAAGTCCGTGAAGGACGTCCTATGGACGTCCTTGTGCTATTAGGGTCGGCATTTAACAGAATACTTCTTGAAAATTAATCAAAGTAAAAATGAAGGAACTAATAATATTCTGAAAATATATCAACTTTTGATAATACAATTGAAGATATGTCTCCTAATTGAATGTAGAAATGGCATTGGGAATATTTTCAAGCATGATGGTAACAAACTGCAGTGGGGAACGTCCCTTCTCCAAATTAAAACGAATAAAAAATGAACTAAGAAGTACAGTGCTTCAAGAGAGATTAAACAGTTTGTCGCTAATGTCGATAGAATGTGATCTGCTCGAAAACATGTCTGTAAACCTGTATTGCCCCAGTTCCCAATATATCTTTTCATAACTGTAGCAGTTAGTGCTAGGTTTGTTCTAGTTTGTTCTGTAATTTTGAAGTTTGTTCTAAAAAAATAAAAGAGTTATTCAATATACAATGTGGCGCTCCAAGTTTACGTAAAGCTGTATTGTCCATATAGAATACAAACAATCAGAGAAAATCTGAATAAACCACAAGTTAGTGCTAGGTTTGTTCTGCACTTTTGCCAAATCGTGTAATTTGTTCTGCATAAACAAAAAAGATATACAAGATATAATGTGGCACTCCAAGTTTACGTAAAGCTGAACTGCCCATAAAGAATCCAAACGATTAGAGAAAGTCTGAATAAACCACAAGTTAGTGCTAGGTTTGTTCTGCACTTTTGCCAAATCGTGTAATTTGTTCTGCATAAACAAAAAAGATATACAAGATATAATGTGGCGCTCCAAGTTTACGTAAAGCTGAACTGCCCATATAGAATCCAAACGATTAGAGAAAATCTGAATAAACCACAAGTTAGTGCTAGGTTTGTTCTGCATTTTTGCCAAAGCGTGTAATTTGTTCTGCATAAACAAAAAAGATATACAAGATATAATGTGGCGCTCCAAGTTTACGTAAACCTGTATTGCCCCATACAGTGTGTCAATTTTAAAACTTACAATGGCTATATCTCACGAACAAAAGCTGATATCGAAAAATGCTTGAAACCGTTTCTAGGATAGTAAGGGGGAACTAAAATGACATGAAAGAGAACTCACCCCCATCAACCCTCTAGGCCCCACCCATCACAACCAAAAAAGTTTCAATTGCAAACCCCTACTTGTGATACATCATTGAAAAGGCTATAAAAAATGCTATTCAATGGTATAAATAATAATTATACAGGGTGAAGCAATAATTGTGAAATTTTGGCTTAAATGAAAAATTTAATAAGGTTTTGTTGAATTACAAATTTATTAAAAATGTCAATTAAGTAAATACTTAATGTGAATTCCGTTGTTTGGTAAATAATACAGCCTATTTTCAAATTCTGCACGAAATTTAGCAAATGTTCTAGTAATAGGGCGACATGCTTGAGTAATTCTTTCTCGCAATTCCCCAAGTGAAGCAAGTGGAGTTTTATAAAAAACTGATTTAGGGTAACCCCATAGAAAAAAATAATATACCATCCTACTATAAAAAGTGCTATCCAATGGTATAAATAATGATTATACAGGATGTTAATATCAGCTGGCTTACTATGACTTTTGTATTTGTAATGCTATCTCCCGGACTATTATTTTTAATGGTAACTGTCCGCTCGTATTTTTTTTTTGTTAATTCAAACTTAATTTGCCATTTTTGCCTTAAATCAGTTGTTTATAAAACTTAACTTGCGTCACTTGGGAAATTGCGAGAAACAATTACTCAAGCATGTCGCCCTATTACTAGAAAAAATTTGTCAAATTTCGTGCAGAATTTGAAAATAGACTGTATTATTGTTTACAAAACAACGGAACCCACTTTCAATATTTACTTAATTGACATTTTTATCAAATTTGTAGTTCAACAAAACCTCATTAAATTTTTCATTTAAGCCAAAGTTTCACAATTATTGCTTCACCCTGTATAATTATTATTTATACCATTGGATAGCATTTTTTATAGCCTTTTCAATTATGTATCACAAGTAGGGGTTTGCAATTTAAACTTTTTTGCTTGTGGTGGGTGGGGCCTAGGGGGTTGATGGGGGTGAGTTCTCTTTCATGTCATTTTAGTTCCCCCTTACTATCCTAGAAACGGTTTCAAGAATTTTTCGTTTTCAGCTTTTGTTCGTGAGATATAGCCATTGTAAGTTTTAAAATTGACACACTGTATAGAATCGAAACGATTAGAGAAAATCTGAATAAACCACAAGTTAGTGCTAGGTTTGTTCTGCATTTTTACCAAAGCGTGTACAGACATCTCGAAAACATTTGAAAATGTGATTAACGATCTTGATCAACTCAAATCTAGAAGGGTGCGTCTTCAATGAGCATAGATATATGTACTTATAAGGACTAATCCTGGATGCTATAATCAGTTTGTATGTATTACATTATTTTAATTATCTATTCATAATACACATATTCTAATATTACTGTAAAGTAACGAAAATAAAGCTAAAACTTTGCATATTTTTCTTAGGTCTGGATCTCGCGTACCAAAAAAAAGTTAATTAATAGCAAGCTGAAAATTTGTTAATAGCTTAACGGTGTCTAGTCGGACAAACTTTGATGTACGGGAACACTAGAACAGGGGAAGTTTTAATTGTAGAACAGTTTAAAAATTTGGAACGTCAGATTACGAAAACGTCCCATGTATTTTGTCGGACAGAACATCCAATTGATTTTTTACCCTTTCATTAAACTCTCATGCAAAAATCAGACTGCTATTACTAACCAATATGATTCCTGTCATTTGACATATTCTTCGTGTTCCACTCATTAAAATGCCCAGTTGGTGATAAACACCAGTCTGATTTTTGCATGAGAGTTTAATGAAATGGTAACAAATCAATTGGAAGTTCTGTCCGACAAAATACATGGAACGGTTTCGTAGTCTGACGTTCCAAATTTTTAACCTTTTCCACAATTAAAACTTCCCCTGTTCCAGTGTTCCTATACATCAAAGTTTGCCCGACTAGATACCGTTAAGCTATTAACAAATTTTCAGCTTATTAATCAACTTTTTTGGTACGCGGGATCCAGGTCTATCTATCTATGTCCTATTTCTACACTAACAAAATAGTCCTTTATTATAGGCTAAGGGCTCCATCTTCCTAATGTGCCCAAGGCCTCTAATAGGTGAAAGACGGCCTTTGGCAACCTCAAAAATAATATCTTACATATGAGTTTTCAAACCTCGAAAATCTATATTTTCGCATTTTTCAGATTTTAACAACTATTAACTTTTCAGAAAAATAACAAAAGACCTTTTTGGTTTGGAATGGCCAAAAAACCCTAAACAATATTTTCCGGATGGACGCACACAATTAACATTTCAACGCTTCTACAGTTGAGTCCGCGAGTCTTTACCCGTGCGTCATTAATACCTGGCGAGATAAAACACATACTTTTTATCTAGCATCATTCTCTTCCATGCATGAAACTCATGACAAACCAGCTGCCGTTTGTTATTAAGTAACAACACATGTTATTTTTATGAACCATCTAGACTCAGTGCATTGAAAAGAGATACGTACAAAAAAAGACGATTCGGTATGTTTTCATATTTTAAGCACAATTTGTTTGACGTTTCTGATTTGTTTAATTTTGTGGCTGTCAGTCAGTTGAACTTTTTGCGGTTTTTGTCGAATTTTTGCGTTTTGAAGTTTCTTTATATTACACAAACAGTTGTTTTCACAACTAATTTTATATTGGGCTTTGAAATTTTAAGGTAAATAATTATATTTAGGCAATTAATATTTAAAACATACAAAGCTAACGTCATTCACACAGTAAAGAAATGACTGTGTTTAGATTTCCGTCAAAGTGAATAAAATAACAAAAATAAAATATGTTATTGGATTTTTTTATAAATTGTTTATTTATTTATTAATCAATAATAATAAAAGAATTTATTAAGCTACTTCAAATGTAGCTGTAATTCTGCGCAAAAATTTTGAAGCAAAACTTACATTTGACATTCTATATATTTGATAACGTCAAATTTTATAATAAAACCCGTAATCGGAACAGTAGCCACTTTCTGTCAGTTGTTGTTGCGTGAAATAGATTTCCGACTTATTTCGTATGCTTTAAGTGATGACGCACGGGTAAAGACTCGCGGACTCAACTGTATTATATGTCGTACTTATATTACTATTATGCACGGATTATACGACATATGACGACAGAAGCTCGAAACAAATGAGAAGCGTTGAAAAGAACTATTAAAAAACAATGGTCTAAATTGAATTTAGACCTTAATAATCTTCAGAATCTTGAAAATGAATGTTTAAACTTTAATTTAAGCGCACTTGGCAACCTCAAAAATAATAATTTAAATTAAAAGTTTTTAAGCCTCATAAATTCGCATTTTCGCATTTTTCAAATTTTAAATCGCCTATAATTAGAAAACTATCAACTTTTGAGAACATTGTCACGCAAAACGTCAAACTGACAGTGCCCATTAAAATCTGCTCTTAAGAGGAAACAGTAGCAATCAACAGGTAGCAAAAACGCGTTCCAAGATTGCGGCTGTAATTCTGAATATTTTTTCGAGATATTTGGCACACGTATTCGTAATATAATAAAGAATGGCGGTACGGAGCCCAATTTGAAAAATATATTAATTTGTAGAAATTACTCTGTAATTAAATACAATATTAAAAAAACGAGCCTGTACCACCATTAAGAAGAACAAAAAAATACACTTTCTTCAAATAAACTTTTTTATCCGATGCCTAGATTTTGTGTCATTTTGGAACTACTAATGAAATAAAAAATTTTAGTAGTTCCAAAATGACACAAAATCTAGGCATCGGATAAAAAAGTTTATTTGAAGAAAGTGTATTTTTTTGTTCTTCTTAATGGCGGTACAGGCTCGTTTTTTTAATATTGTATTTAATTACAGAGTAATTTCCACATATTAATATATTTTTCAAATTGGGCTCTGTACCGCCATTCTTTATTATATTACGAATACAACCAAAATTACAGCCGCAATCTTGGAACGCGTTTTTGCTACCTGTTGATCGCTACTGTTTCCTCTTAATAAAATTAAATACACACATCCAAACTTATATGGAATCACCATGTATTTCAAAGTAATATTTATTTCTTTTGAAAAAACTTGTTACTGTTGCGCAGAATAAAGGTTTTTATTGAAAATAAACAAATTTATAAGACGGAGATAGTACAGCTCGATACGGTAAAGGTTAATTGCTTGAGTTGCAAATTGAACAAAAATAAACTAACTTTTGCGTCAAAAAAATGAAAACATGCGTGATATGGGGTTATAGAACTTACAACGAGAAAATATTATTGATCTTGTGGAGCAACTCAGAGGGACATAGCTGTAGAACTAGGCGTAACACAGGGCGTTCTGCCCAAAACCTATGCTAGGTAACAGGACTAGGAAAGCTCAAAAATAAAGCAAGAGAAAGTCGCCAAAAAGTAATAACGGCTCTTCACGATCGTTTAATTGTCCAATCAGCTGGAATACACCCAACCATTTCTCATCTGCAGCTCCAAAGGCAGCTTTTGGAAGCTACAAGTGTAACTCTTTCAGTTGAAACGATAAGAAGAAGAGTTCATGCCAAGAAGTATACATCAGGAGACAGTTATGGTTTCCCGAGTTATCCAGGCAGTACAAGATTGATCGCCTAAATTGGTGTCTTCACCATCAAAATTGAAACATTGGAATTTGACAAAATGTGCTATTTTCAGAAAAAGTAAAGATTTGTGTAAAATTAGATGAACCACGAAATCGTGAACTTAGACGTCGAGGAAGACAAGCAAGAACGAAAACTGTCAGATCTGTTCACAAATATACAAGAGGAAGTGTAATGTTCTGGAGAGGAATTGTGATCCGTAAAAAAATTCCTTTAATTTTCATCCAATCAACTTTAACTGCTCACAGGTATTTTGAAAACCTGTAGTTAGGCTCTGGAGAGGTGCAACAGGAGAAAATTTAATTTTCTTGCATGAACCTCCACATACCATTAGAGTGACTAGAGACATCATTGAAGCAGAAGGTATCCCTTGTTTGTAGCGACCTGCTTGCTCACCCGAGCTTAACCCTACAGAGAATTTGTGGGATATGCTTAAAAGAAAAATTAGAGCTCGCCAGA
Source organism: Diabrotica virgifera virgifera (assembly GCF_917563875.1). Taxonomy (NCBI): domain Eukaryota; kingdom Metazoa; phylum Arthropoda; class Insecta; order Coleoptera; family Chrysomelidae; genus Diabrotica; species Diabrotica virgifera. The sequence goes on along the minus strand of NC_065448.1, from coordinate 147,967,762 downwards.
ATAATCCACAAAACACCTCACGGCTAGTACAAGCTGCTCTTGAAGGATGGAGCAACTTACCACAACAAAATGTTGATAATTTGATTAGGAGCGTGCCCACGCAAACTAAAGCTTGCATAAAGACTAGAGGTGATAACAGTGACTACCAAAAAAAAACAACAAAAAATAAATAAAAACAATTTAAACATTATTCGTTTTACACTGAAATTTTTTATGCTATATTGTTTTATTTAATTGTTATGTATGTATTTGTTATTAAATTGCTTTAAAATAAATATTGTTTGACTTCGTGTGTTCGTTTCTTTAAATTCGCACGCAATAATAAGAAATATCAGGTGATTCCATATAAGTTTGGGTGTGTGTATTTAGCGAGTTAATTAGTAGAAAAAAGGACACTTTTGGTGTTTGTTATTAAATTAATATAGGTGATTTAAAAACTGATATTGATTGAGTTCGATAAACAGGTCTATAAGCGACCCCCCAATGGAGAAGCTTTTTCCCCAGGGACACCATTAGGTGAAAACTTTTCAGGTGCTAGTGGGAATAGTGAAATGGATATTATTGAATCAAGTTTAATCGAATATTTGGATGATTCTACTGCGAAATTTACAACTAAAACCAGAGACTTTATTAAGGTTGATATGAACCCTCAATTAATTTGTTTCTGATCCTAGAGATGGCTCTACTGTAGCATGACATTGTGGTAACATTTTCAACTTAATTGTAGATTTCTACATGATGAGTCAGTAATATGTAGAAACCTGAACACTTTTTTATCGTTACACCCATCGGCTCAATTGGCTATGATGCCAAATTGTTTAAACAGTAATTTTATCAACGCCTAATAGCAAGAAACATTTAGTCCATGTTGTGAGGCCGCTTCCGTCAGAAAGAAAATTATGTTTCGGTTTCTTTGCGGAAGGAAATCTGAGGGCGAAATTTTTGGCCAGAAATTGGAAAGAAAGGTATTTTGTCATTTTTCTCAAAAGTTGATAGTTTTCGAGTTAGGGGCGATTTAAAATCTGAAAAATGCGATAATACGCATTTTCGAAGCTTAAAAGCTCATTTATCTTAATATATCGCACATCCCATTCAATACCGATACAACTGCGGTTTTCTTCTTCTACAAAATAGATATTTTAAGACAAGTAATTGAATATTAGAATATTAGTAATTCAATAGCACACGAATGGATATCTTTTTTGAAAAATAAGCAATATTTAACCATTATAAATATTTGTAAGATATGGCGGTATTGCATTATATTTTTAAATAACTCATCAACCATAACTGCTACGATTATACAGATTAACAATGAAAAACCATACAAAGTTATAAATGGTAGTTTACTAGATAAATTTATCTAATAATTATAATTATTGTATATTATAAATCACAACAAAGTGAAATTAACTCAACAAATTTAAATAAAATGATTGATGTACATTTGCAATAAGATTTTTTTTTGCATAATTCCAGTAAATGCTCTTTTGTTTTCTCTCCTACAGTAGGAGGCTTTTCGTAGGCTGGTTTTGAGTTATATTGCTCTAAAATATTATTATTAAATATCAGAAAAACGACGAGTAGAAAGGTCAATAGTTTTATAGGTTGTATAGTCAAAGTTAACTTTGTAAAAAAATTTTGTAGGAAAACACTTTTCTACTTTAAGAATTTGTATATTATTCCATATTACTTTCTGGTTATCCGAATTTTTGGTGAATTTTTGCCCAAAAATTTTTGAAAGGTACTTGAAGTCAAAAAAGTCTTCAGCGTCCATTTCATTCCCTTTATAGGGCCTACCGTTTTTCTTTTTGCAGCACTTATTAGAGGTGGCCACTGACATGAATTGAGTTAAACTGTGTTTTTGCTTTCTCGATTACTGCATGCATCGAATCACCCTCATTTTGGGTATGACAAACAGTAAAAAATTTGTGAGTAATGTTATTTATTTCAGCATGCGTAACTGCATATAAGTACATAAGTACCACCAAAACCGCCTTATTCTTGCCAACGCAGTTGTCGGAATAAAAAATAATATCTTTTCCTGCAGGTAAAGTAGATAGATAGCTAGAGAGGCATGTTGCAATTTAATTTGCTCCTCGCATAGCAATGGCCTCGTGCCAAAAACAGCAGGAACTGTTTGCGATGCTACTTCGAAAATCGTAAAATTAATGCAAATCGAAGCAAGCTACTATGAGTTTATTATTTTTTATGTAGGATTTGTAATATTTTTTGCTTTTTCTTCTCGGCTTCTTTCTTTACTACGAATGTGACGTGTGTATTGTTCTTGGCCTTTTTATTTTTCTTCTTGATTGCATTGTTTATACACCTCATAAGTTGCGCAGTGATCTTTCGTCGGTTTAAAAAAAGAAATATTACATTCTGTGTTAAAAAATGTTTCACATGTACATCTTTTGACAGATGGCAACTGCTTTTCTTCTCGTTACTCTTTGTAGTATCTATACATCTAAGCTAAGGTTAATGATCCATCAAGGAATTCTCTACGAGTTTGAGCTCTTAAATAGTGAGACTCTACGCGCTCAAAGCTATTTATGTGTTTTCTACGGTTTCCTTAAGTTTCTCGTTTATAGTTGTGCGTTTTGATGATTTCCTCTATTATCTTTCTGAACGATGTTATACTCTTTTGACTTAGCCCAACTTGTTCGAATAAATCGATCTCCAATATTAAGGGTATTCATAAAAATATTTTGCATGCTCTTCTCCTTAATTTGTTTATAGTTAAATAAAAACATAAATTGTTTGTCCTATTACTTCCTTCTACAACTCTCCCATACTTCGGAATATTGTGCAAACGTTTCTGTAAAATACCCCTAGCACTCGCAACATGTGGCGGTATTACATTAAAACATATTATATTCTACGTGCAATATCCATACATGATACAGTTAAGGCGCTACAAACTACGTTTTTGAAGTTACGTCACTAATGTTCTCAGCAAGCGACGTGTATTCTCGCAATTTTCAGATTTTAAATCCCTTGTAACTCGAAAACTGTTAACTTCTCAGAAAAATGAGAAGATATCTTTTTTGTTTAGAAGAAGCCAAAAAACCTAAAGAATTACAGGGCAAAATAGGAGATTGTTGAAATAGACCCTGCTGCATTGGCATTAAAATCGGATCGACGCGCATAATTAACAATTAAAAAACAACGGTCTAAATTGAAGTTAGACCCGATTACTACTCAGAATTTCAAAAATGAATGTTTAAACTTCACTTTAAGGACTTGCCAACCTTAAATATAATAATTTAAATATAAGTTTTTACGCCTCGAAAATGTCTATCTTCGCATTTTTCAGATTTTAGTTCACCTCTAACTCGAAAACTATCAACTTTTGAAAAAAATGACAAGATATTTTTCTTGCTTAGAATGACCAAAAAAACAAGAAAAAATATTTTCCTGGACAAAAAATGGTAATCTTGTGAATTTGTTTAGAAACATTTTTTTTAACAATTTTTGCCCAAAAATTTCGCTGGCACTCTTCTGATTTATTTAAAGGGGACATTTTTGAATAGGAATCCGCAAAGAAACCAAATCAGAATTTTTTTTCAGACGGGAGCGGCCTCACAACATAGACTAATTACATATAATGTTTCTCCGTAACTAAATATTCCAGTTAGTAAGGAATTCATCTTATCTCACACTGACACTGAAAGATGGTAATAAAATTTTACGACCTCTTCCATTCACTGTCGACAAATCATGTATTAAAAGTGTATTACATTACATTGCACAAATTTTGTTTATACACATTAACCTTTTAACACGTTGACGGACAGTGCGAATGCCTCAAATGTATAATCAAGTGTTGTGATACTATATGAATTTTGCAAAGTAGAATAGGGAAATTGCTAAATTTGTTTTAGCGCTTATAGATTATGGAAACAATATGTTTTTTGTAAACATGAAGACGACGGCCATGGATGTATCATATTTTATATGCATCTGTAGATGTAATAATAAGATTTTGATTTTAAATTCCGCAAAATATGTTTAAGCAAGGCGAAAACCTCGCGTTTCTTGGGAAAAATATTCCCATGAGATCTTTTTGCGTAATCAGTTTCATGAGATACCTCAGAATAAGACAAAAAAGGTTATAATAAAGATATTAAAAATGACTTAACAGAAAAAAATACTGAAAACTATTTCACTAACACCAAAACTAGTTCGTCTCTGTCTTGCTAAGAGAACCGTCGATTTATTGCATTTCGATTTAATGTCCATGATTCAGTTCCATAGTAAAGCACACTGTGTACATAACATTTAATTAGCCTTATTTTGAGGACCAATATCAGATCTTTGCTGCATAAAATCTTTTTCATTTTCACGAAGTTGGCACGTGCTTTGTCAATTCTCTCTCTTATTTCTGCAGTCTAATCGTTATTTTCTGTGATTATCGTTCCCAAGTAAGTATATTTTTTTACTCTCTCAGACTGCTGGCCGCCTACCGTTAATATTTCATTTATATTGTTGTTCTTGCTATTTTTCATAAATTTTGGTTTTTTGAGGTTAAGGGAGAGTCCGTATTCTCCATTACATATATATCTTAATATTTTGTTCATTATTCTTTCTAAGTCTTCCAAGTTGTCTGATATTATGACTGTATCGTCGGTATACCTAATGTTATTAATTAAATTTCCATTCACTTTTATGCCGACTGTCTCGTTTACCAAAGCTTCTTGTGTGATTTCTTCAGAATATGAACTAAACAATAACGGCGACAGTATGTAACCTTGCCTGGCCCCTCTCCTTATCTCCATTTCTTCTGACACTTCTCCAAATTACACATTTGATCGTTGGCTGTAGTATAAATGGTATAGTTTATTACTAAAGTTATTATTATGGTATGGTTTATTACTAACGAGGAAGTTATAAATACCTTAAATCAAATGAAAAATGGAAAATATAGAGACGACGGAATAACAAAAGAGATGATTAGAGATGGAGGTCAAACTACCTTGGAAGCAGTTAAAATCCTAATGAAGAAGTGCCTCTTTGATATTGCTATTCCAACCACTTGGCAAAATGCGCAGCTACTTCTACTACAAAATAAAGGAGGCAAACACAAACTCGAAAATTACAGACCAATAAGTCTGTTACCACATCCGTACAAACTGCTTACCACAATAATGACCAACAGACTATCAGATAAATTCGATAGTTACCAGCCTGTTGAACAAGTGGGATATCGCAAAGGTTATAGTACCGTAGAACACCTACTCCTACAGACAATAAGGACATTTCTCGAAAAGTGTAACGAATACAATGAACCTCTTCATTCAGCATTTGTTGATTACAATAGGGCATTCGATTCCATAGAACTCTGGGCCGTATTAGACGGAATGAATAACGCAAGGATTGATTCCAGATATAGAATATAGAATTATTTACTATTGAATTAGAAGATGCCTTATGTCTTAGAAGAAAAAGTTAAATTGTCACTTAAATTTTTAAGTCATCTAAGATTTGCCGATGACATAGTGCTCATAAGCAACAATACAGAAGAACTAATCTACATACTAAAGATGCTTAAACAGGAATCTGAGAAGAAAAGCGGTTTAAAAATAAATTTAAATAAAACAAAAGTGATGACAAATCAAAATATCAGAATCGACTTAGATTGGAAGTCAGATCGAAAGTGTCGAAGAGTCACACGATCAAGCTAGGCAAACAGAATCAAACGGCAGAAATAACTAGAAGAATCCGAATTACTTGGGCAGCAGTTGCAAGACTCAGTGATCTGTTGAAAAACAAAAAGATACCAATAAACCTAGAAAAAAGGGTATTCAACAGTTGTATTCTACCAGTTATGACTGATGGAGTGGATACCGTGACACTTACAGGGTTATCAGCCAATAGATTAAGAACACAGAGGGCCATCGAACGAGCTATGTTAGGAGTATCTCTGAGAGAATATATTTGAAATGGGACGTACGAAACAGGACGAAGGTGGAATATGTAACTGGAAGAATTGCGCAAATGAAATGGAACTGGATAGGACACGTGGCACGGCAAAACAACGAAAAGTGGACGAGAACATTGTACATTGGAGACCACGCGAGCATAGTAGTAGCAGAGGAAGACCACAAAAACGATGGTTAGATGACTTCAAAGCAAAAGTGGGGAGAAACTGGTACCAAAGAGCACAAAACAGAGAAGAGTGGAAAACTCATGGGAGGCCTTTGTCCAGGAGTGGATGCAAACAGGCTAAAGAAGAAGTTATTGTTTTCTTTAGGGACATTCACTTAACAAGCTACATGTTTTTATGGATTTGGCTGTCTCTAGAGGTGTATATTCTCGGGCTGAATATACCGATAACCTTTTTCCAAGCACACAAACAATCCACATTGCTTTACTATATTTTTTGTTTTTGTTCTGTTAGTGTATCTTTGGTTGCCTATATAGATGTCATATAGGTGAACAAGGATTAGGATGAAGTTAGGTTAGGTCTGATCCGGGGAACCGGTACCGGGACAAGCGATGTAAGATGATCAAACTAAATAAAGATATCTTAATCAAGAGTACTTAATAGTCATTATTAAAGAACCCAACTAAACATGGTGGCAGCGGTGTTGAGTGCAGCACGTATATTTTAAGTATAAAACTATATTACCCATTAACCACTAGCACATGCCAAGAGTAGAAAAGCAAGGTTAAGGGGCAAGAAAATATTCTGCATTGTGGTCAATTGTGGTTGAAATCATACCCGACATAAAGTAACACTGAAAATGTCTACTAATACTACTTCTGATGCAAATACTCAAGGTATAGTAAGTCCAGCACCATTGAATGTTATCCCTCCGGATAAATTCAATTTTTTGGCCCCAGCAATTTGGCCTGCATGGAGGAAGAGGCTGGAACGCTACATGTCGGTATCAGGGCAGCTCCAAAAGACAGAAAAACAAAAAATAGATATCCTAGTGTACCTTATGGGAGAAGAATCCGAAGATATTTTGATACAATTTCAAAAAATTCCAGATACTTACGAGGAAGTTCTAAATGTTTTTGACAAATATTTTATCACTAGACGTAATATTATATATGAACGTTTCAAATTCAATTCTACAGTACAAAAACCAGGTGAAACCATTGACTTATTTATTACTAGCCTACATACCTTAGCAGAACATTGTAATTATGGGCAACTGAAGGAGGAATTGATCCGAGACCGTATCGTAGTAGGCATGCTGGACACAAAAACATCAGAAAGGTTACAGCTAAAAGAAACAGTTTTGATAGCAATTTCTGGCTTTTCTTCGTGTCTTATCAGATAAAACAATTGTTCCAGATATCGTTATCGCGTTTCCTTTTTTACTTCTTTATCGATGATTATTCTGCCGCGCCGTTTTCATTTTCTAATATTCCATACTCTTTCTCTTTCTGCTCTCAAAGAAACTGTTTATTAGCTTTTTTTCTTTCTCATCTAATTTATACCGATCCAGATTAGCTCCATATAACAGTTCTAGTTCTACTTGCATCAGACTAATCAATACGTTTATTTAACATATTATTAAGTGTCAACACATTTTTTCTTTTGTCTTCGCTAAAATTTATTTATTTCTGTTGTTTTTGTACATAGAAGAAATCAATATAGATGTAAGATTTTTAAAATTGATTGTTATTATTTCTTTTATATTGATCCTTTTTTTATTTTTAATATGAAGGTGAAAATATTTTTTAACCTATCCTGAATTAATTTCAAAAGTGGTTATTATTTATTTAGGTACTCTTACTCCATATCTATTTAAATATCGTCCAATTGGTTTCCTTTAAATTTAGCTCACCACAAATGCAAAAAGTAATGAACAATGAAAATTTTAAAGATAAAATAATGATTTCAATTAAAATCTTTAATAAACATAAGTGCGACAAAAGAGAAACACCATGGATGGTAGTTATTAGAAAAACTATTTGACAAAAGTAGACTATTTATGCTCCAATTCAAAATATAGTCAAATACAAAGCTTCAGAGATACATGAAAAAATACAAATAAAAAAGACAACTTTATGTTACTTAAAAACATTAAAAAGCCAACTCGGGTTTAATCGAGACAAAAAGTACCGGCCCTAAATATATCAAAATCTAATACGGCCAAGGGGACTGACAATATTTCAAGAAAAGTAGTTAAATTAATTTCAGAAGGTCACGTTGATGCGTTATAAATAGACGTTATAGTAGGCTTATATCTGTATTATATTACCTACTAACTATAATACAATAACACGTTTTGTTGTACAAAGTAATTGATATGGCAACACTGCTAGGATAAAGTTCTGTTTGACGCGATTCTAGCAGAAGGTACTGCTATCTATCGAACATAAATATTACCGATGTTGTAGATGGAGTAACTTCATGGCGGCACAAATTCACAGCGGCAATTCAAGATATAATTCTTGTTTAACGAGATTTTTCATATGTTTAGGAAAAAATATTCAACATTTTATTGCAAATATTTTCCACTCTTACAGTTTTATATATGTTGTTATTAAAATTTTGTCCGATTTCTTACCGGTAGCTTTATTATAAGCCAAAACATATTATTTTTTCCTATTGTGGCAAAACTGTAAGATCAAAATTTTTCAAAAAATTCATAAGTATTTCTTAGGATTATATCTTTATGCTGTAAGAAAATTAACAAAATTGTATGTTTGGTTTTCCCGCTTTATACTTGGAAAAAAAGAGTATTTTTGAGTTTTTTCGAAAACGAAAACATGAAATTCGCTCAAAATTTGTCAAAATACTTCTAGTAATCACATACACCTTCTCAAATTTTTTCAAAATTTTTGAACTTCAAATTTTTTTTTGGGGGGGTTCAGATCAACCTTAAAGTGCCGACACACCAAATCCAACCTCAGCAAAAAGTTGTAGAGAAAAAATTGTTCAACGTTGCATCAGATAAGTCCAATTTTAATAACGTTTGTGTATATAATATAGAAAAACAAACAATCAGGATATTGCCCGTTTACATCCACTTACTGTTGCGGACATCTTGCATAAAAAATTGAACATTACTAATAATATTGAAATTAAAGCCATTGGAAAAAACAGAATTAAATTTTGTTAAGGTCTATAATAACTATGCATTTTTCAATAATCAACACCTCACAAGAAATAATTTATCCAAAAAGCAAATGGAATATCAAGAAAGCCGATTGGTCCCTATTTATACATCCTTAATTGAAAACATGTTTTCCAACTACAATAACTCTTTCAATACTTATCAAAATTAAAGGTTTTTAATAGTTCATTAATGATGCTACAAATAGATCCTCAATACAAAATTTTTAAATCCAAAAGTTGATCGCCTCCAACATGGTGAGACCCAGAATGCGATCTGATATAATCAATGACAGATAAGAAGCATTAGAATTGTACAAACGTTCACCAAGCCTTGATAATTATCTAAACTGTCAGAAAGTTACTGCTCATACTAAAAAGCAGTTGAAACAAAAAGCCAAAGCTAGTTGGATTAAATGGTGTTCTAATTTAAGCAAAAATACCTCCTCTAAGGAGATATGGTCACAAGCCAACAAAATGAATCGAAAAGCACCTATTAGTATAAAACCCTTCAATGATAATCTACTAGACGACTTTTTTAGTAAAGGATTTACTCAAAATTCACCTACACAAAGTCATCATTCAAATAATCTCTTCCTGTTAAAACCATTTTCTGAAACTGAATTAGATTTTGCCCTTAAAACCCGCATAAATACTTCTCCTGGTATCGATCACGTAAAATACCCCATGTTAACCAACCTACCAGATGTTGCTACAAAACTTCTTTTAAATGTCTTCAATGATATCATCCAAAAAAATATAGTTATCGATTCTTTCAAAAACATCTTAGTTGTTCCTATCCTTAAACCCAGAAAAGACCCAAACATCGTAAGTTCATATAGATTATAGACCAAACCAATATCCTTACTGTCTTGTATATTTAAAACTTTAGAAAGGCTTATAAAATTTAGATTAGATTGGTGGTTACAAAAAGAGAATTTACTCCCAGTAAACCAGTTTGGTTACAAAAGAGGTTTTGGAACTCTAGACGCTTTAACAACACTTGTTGTAGATGTACAGAATAACTTAACTAAAAATAACTACTTAGCAGCACTATTCTTAGATATTGAAGGAGCATATGACTCAGTTTGTTTATCAACCTTAAAACATAAAATGGTAAATTTTTTTCATATGCCAATTGCTTTCGTTAACACAATAATCGGTTTCTATACAGATAGGGTAATTAACATCAGAGATCATAATAACAAACTAATAGGACCTCGACATAATTATCACGGTATACCACAAGGCTCAGTATTATCACCAATTTTATTCAATCTGTACACCTCTGACATACATAAGATGCAAATAAACAACATCCCATTTAAAATCACACAATATATGCAGACGACTTTTGTGTCTATACGGAAAGCAAGAAAACGGAATGCAAAACCTAAATACAGTTTGTAGTTCCCTCTTTCCATGGTTCTTAGAGAACGGCTTAAATTTATCGATTAACAAATCAGCAGTAGCTCTCTTTACAAGACACAACCTTCCTATAAACCAAGATGTATTATATATTACTTAGTGATCAATCACTTACATTTAAAAATAATGTCAAATATCTGGGCCTCATTCTGGACAAAAAACTAACTTGGAAAGGAAACAACACATACAATATATGCTGGATAGATGTAACAAAGGTAGTAATTTCCTTAGAATGACAACTAGAGTGTGGTGGGGCTGCGATGTTGAAACATCTTTATTGTTTTATATAGCTTATATACGATCCATTATAGATTATATGGTGCTACTCTCCTCGGTTCTGCTTCCAAAAACCTTTTAAGAAAAATTGACGTTTTCCAAAATTCTGCATTGAGAATCTGTTTAGGTGCTATGAGATCTACTCCTATACAACCAATACATGTTGAAGCTTCTGAGCCTCCTTTGGAGATTAGAAGAAATTCACTAAGCGAAAAATGGGTACTCAAAGCACACTCTACAAATCTCGAATTATTTTACTATATGTATATTTCATCTTAACGAATCAGATATTACTCACAAGTATTGGATTAAAAAACCATCACCGCCTTTATGCACTGCATTACAGAACAATCCTATTTTTTCAAAGGAATTGAACAGAGTAGACAAAAACTTTGCTCTCTTCCATAAAACTGATGTAATAATACTCACATACAACGAAAACAACATAATCAGCAACAATATCCTGAAATCTATTTTAAACTGCTACAGTGATACCACAGTTATATACACAGATGCATCTAACTCAAGAGAAGGGACTGGCTGTGCTTATTTTTTACCCTCAGGAAGTTTCGAATTCAAGTACAAACTCCCCAATGAGTTTTCAGTTTTCTCTGCGGAATCATTGGTCATACTCGAAGCGTTAATCGAGATATATTAAAAACTCTTATACTAAAAAAACGTTAATTCTTTCAGACTACCTATCAGTTTTACAGAATATCAAAAATACTTTTTTGCCCAAAACATTTAGTACCTAATCCTTACCTACATATTTTCAATCAAGGCTAAAAGCATTTAGAAGACTCTGGCTTCAATATAAAATTTATTGGGGTTAAGGCACATATTGGACTCAAAGATAATGAATATGTAGACTACTTAGCTAAATCCAGTATAACATCAGGCACTTTATTGTCATATTCTTTATGTGTATCAGATGTTATTACTATTTTTAAAATAAACCAATTTTCGATATTGAAAGATCAATGGAATCTTTACTGCTTAACAAACCCCACAAGATACACCACTTTACAACCAGTGATTCCACAAAGTACTTGGTTTAAGAGTTTTAAAGCTCCACGTAGATATATAACAACTATAAATCGACTACGTTTTGGGCATGCTTGCTATCCAAGTCATTTATATAAATTAAATGTGATTGAAGACGATTATTGCAAACATTGCGGAAAACAGGGTGATATTGATCATATCTTTAAGTCATTTATATAAATTAAATGTGATTGAAGACGATTATTGCAAACATTGCGGAAAACAGGGTGATATTGATCATATCTTTTTTGAATGTACTAAGTTTTAACAGCATTCAAACTTTCTATATAAAAATTTAATCAAACGTAATATGCATGCACCATTCAATATCCAGTCTCTGTTGGCTACAGGCTCACAACAAATATACAATATCATTATAGATTTCTTGTCAGATACACGCACGGTTCTACAAGATTTGTACGCGGGCATGAAATTTTTTTCAGAGATCCATCATTGTTTTTATTGTATTATTATATTGTTTATGTTTAATTTTGTATTAGGGATAGGATTGTATATTGTTTATTGCAACTGGCTGAATGACTAATGTCTATGCCATTAAATAAAAAAAAGGATGTGTGTGTACTTTGTACGCACGTAAGAATTTATACTTCTATGATTTCAACGAAATAAATATAACAGTTTATTTGTATTTTATTTAATTATTAAACTAATTTTGATATAACCACTTTCAATTTTTTTTTATTAAAACAATACCAAACAAAAAAGAATCGTCCGTGTCCGGATCTGAACCCGGGACCTCCGCGATCTCTAGTCGAATGCTCTATCAATAACCCATCAGGGCTTTGTGTACATGAGCTCTCAGACGTTATTACAAACCACGGTGACAAATAATAGATCAAGTGAAGTATAAAAATATAAAAATGTTTAATACTTATTATCTTACTCCCGAGGAAGACAAATCCAAAGACACAAAAATATATTTACTAAAAACATTAACATATTCTTTTCAAACCTTATGTGCGCTAATACATACATATCTTGAATGATTTAGCAACTAATAACAACATACTGTCTGTGTGCGCATGCGCCCAGAATAATAAAAATTCAATCTCCATCGCGCCTAAAGAAGTATAACTTCAAAAATGTTTGAGAAAAATGACAAGGCACTTTTCTTGTTTATAATGACCCAAAAAAAACCTAAAAACGTAAAGGTTAAAAAGTAACTTACCTCTATTGTTTGTATCTCTGCTCCCCCAAATGATGTGAGCGTTGGAGTCGACTCCAATGATAAGCTCTGTATGCTTATTATTGCTGTATTCTAGAAGGTTCTCTAGGTTAGTCCCTGGAAGTTGTACTTTAGTGTCAATAGGATGGTAAAGAGACGCAACAATCAACTCTGTAACCAACCCATTGCAATTCAGTTTAATTCTGACAGCTGCCATGTCTCCCCTACAGAGCCCCACGACTGGTACCAAGATTAGATCAGATCTACAAAAGATACAAGTCCTGATTTTATCGTTAGGTACCTATTAACATTTAATCCCCGTATCTTACCTTCATTTATCCACGGTTCTTGAATAAGAAGCACCATATTGATGTTCTTCTCAGCTACTTCCTGGCACAAAAGTGCCGAAGCTGTTTTTTGTGCTGCAAATTGATTTGTATGATCTTAATTTTGCAGTTTATTCATTTTGGGGTCTCCAACAGGCCCTCTTAAGAATTCCTTCCACATGCACAGATTCCCCTTCGGCCTCCTGCGGTTCGAAAGTAGTTGTTGCAGGCTTTGGTTCCCCAATGTTCTCTGCCTGTCTTGCTTTACCCTCTTCCAACGGTTTAATACTTGTTAGCTGGAGAAGGTTATAAGGCTTCCATTGAAGCCTTACGAGCTGTGCCGCTGATTTCCTATCGATCCGGAGACTCATATGCAGTCCTCCGTCAGCTGCTGATTTAGAACTCAGAATCGCCCAACGACTGGTCCTTAGTTGAGGATTTTGTTTTCCAATTCGTGCCAGTGACACCTTCAGATCCTCATTTTTAGTCTCTCGAAGGACATCAGTACACACATCGATTTTGGGAGTTCTTCAGCCTTAATGACCTTCCATTCCGTTTTCTCTTCCAAGAAATCCTTTGTAATCTTAAAGGACTCCTCGTCAGCACATATCAATCCACGAGCCGATTACCTTCTTAACGAGGTGTGCAAGGAACCTCGTCGATAAATTTAATTAGGGCTTCTTTTATTGCCCCAACGTCTTTTTCTGATACAGATATTATGTCTGGGTATTCTTTGGGAATGACTGCCGTCTTTATCCCCGTAAGAGCAGCTTTGTAGTTACCGCTGAGCTCTTTGGAAGAGGCAGCAGCAGTTCTGTTTTTTTTTGTTAATTTCTCCTCAGGAGTGCTTCTATTAGACACAGTCCGCGTAACAGCATGTGTGATTTCAGCATTCCCAGGAGCCTTATTTTGAGGTCTAGGAGGTAATTTGACCTTAGAAGTGTCAATTCTCTGTTCTCTCGTTTTCCGAAGCTTCCTTCTCTGTGCCTCAAATATTTTTGGCCGAGCAACCTCATCCTTCTCATTATCAGAAGTCCGCATTGCGTCCTCAGTATTTTTATTAACCGATCTGGTGGGTTTAGTTTCTTCCAGATTCTGCCGAACAGTTTCAGTGGAAGTGTAAGTTTTAGTTGGGTCCTCCTACGAGACTCCTAGGGTTAAATCTTTTAAATTTTATTTTAAATCTCTTAATCTTCAGGTGTGGCCTGGTTCCCCCAGTCGACCGTTTGAGACAGTTCAATTTTGACACACAACTGCCATGCAGGCCTGGTCACGGTACAATTATGTACATTTTTACCTTGTGTATCGGTGGGTGTAGGTTTAGTGGGAAAAAGGATGAAGGAGGGATAGCCTTTTCTGGTTGTACTTAGAGTGTACAATATATACATAGACTATATATTGGTGATGTGAACAGTGCCGTAGACTGGAGATGTGCCAGTGAAGGCTAGAGGATCTTCTACTTAAATTTACGCCAGGGTAGTGGTACAACCAGATCAGCACATTATCATATGTTGCTTTATACGAATGCCATTAATTACTACTATAGCTGTTTTATTGTGTAATAATTCTCTCATAAAAACTTCTGAATACGTATTGAATAGTAGTGGTGAAAGTATACAGCCTTGTCGTACTCCGCTTTGATCATGACATTTTTGGATATTTGTTTTGAAAAGGTTTAAGAGCTTTAATTGACAGACTGTGACTGCACATTTAATTAACTCTGTGTTTACCCCTTCAATTCATGCAGCACTTGTATTGCGAGCCTAAGTTAGGGATATAGCAAATTATGCCTCATTTTCATATGTAGTTGATTTTTTCATGAACAGATTAACGAATTCCGATATTTTTTTATTATTTTAGATTTTTCTTTAGCATTTACACAGTTGTGCAAAGGTTTACTCAAACTTCTATTTTGTACTTATACCGGGTGGAAGAAAAGAAATGTTTTTCTTATGGTAAGTTTGAGACACCCTATAGGGAGGACGTGGTACAAATGTTAGTATACATCGGAATCGGATTGTATTCATGTTTTGTAAACATTTTGCTTTTTGAATGTCTTTGATATCTTTAGAAACAAAGAAAATAGGCGGTTTTACTCTTTAACATTTGTTTTATCTGAAACAAAACAAAATTAACAATTAAAACTGGTTTCTCGACCAGGTAAGCTGTATGCACAGGGCAATATGGGAGAGACGAGTTTGTTTAATGGAGGCTCTGTGATGTTTTGGGGTAGAACTTCCTTGAGAGTAAGTACGGATTTGGTGTCTACGAGGAGGCTCTTTAAATAACGAGAGGTACATTACACAGATTTTTTCTTTTTGAACACGAAATACCTTTCGCACTATATATAGGAAATAATTTCATCTCAGTGGTATGATAAGACATGACCTCCTCGCATATCGCATGTCGTTAGTTAAAACACATATTATTAAAGAGTTAAAACCGCCTAGTTTCTTTGTTATTAAAGATATCAGAGAAATTAAAAATAAAATGTTCACAAAATGATACTACAACATAATATCGATATATACCCACCGTTGTATCTTTTCCTTCCTACAGGGTGTCTCAAACTTTGGTTTCAGTTAAAACACATGTGAAACTACAAAACTGTGTATTTTATTTGTTTCTTAAGATATAAGGGTCATTCCAAAACATTAACATGTCTCAAACATTAACATAACAGAAACATTTCTTTTGTTTCACCCAGTATAAGTACAAAAAAGAAGTTTGAGTAAACCTTTGCACAATTGAGTAAATACTAAAATAATAAAAAAAATAGCGGAATTCGTTAATCTGTTCACAAAAAAATCAACTATGAAAATGAAAATAATTTTCTATATCATTAACTTATGTAGTTCATATTCACACGAGTTATTACGAAAATATGTAAAATTTCTATACAAAGTGTATATGCGCTTTTGTTGTCTCGCTTACTCATAACATGGTTAAGCTGCACTCTGTAAATAGTCTTAAAAATGGTTAATATTGTGGAGTTTCCTTGGTCCTGTTCAATATCATTTTATTTCAATCGTTTATTAGTGTTTTTATGAAAATATTGTTTTCGTGTTTTGAAACTGTTATGTCAGGTCAAAATCTTGGACAAGTAATTATGTAATGTCAAAGGCACTTTGTAATCTGCTCACAAACGAATCCTCCCATCTTTCTTTATGATAGAAATTACGGAGCTTCCCCATATAGAGTAGGTTATTCTTTCAATGATACCTGTTCTTTCCAGTAGATAAATTTCTTCTTCAACCCGTTCTCTAAGGGCAAAGGGAACTGGTCGAACTCTAACATAAACAGGTTGTGCATTTTCTTGAAGTTGAAAAGAACATGTATAATTTTTAATTAGTCCAACTTCTTGAGAGAATAAATCATCATAATCTTTAAGAACTTAAGACAGCTTATTTTTAAGTTAGTTTCCAAATTGTTAATTTCTTTCCAAATAATTTCGAACAAACGTAACCATTCTCTGCCGAAAACAAGTGTCACGTTGTTAGGTAGTACAATGCTAGTAGTAGAATGCAAGTAGATTTGCTTTGCATTCACCAAGAGGCTCAATGATCTCACCTGTATATGTTCGAAGCTTAACACGTTGACGAACAGAACGTCTATAGACGTCTAATTTCGATTGATGTATGTGACACAACGTCTACAGACGTTGGCTTTTCCCTATTCTACTTTGCAAAATACTTATAGTGTCACAACACTTGCTTATACATTTGACGCACTGTCGGTCAACGTGTTAATGCCCGTTGTTTGTATTAAGATTATTAAAAAAATGTGCTTGAGCAAGTTGATACTGCAGCACCTGTACCTAATTCAAATATACATGGTACATTTTCAATTGATAGCTGTAAATATTTTATCTGGTACGTCTTTATCACAAAAAATTCTTCGCAGCCATTGTAAGTGTTCCCTGGATATTCTCCCAAAAATTCCATGCGTTTGTACTTCTAAATTGTCCATCATGTTTCTTAAAACAAACAGATTCTAGATGCCCACGTTTTTCCTAAAATTTATAATATAAATTATTTGCGGAACACTCTGAAGCTTTGTGAAATTTACCACATCTGTAGCAGCTTATTTTTTAATTCGATGGACCAGAACGAGATATGTATTCAAATTTGTTTCAGTTTACTTTTGAAATTTTATTTAGATTTTCAGGAGTCTGTATAGAACGTGACTCAATTTTTTTATGCTTCAATGGAAGAAGCTACTGCAGCAACATCCGCAAATGTGGATGTTTGACTTGTTGTAGTGACTAAGTTTTTCTCTGATTTCGTTTGAACGCACCCCTCTTATAAACTGACCCCGTAGCTCCATTTATCAGCTGGAGTTTCGTTTAACAAATAGTAAAAAGCAACGAGCATAACGTGTTAGAATTCTATATGTCATTCATATATTCAGTTCTTTTGTCTTAAATTGGTATTTTTAATAAGTCACAGTTTTTCTATTTATAGTATATGCTTTGTTTGTATGTAACTTTATTTAACAACAAGTAGGTACATATAAATTGGAAGATGCTGCTTTGAAGTAACAAATGAGTATAAGACAAAAACAATAACAGATATATTCAAGTTTACAAAATATTTACATAACTAATATGATACAACAAATGAACAAAGTATTGATTAACATTTACCTATTTAAATATCTACCAATAATGATAAATATTATTAAGTATCCTAATTATTTGCAGAGGTGATTTTAAATTAATCACTTTCGATTGTAGCGACAAAATAAGAAATAAAGTGTTGTTTACAAATTAGATCATAATCTAAAATTATGATATAGTACAAAATAAATGTAAAACTTTGAATAGAAAAATAAATAATACGACTATAATTGTATATATTATTGTTTAGTACGCCAAAATACATAAAGGCTGGATAGAATAAGTCTGATATAAATTTTTAGATGTAGCCCATAAGACCGTTAAAATTCATTTGCTTTTGTTATTTCCAGTATATTTATGATTCATCCAAATTATAACTGTGCTCCATTACATCATCTAATGCGTGAGACGTTCTTAACTAATGTACTACCTCAGTTAACGAATTATAATTAATATATTATTTGCATTTATCTAACTAAAAGTCTCAATGTGCTGTCCAGTCTGGAATGTTTGTCTAGAATACAAGATATTATTTTTACCTACAAGATTTATCAGTTAATTATCACTTCCGCAAATTAGAAATCGGAAACATACACAAATATTTCGATACACTCATATACAGATTTCAAATAGAGACAAGTATGAACATATCGATTTGGGAATGCTTCCGATACCCGCAACACACTGATGGGATGAAATGGAAACTCCATTGAGCTCGGTAATTGTAAAAAAGCCATTGCGTTTTGTTTAGTTATGCAATGACGCTTTTGTGATCTGGAAATATTAAGATGAACAAACAAATTGCTTAAATTTACTAAACTCCCAACCCTCAGATTCAGAAATAGAGAACAACTAAACGACTGCACTTGTAGATGTTTTAGTCGAAAGAAAACCCAACGGAAGACTTAAGCATATTAACCAGCCCTGACTAATATCCTACTCCTCATATAGTAGTACCTAGTCATCCCTACTTAATCTCACTCCTACCCAAACAGACAATTTTGCTGGACATTTTTGGGAACAAAACATATATTCTCTCTCGTGTATATTAGTTGGAGCCTTTTGTTGGGGACCATTACCGTTGAGCACACGCAGTAATTCGACATCAAATAAACGTTAAACCGTTAAGAACATTGAAATTCGCACACGGAACAATCGTGAAACCGCCTGTAAAAACAAAACGCCGTCTTTAATCAAAACGCGAATAGTGAAAAGTAAAAGAAAACTTGGTAAGAGTTTTATAAACTTATAATATTGTCTGTTTATCATAATCCTTTCTTAGTTTTTAACCAGCAACATAAAGCATACAGTCCACGCCCCTGAAATTATATTAATAATTTCATATACATATGTACATGCCTTGATTGTACAGTTCTACGGGTGAATAGGAGGAATACTACACATGTAATTTCTGGTTATCTGCTATTGGCGACGGTATAACTAAATCTTCAACCAAATTAAACAAGGCTAACCGAACAGCAAAGCTTTCTTTCCTACAATAAATGCGTATTAAAAATGTGCGATGTGTGAAAGAGTAAAATTAATCATTACTCTTTTTGTCTTACATCTGCCTTAACTTCATTTTCAAATCTTCTGCACAATTTTACAATATACAGAAATTTAGTAAATCTACACGGTTTTAGAGTATATGTCTAAACAGCTGATGAATATTACCCAACGAATATTGTAGGAAAAATTATTTATGCTATGTTAAGTCATACATGTTTCGACATCCATTGATGTCAAACATCGACCCTAGCCAAGGTCAATATGAATAAACTAGCCACAAAAAAAAAGGGCAATGGAAAGAGCAATGCTAGGTATACGACTATCAGATAAAAAGAGGAACGACTGGGTAAGATCAAAAACAAAAGTGGAGGGTATCACAACAAAGATTACCAAACTCAAATGGAGCTTCGCAGGTAAAACCGTTAGACAAAAAGACCAATGTTGGAATGCCACAATACAGTATTACCACCTTACGTCTATTGCCACCTTACGAAGCTAGACGACCAAGAGGGAGACCACAGAAGAGATGGGTAGACGACATAAAAACAATAGCCTGAATAAATTGGAAGTATGTTGAAATCGATGCTAAGAAGAAGAAGAAGGGATACATGTCATAACACTGCATATATTTATGGGGGTTAGTTCTAGAAAGCAGTCGGTAAAATGGTTAATTTAGTTCACAGTTTGCGGTAATGGTTTACATATTATTAGGTATGCTTCTTTTCATGAGCATTTTTCAGTGCGTTACAAATTATAGAAAAAAAAGGTAAGTCCGTGATAACACAAAGTATTTCAAACTGTATACGAGCCGGTGCTACTCTACGGTAGTAAAACGTGGATAGTGAACGACAACATCCGTAGTAAAATTCAAGCATGCGAAATGCGATATTTACGTACGGTATTCGGGGTGACCAGACGTGATCGTATAAGAAATGAAGACATACGTGAAAGGTGCGGTGTTGGAAGGACCTTAGACAGACTTGAAACGAAACAGTTATCGTGGTTCGGACATATGGCGAGAATGAGTGAAGGTAGAACTGTAAAGAGGGTATCGAAAGCGGCATCTGACAACAAACGACGAAGAGGTAGGCCAGCAAGAATGTGGAACGCAAATATTGGAAAGGCTTGCGTAAAAAGAAATATTGGGTGGAGAGAGGCAGAAAGACTAGCTACTGACCGAAAGGCATGGAGACGTTTGATTTCTCCACTTACCTCGACACCGTAAGGTACAAGAGGACGGCTTAAGTAAGTAAGTAAGGAGGTACAGTATACATGACTGTATAAAAATTAAATGGGTTACAGCGAACTGATAAAGTAGGACGATTAACAAATGCAATATATTGGAAATTATTCAAAAACGACAAAAAAAGATATTATCAGCTTTAAACAATAATTACAAATATGATCAAGTTCTTGTCTAAGCTGGAGCTATAAACGGTATATCCACATCCAAAGTGGTCCCAAAAGTATCAGATCTTCGTTCGGGTCGATCAAAATTTGTTTGTTTATACATATTCCGGCATTGTCTGAATCGAAGTACTTTTTATTAAGCGTTGGCTTTCTATAAGCATCTATTCGTGGCCTACAACTTGCAAATCTACAATACAAACAGCTAGGTCGGAGCCATAAGTTAAGCTAATCACAAGCGACTGGTTTCGAAAAGAAGCAAAGTAATATCGTTTGATTTGTCGCCGAAAACAGACACAATGTAATTAAATTCAAAGACCACGCATTCTCAGTAGAAATTACACGAGAGCTCTAAAATTATCGATTTGTTTCCCGTTACGAATGACAATTTGTTACGAATTGTTTGTTTGTTACGAATGACAATTTGACCGTTTTAATTTCACGACCCGAAGGGGAGTGAAATTAATTGAAAGTGTCACGAAGGCAAAACAAATCGGTAATTTTTAAGAGCTCGAGCGTAATTCAGTAAGATTATTTCATGAATAAAACTGTTTTTTAAACCATTTTAACTAATATTTTATTGATATCTTCGCCTCAATATTTGCTAAACCTGTTCATGGTGTTGTCTTTGACAAGTTGTAAAACATTAATTGTCATTAATGTCACTGAATGTTCATTTTTACGTAGCAACGAAGGGCATCTAGTACTTGACGACGGGAAATTATCGAAAAAAATCCCGCTGTAATTTTTATTCTTGTAGCGTTCTATTAGTCAGAATCTCTGAATGAAACAATCCAGTGAATTCCACTGGAATTTAACTTGCGTGATCCAGATCCGCTTTGGATTTCATACTACGATGACGTTTGAAAAATTTGTGGCTGGAGTGTGGCTCGGAGTAAGTACCTATCCAACTATACCATTCACCACCATAAACGCAACTTACAAAAACTTACTTCAAGCAATATAAATTAGAACATCACTTTTTAATCTATTTAATTTAAACGGCAAAATCTTATTGGGCTACATGAAAATATAAAGATTTTATTTTTTAAGCATACTCGACTTGATCCACGCAATCTCTAAACACTACGGTTTGTATTTAATACTATACGAGATTGAATACGCTTAAAAAACAAAACCTGCTAAAACATAATAACTACATGGAGTATTGCTTAAAATGGAAAATAGAATTAACAGGTAACTCAGAAATGAACTAAATAAACTGATATGTACATGCACATTAAACTTCTTAATGACATTAACGAATATATTGTTTGACACTACAAGATATTAAAGAAATGGAAAGCATTACATTACTTATAATTTTCATAAGTATATATCATCCTCAAAACATGATCTCGGCACATTTGATTTATTGTTTTTCTGTCAGAATTAACTCCGATAATAAGTATGTTCGCGGAAACAGTTCCTGACTAGTCAACGACAAAATCGCATGCGCACTTTAATTCCATATTATATTTATTTAATGTATTATCGTTGATTGATAAATATACCAGTATATTAATAGTTAATAATTAATTAATAGTAAATATACCTTGTATATTTATTTGTCAACGGTATTATTTATATCATTTTAAAGTGCGCATGCTCCACTTGTGAACTAGTCAGGGATTGTCTCCGCGAACATTCTTAGTGAAAAATGTCCGACATGATTATTTTTATGAAAACAGCCAAATATAATTAACAAAAAACGCAGCTCTGTTTTTAATGTCCATAAAAATCTGTATCTATTATGCTACCTTATACCGAGTGTTTTACAAGATATGACCAGTTTTATTTTGAAACAGTGTCCGATTTGACACCCTATATCCTTATAAATAATAATACAGTCGAACCCGCTTATTAGAATACCGCTTATAGGAATATCCCGGTTTAACGTTCAGCCCGGCATGACATTTTTTTAAGAGATCTGCGGACCGGAAATGAATTTTATTTAAATTATCAAATATGAGCATTTAACTCGGGAGCAGTCGCGCCGTTAGAAAAAAATCTCACATTTTATCCTTTTCCGTGATAACTTGAATGAATTTTGCAACATAACTTTCCATTCGTAAGTGACTCGAGGAAGATTGTAGTAATGCGTATATCTTTTAATAAAAAAAATTTACTTTTTTTATTTTTTTTTTTTGTGGAGTTTATGGATTTGGTGAGAACCAATTAGCTTTAAAATTGTTAGAAATAGACATTTTTACGATAACAAGTAAATAAATATTTTATAAAATAAAAATTTGTTTTAAATTCGTATTTAAATTCATACTGTTAGATTTAATCTAATCGCGCGGATGGTTACGTGACAGAAGTGAGCTCGACTGTTCCCGCGTTAAATAACCCACAATATAATTTCCATTCAAACTTAGTGATTTTTTAGATACTGGGTGATTTGAATATTATGGAAGTTCTGGTGTAATAAAACAATTAAATAATAGAATATTTTTACAATTACTTTCTCTTAATCATTTAAAAATTTATTTATTATTATTATTTTTTGATTAATTTTTTTACTGTTAAATATTTATTACTTAAACAGCTTATGATTAGAGTATAATATTGAAGATGTTAGTATTTAATTTATGTAGCAATAAAAGTGAGAGACACGGATGGCTCACCCGGTCTGGAGTGTAGATGTTGTCGATGATTGTTGATGGATTGTCGGTTCTTATTTGACTATAATAATAATATCGTATGGCATTTTTGCCGGGGAGATCCTTTCGGACAGTTCCGGCGGCATTTACATCTTTAACCCTGTTTTAAGTACGTGTCTCTGGGGCACGGTGAGACGGCTCGTGTCATTATTGGAAATGAAAATGGTTTGTCTTTGGCAGGGCTCGAACCCACGTGCACAGGCGTATGAGGCCAGCGATTATGCCGTTACTCCACGGCCGCTCACCATTATTTGACTAAATCAAGGCGTTGAGGGTTACTTACGAATATTGCATTATTTCACAAGTAATTGTTGAACACATAATTTGAGAAGTATTATAAACAGCGAAGTATGTCTTCTTTTAAAGCTGAATAAGCTCGGATAAAACACTTTACGATGAAGTAATGTCAGATAAAGATATTAGTAACACGTTTTGGGAGCAGTGATTTATCAGATCATTTTACAACAATTATAAAACAAACCTAAGCTTTATTTTTGTTTGGAATAAATATTTGTACAAATACATATGGCTGCTTTTTATGATTCATAACTTACATCAAATTATCCTATTTTGAAACCGCAAACACTGAAGTGTTAGGGGTTCCCAATATTCGAGCAACTGCGTACCACCTGATATATTTTTGAAGATTTTGGTGTACCACCAAATACAGGTTGTTGGGGGGGGGGGGGACATGGAATAAAAGGAAGCCTCCCAATTTTTTTAGAAACATATTTGCTATCAAAAATATGTCCATTGGCTTGTTTTATTTCATCCAGAAGTCAATTAAGGATTTCTTTTTAAAAGTGTCTTCTGTGAAATCGATGAATGTTTTCTGTAAATCCTGTAATTCTAACTTATTTGGTGGGCTTCCTGCAAAACAATTTCTGATTCAGTCAAGTTTGGAATAATCTTCAGAGAAATATTTATCAAAACTTTCTTGAAGAAATTCCT
Source organism: Diabrotica virgifera virgifera (assembly GCF_917563875.1). Taxonomy (NCBI): domain Eukaryota; kingdom Metazoa; phylum Arthropoda; class Insecta; order Coleoptera; family Chrysomelidae; genus Diabrotica; species Diabrotica virgifera. Next base: position 147,943,278 of record NC_065448.1, on the reverse strand, counting down.
ATCCAAGTGATAAATTATATCAGCAACCACATCTCTTATTCGAGATATTTCGTTTTCGTCAAAAAATGATGACAGAGTCGCAAACGCACAGACATTCTTCCCCTGTATTTGAAAAAATAAAGGAACTAACTTTTTTTTGAAGGAGTTTATTTCCTCATTGGCTGTGAAGGGTGTTTGCTCTCTGAAGACCCATGTTAAGCGTGTTGAGTCTGTCATTATTTTTTTCAGCTAAAAGCATTAAAACTTCTGACCTCAGTTTAAAGAAACGGGTGAAAAGTGACACTTCCGCAGTCAAAGGCCCATTGTAATCGCTTGGTTCACCCACGTGACGCGTACCACCTGAAACCTTTCCGCGTACCACCAGTGGTACGCGTACCACCGGTTGGGAACCCCTGCCTAGACAGACGTTATTCAATGGTATAAGCTAAATGCTCTATTTTAAACGAATCTTATTTACTAAAAATCCTATTTTAAGCTTGATAGAACCACATGAAACCTAAAATGCTTTTAGAAAGCTTCATACAGTAATTCGTTACTGGAATTAAAAAAAACGGATAACGACTATGGCGATAATTTTAATGCAGACCAAAAAAGTCGTTTCAATGCTTATATCAACCGGGAATATATTAGTAGAGACCGGACTTTGTTTGTCATTTATACAATTAATATGTGTATAAAAAATATTGTAAATAAATAAATAAAATAAAAATAAATGTATGCAAATATATGCGCATATTTTAGAAAATTTTACTTCATGTCCAGTCTCTATATTTATAATTATATTAGGTACTAAATTACTATTTACGGAACATGGTATAACTTAAGTTAGTTTTATTGCGAATCAATCGCAGGCTACACAATTGCAGTAAACTGAAAATCTTGACAACGTAAAAAATATATCTGTTTTTTGGATAAGTATAACGAACTTTTTACTGTCTAAACTGGAATTGAATGTTCTGACATGAGATACAATCCAACAAAAAAATGTTTGTGATGATGAATTACTTTTGTGAAAGTTGTTTAATTTTTTTATAAAAATATATATTTAAAACTTAAAAGTAGTCATGTTAAAAGGATGATTCAAGGTATAAATTTTGTGGTCTTATTCTAAAAATCAGAAAGATTAAGTTACAGTAACAACAATGTCCCATCTTTAGACAAAATTAACTCGTTCGCTGCTTGTGAGACCGATAGGAATAGTCAACAAACACGCTTAATGTGCGGTTAACATGTATTTGTGGATTCATCAACTGAAAATTAAAGCCAGTTTCATTTTTTGCCAGGCAGCGAACGTGTTAAGAGCATTGCGGTTAAGTAAATAGAAAATCTTAAGTTTAGATCTCAAAACACGTTATTTTAAGCTTAATTGTCAAATACAAACCCCATAACATGGTAAAATACCTTAATATTCACAACATCAACATTTGTTTTAAATTCTTAAATCTAAATTGTGTTAAGTCTTCAGATGCTCAGTACAATATTAATCCCAGGAACATTGAAAAATTAAGAATTCTTCGATGTTTCTATATATTTTAACAGTTTAGAATCACAGATAGTAATAAAGCTTTTTACAGCAAGATATTTTATACATAAAACTGAATTTAAAAAAATATTTCAAAGAATTCTAGTTCCCTTATTAAATATTTTCAGTAAAACGACGAATAAACTACAAAATCTTCTAATAACTTGCAAAAAAATTGACGTAAACGACTTTTACAAATAAACTGGAATTAATTATTTATTGTCCATTGAAAGTTGTTCTTATAGGTCAACGACATATAAGCTGCTTCAAAATATTATCGCATCCCAAATGGTTACAAAAATTGATATTTGTGTTTAACTCCCATTCAATTCATTAGTAAAAATTCATTTTTCAATTTTTTTTTAAGTATCACAAGAAAACAATATCAAATAACGATTTAAGTTATTGTTAACACGAATTCGCTAGTATGTACTAGAGAGTTGAAACTTTGGATAATTCTGCGTGAATGCAGGAAGTTGCTTAATATAGCAAACGCCTCTTGGCCCACTTACAACGGGTTAAGACGGACTACCGTCTACCGAATCTAAACCTGGCCCCATGTTCTTTAGATTGCTGATTAGTACTGAGTGCCGTCCCTTACGACGTCTACAGCCTTTTATCCCGCCCCTTTCTACAAAAGTTACGTATATCCCGAACATTCCTTCTGTAGCGCCGTATATACCCTGTAAGTTGTATCCATATGGAAAACTTTTTTATTATTAATTTTAGGAAAAAAAGTTATTCTTTATAAAAAGCTCTGCATGGTCCAAAACCTAAGATTTAACCATCAAATATCAAATTTTTTTAATATTATACGAGGTATGTCAAAAAGTTTGAATTTCACTCAGGTGGCTTTATTTTTCACAATATTGAAAATTGCTATTATGAAAAGTTGTTTGGAATTAAAAACTTTATTGTAGTATGCAATTACATCCTTCTAATTGAAATTTTTATTTTTTGTAAAATTATGGATAACGTAACATTATTTTCAGTTATTTTAATTCAGATAACCCTTTTATTATTAATTTTACGAAAAAAAGTGATTCTTAATAAAAAGTTCTGCATGGGCTAAAATCTAAAATACAACCATCTTTTGTCAAGTTTTATCAATTTTATACGAGGTATGTCAAAAAATATGAATTTCGCTCAAGACTAAAATACGTTTATTTTTCACAATATCGAAAATTGTTATTATGAAAAGTTATTTAGAATTAAAAACTATGTTGCAGTATCTAATTACATCCTTCTAATTGAAATATTCTGAACTATAAAGGTACTTTACTTTTGATCTAAATTTATCTTTTTTAACATACCTCGTATAAAATTGATAAAATTTGATATAAGATGGTTGTATTTTAAGTTTTAGACTATCCAGAACTTTTTATTAAGAATCAATTTTTTTCGTAAAATTAATAATAAAAGAGTTATCAGAATTGAAATAACTGAAAAAATAATGAGTTATCCGTAATTTCCCCAAAAAAAAAAAAAAAATTTTTCAATTAGAAGAATGTAATTGCATATTAGAATATAGTTTTTAATTCCAAACAACTTTTCATAATAGCAATTTCCAATATTACGAAAAATAAAGCTACTTTACTCTTGAGTGAAATTCAAACTTTTTGACATACCTCGTATAATATTCAAAAAATTTGATATTTGATGATTAAATCTTAGGTTTTGGACCATGCAGAGCTTTTTATAAAGAATAACTTTTTTTCGTAAAATTAATAATAAAAAAGTTTTCCATATGGATACAACTTACAGGGACATACTGTATAAGTTGTAAATAGACAGTTCAGAACAAATATCAAGACTTAACCCAACTGATCATATTAGGAAGATGATTTAAATATGCCTCAAGAATTAACAACATTAACATGTTTCTATACTGCGTTTCAAACGTTAGAATCAGTGTGCTTGTATATTGCAAGCGGGTTTGCCATATTTCGCCCATTCTGCGAATTATCGTAAATAAATCTTTGTTTTGTATTCCACAGCAGTTAACAGCGATAATCCTCTACAAGTACCTGCTGAAATACTACCTTTGAGCGGCAACTTGTTTCAAGAAAATTCTCATTTAGTTTGCATGGCAATATCCTTCGTACACCGAATCGCATGTCTGAAATAGGGCTTTTCATCGATTGTCATTTGTTTCGAGCTTCTGTCATGTGTCACATAATACTAATATATCTACGTCATACGTCTTTGGTTTGAATTATTGTATATACCAATAACGTATGTCGTAGATATATTAATATTATGTGACACATGACAGAAGCTCGAAACAAATGACTGTTAATGAAAAGCCCTATAAGCTGTAGAATGATCGGTTAGAAGTTCAAATTTGGAGTAAATTTTAGCACAGACTATTATATCTATCACTTTTAAATGATCAATTATTTTTATAGCGATCCTTTTTCTGGATGTTTTTGGCAACAAAGGTACTGAACAGTTGCTTTTTTTAAATGTTGACTGATGTCATTCCACTCAATGGCGGATCCAGAAATTTTTTGGGGGGGGGGGGGTCATGGATCTTGAGGGTGATTTAATTACTTTTCTCTGATGCAAGGTCACTTATGGCCGATTTCTCATATCGAGTTCAACTCCAGTTTAACCTGAACCTTTGTTTGACGGCTCTCGGTTTTTATTTTTGTAGAATTATAGAATTGACATTTATTTTTGTCTGGGGGGGACATTACCCCTCTGGACACCTCCCTTGAATCCGCCACTGATTACACTCAAGACCTACACTTAGTGTTTTTTGCCATTTAAACAATATATCTTGCTTGCAAATACCAAATTTATCGGATTTAAAATTTTCTAGTTTTACGAAATCGAAGAGACCTAAAAACATGTTTTGTGTTAACTCAATCGCTAAGAATTTTGCATAATTAATTCCCACAATTTATGGGAATACAATGGAGTACTTTTGTGCAATTTTAATATTAATTAGTATATAAGGCGTATATAATAATAAATTATTTTTATCTATGCTATATTTACTTCATGAGTATTTCAACATATTTTTTGAAAATATATAATTCACCCAACTTTTATGAAACTACAAATTGACACAACCATTTAAAGGTATGTAGTTTTATAAGATTATATATAGATACATTATGTACGCTGTTTATTACATACACAAAAAAGTGATATGTACATTTTAGAAAGTAAATCTCTTTGAAAGTACAGTGACTTCACCAAACTAAAAGACGATGAGATCACAATTTTGTCAACTGAGCCACTGGAGACTAAATGTCAGAAATAACGGTTACGACTCAAATGTCAATACAAAAACAATACTTAACATTTATGTTATTAGTGTAAAATATTCCAACCAGCAACAAGTTTAAACCTGTAGGTATATAAAAAATTGTAAATATAGGTAATATCGTCGCTAACATTCAAGTCGCGTTATTTCTGATAACATTTTAACAACGTTTACTATGCTGCAGTGCCAAACAACATAAGAAACATAAAAGAAAAATCTAAGTCAAGCTCTTCTTTGTGATTGATAATATTATTGACAGATCAAAGCTAATCTTTTTTGCTCTCAGCTTTACTTAAAGTTATAGCTAACTCAAGATCGGCCTGCTCCTGTAAATGTCTTTTCCGCCGGTCCTCTTCTAATTTCAAACTTTCACTAGCAGCCCAGGCTAACTGTTGGTCCTCACTAAATGATTCTGTCGTGATGGGCGCAGAAGCTCTACCACTAGAACTAACAAAGGGGTCACTACTTGGTAAAGGTACAGACTGTCGACCGTCCAAACCAAACGGGTCAAATTTTTCTTTTCCTTCGGGTTTCTTGTCAGGAGCTGGCTGGTCGTCATCAAACGTAATGTTAAAGGGATCCTCGTACCGATAATTTCTGAATGGATCATCGGTAAATTCAAGGACATTAGAAGACTGTGCTTGGACCTTTGCAATCGGCTTATTAGTGAACTGAGGAGGATATATGAAGATTATTAAGGCTGAAATTGTTAGTTAAGTAAATGTTAGTGGGACCACCCGGTAAACTGCACCTGTAATCTTTAGTTAATACTTGCTACTACACTCACTGCTTCATGCAGGCGCGGTGTCAAAAGGGATGCAAACTTAAAAATTGGTGAACGGCTAAAAACTAAAAATATATTTTTTTTCAAATAAAAAATAATTGGTAACAAAATGAATAAAGATTAATTATTAAAAAAAAATAAAGTACAAATAACTATCATAATCATAACCGAATAGCGAATGGTCCTAATCTATTAACTATTTTTTCGAATAATTTGAAATTCGGTATTTAATTATTTGAGTAAATTATATTATTAAATTTCAGATATATCATCATTAAATAAACATATAAAGCATTCGTTAAAAATTCTTCTTTTTCCTCTTTATAAGCAATTCTGCTTGTTCATTGGCGGATTGATGCCTCTATGGAAGGTTGTCACTCCACCTTTTGAGCGGTCGTCCGATATATACTCGTATTACAAATATGACCGAATAAGTTCTATGGAATATTCGTCCATTGTCATAGGTTTTTAAGTCAAGAGTTGCGTCTTCTTCCTGGTTTCCTTTTGCTATTGATTTTGCCTTCGATTATAAGTTGGAGCAGTTCATACTTTTGACTTTTTACGATGTGACCAAAATATTGTATTTTCCGTTCTTTTATTATAAGCATAAGTTCTATTTCCTTGTTCATCTTCCGCAAGACTTCCGCATTTGTCGTATGGCACATGTAGGATATCCTGAGCATTTTACGGTAACATCAGAGTTCGAATGCTTGGATTCTTTTTTGTGTTGCTTCTGTCATTGTCCAGGCTTCAACACCATAGAGCAAGGTGGAGAAAACGTAGCACATATTCTAGTTCTCAATGAGATACCCAGCTGGCGGTTGCATAGAACTTTTTGCATTTTGTAAAACACTGTACCGACTGTAAGTGCCTTTTCCAGGCGTGTTCTTATCTCTAGTGAGTGGTCCCAAGTTTCATCAAGATTACGTCCAAGGTACGTTATTCTTATCTTTCCAGATCTGTTCCGTCGACATTAACCTTCACCCTTCTGCTTTGGTACTTGCTGATTACCATCGTTTTTGTCTTCTTTGTATTCAATTTCATTCCAAATTCTCTACAGGCGTTACTCGGTCCATTTAGGCGTTACAGCGCTTCAGCCTTCAGCATTCAGTCATCAGCGTATCGCAGATTATTTATACATTGGCCATTTATATTTATACCATCCCAGGTCCCTGATTCTAATTCAAATTTCGACTCAAAACAAGTCGCAATCAATATGGCGACGTTGAAATGCGACTGTGCGAGTCTTGTGGATTTTAGTTGAACTAACGAAATGATGTCACAAAATAGCGACTTATCGAAATTAATAGCGACTCCAAAAAAGTGGTTGATATTATAATTTCGAATCGAAATTATTGTGACACGGACATGAATGAATATGAATGGCCGAAAGCGAGGTAGGTTTAGTTTAGGAGATGTGTATTGTTTGTTTCTTGCAAGGAAAACTAAAGCAAAAGGTATTAATATGGCTGAGTTTTATTGAAATTTGCTGGTTTTGGAAAAATTAGATAGAATAGTATTAAATTAGAAATATAACAATTGAGAATTTCTACAACGTGACTTATCAACACAATGAAAGATGTAAGGTAATAATCTGGGAAAATTAGTATAAAACAAGTAAAATTATGTACCAGCTATTTTACTGATGGACATGCTGGAATCAAATCATAAGATTTCATATATTAGTAATATAGCTAAGCAAAGTCCTCAGAAAGTGTGCTATTTGGTTTATAAACAAATTAGCCCTCCGAAATATTTTTTTCAATTATTGCTCTGTAACTCAGAAGATTTTAACGTTAAACCAAAAACACTCACATAAAAATTCACTGTAATTTAATTCTGCACATAGATAATTTTTCCGATTTCCTTCGGCAGAAATTTTCCTCGAAAAATACGGGTTTTCCAAACAAAATCTTTAACTTTCAACTCAAATTTTAGGGAAGTAATTATATTTATCAATTAAATAACTTGGTGACATAAATCTTTTTTGTTATGAGTGTCTTGAAGATATGAAAACTTGCATGTACAAAGAGGACCGGAATAAAAAGGTAATGGTCCAAAGATTGAAATCCTATTGTTTATAACTCTGTCGCAAATGCCGGTCAAATTTGACCGGTTATACCTGGAACTACTCTTCGCAATTCAATTTTGTTTTTTTCGAAAAGGGCACAGAAGCCGTGCCCTTTTCAACAGCATTAAAAGCCAAAAAATTGTTTCTTTGTAACATACCTGAGACCGCTCAAATAGTCCAATTTCAATTTTGTAAAGTACGTTGAATAGGTATAGTGATTTTTTATACAAAAATCATAGTTATTCTGGTGTATCATAATCTTTCTGGTTATTATTTCGACCGAAATTTTTTAATTAACATTTTAATTATTGCTAAACTATTGGTTACATTGTCGCCGGCCTCCTGATATATAATCTACTATAAAAGATCTTTCATATCATCAATTTATTTATTTATTGATAAATAATTACTTCCCTAAAATTTTAATTGAGAATTGCAGATTTTTTTGGGAAAACTCGGATTTTTCGAGTAAAATTTTTGTTGAAGGAAATCGGAAAAAAAAATAACTTTGTACAGAACTAAATTACGGTGAATTTTTATTTGAGTGTTTTTGGTTTAAAGGAAAAATCTTAGGAGTTACAGAGCACTAATTAAAAAAAAAGAAGATTTAGGAGTGCTAAAATTGAAAGCATTGAATATAATAACACACTTTCTGCGGACTTGTCATACCCCATATTACTAATATATGCAATCTTAAGATTTTATTTTAGCAATAAAACAGCTGGTAAATAACTCTTCCCAAAAATGGCATTTTTTCCATAATTTTCCCAGACTATCAATAAATGTTGCGGTGGTTGCGTAACCAATAAATCCAATAAACCGGAGCGCCAACTCAAATTTTGACAGTGTCAAAATGATAACGTTAATATCCCCAGTTGTAACTAATATCGAAATGAATAAGAATCGCTATAAATTGCGACCATCATGGCGGCGTCGAAATTAAATAGCGACTTCGAAATGAATTAGAATCAGGGTCTAGGTGCCTTCCAAAGCTTTCTTAAATATCTTCTCAGAGTAAACGTTGAACAGCAAAGGTGACAGGACACATCCCTGTGTGGATACTCCCTTCTCGATATTATTTTCCAGATGTTTCGCTTTTTATTCTGATGTGAAATGATCCTTAAGTCTTTATCGTCAATATTACATGACCTTAAAATATCTATTAGTTTATCATGTTTCACCAGGTCAAAAGCCTTCTGAAAATCTATAAAACACAAGTATACATCAGAATCGACATCTCTACATCTTTCAACTAGCACACGTATTGAAGAAGTGCTTCATCTGTTCCGAAGCCATTTCTAAAACCAAATTGAGTGTGACTAGTATGTCCGTCTAGTTCTAATTCATTGTGTATTCTATTGTGTATTATTCGTAGGAAAAGCTTCAGAATATGATTCATCAGGCTAATATTCCTATGGTCTTCACATTTCTTTGAGTTTCTCTTCTTTGGTTTTGGTATAAACACCGATGTCAGCCAATCATTTGGTATTAGGCCTGTCTCGTATATTTTGTTAAATATATCTTCGATCACATCGATGCGTTAGTCTAATTATATGCGTTATTTTAATGGGGATATTATCTTTCCCATCAGCTTTTTAGTTCTTTATTTGCTTTGATAATTTCTTCCTTTGTGATATAAGGTTCAGTCGACACCTCCTGCATACAAATGTTCATCCTCGCTTGGTCTTAAAACATCTCTTCCACGTATTCTCTCTATCTATGCCTTTGTTCCAACTCTGTTAGTAGTCGAGGCAATAAAGCACTGAACCTCCGAAAAAAAAAATGACAAGACGAATCTTAATAATTCTTTTTGCGTTCGATTTGTGAATGCGCCAGGAAACTTTGTGACCCATAGCCATGAGATAATATTGAAAAACTGCAACAAAAAAATGCATTCTTAAAGTGCAACTCAAACAGACAATAAAAAAATTCAGAACTCGTCAATTATCGGCGGAAATGAGTTCAATTTTGTTACTTGGGGGTTTTTGGGGTCACTGAAAACTAATATGACGTCGTTAGTGATATCTGGAGTACCTGATGCCCAGGATACCTACTGTTTACCTCGTCTTCTGGAGTTTTCGGCAAATTCATTAAAAAATTAGTCAAAAATTATTACTCGGGGGTCTTTGGGGTCGCTGACGACGAATATAACATCGGAAGTGATCTCCGGAGTACCTGGTACCCAGGGTATCTACAGTTTACCTCGTCTTCTGGAGTTTTCGGCATAATCAATAAAAAATTAGTTAAAAATCATTACTTGGGGTTTTTGGGGTCGCTGACGACGAAAATGACATCGAAAGTGATCTCCGGAGTACCTGGTGCCCAGGGTATTAACTGTTTACCTCGCCTTCTGGAGTTTTCCGTAAATTCATTAAAAAATAGTCAAAAATCATTTCAAGGGGGGCTTTTGGGGTCGCTGACGACGAATATGACATCGAAAGTGATCTCCGGAGTACCTGGTGCCCAGGGTACCTACTGTTTACTTCGTCTACTGGAGTTTTGGACCAATTCATTAAACAATTAGTCAAAAATCATTACTCGGCGGTTTTTGGGGTCGCTGAAGAGGAATATGACAGGATTTGATCTCAGGAGTACCTAGTGCCCAGGTTACCTACTGTTTACTTCGTCTCCTGGAGTTTTCGATAATTTTGATAAATAATTAGTCAAAACTTGATACTGGGGGGTTTTTAAGCTTGCTGAGAACGTATTTAATATCGAAAACGATCTTCTGAGCAACATCTACGTCATAGAGTTTAATTTTATATCTTTAAAAAATAACACATTTTTTTTAAATTTGGCGCTTCAAATTCTGTTGGTAGCATTGATGAATCTTTATAAAATCAATGGTACCACTACGTACGAAAAGAAGGAGAGAAGAGAAAGTAAAAATACGATCTCCCGCTTAAAATATACATGTGGTTTGGTGCTAAAAGGACCATTGTTAATATTTTACTTTTTTATACAGCTTTATTAAAAATTTAATATTAGTATGATAGAATTGATTCAAAAGATGGCATAACCCAGACATCCAAAGTGAAAGTTATCCTCCAACACCAAATTGTTCTATATGGTCCACATCAACTTCAGAAAAAAGTCACACCATTTTGAGCGTCGGTTTTGGGGGGAGGGGGGGGAGGAGAAATCGGTAAATTCGTAGTGTTTTACGTTTTTCGTCAACATTTCTAAAACTGTGCGGTTTAGCATGAACAACCCTCTATACAAAAATGTTCTACATTGGATTTTAAATAAAAAAGATCATATGCATAATCCTTCTAAAATGAACGGTTCCAAAGTTACGGAGGTAGTATAGTATAATTGGTCCAAAAAAGGCCTAACCCAGACATCCAAAATAAAAGTTTTCCTCCTACACCAAATTGTTCTATATGGTCCACATATGGTTTAGTAAAAATTTACAATATTTTGAGCGTCTGGTTTGGGGGGGGGGGGAGATGGGGGAGAAGTCGGTAAATTAGTAGTTTTTCGTCAATATTTCTATAACTATACTTTAGCGTAAACAATGTTCGACACAAAATTTAAAACAAAAAAGGTTCTATACATAATTGTTATAAAATCAACGGATCCAGAGTTACAGAGGGTGAAAAGTGGAAGTTTTCGATACTTTTTATATTTTTTTGGCAATTGATGATGATTTTGGGTGGTGAGGTTGACGTTTCTTCAAGGGCTTATCACTAACATACCATCGGCCACTGAAATAGCAAATCTGATTTATAAAACACAATCCTGTTAAAGAAAATCAGTAGGAAATTGCCCAAAAAATATAAAAAGTATCAAAAACCTCCACTTTTCACCCTCCGTAACTCTGGAACTGTTGATTTTATAACAATTATGTACACGACCTTTTTTGTTTTAAATTTTTGTATAGAACGTTGTTTACGCTAAAGCATAGTTTTAGAAATATTGACGAAAAACTTAAAAAAACTACTAATTTACCGACTTCTCCCCCCCCCCCCCAAACCGGACGCTCAAAATGGTGTAACTTTTTACTGAACAATATGTGGACCATATAGAACATTTTGGTGTTGGAGGAAAACTTCTACTTTGGATGTTTAGGTTAGGACTTTTTTTGGACCAATTATATTATACTACCTCAGTAACTTTGAAACCGTTCATTTTAGAAGGATTATGGATAGGGCCTTTTTTATTTCAAATTTAATGTAGAACATTTTTGTATAGAAGGTTGTTCATGCTAAACCGCAGTTTTATGCTAAACCGCAGTTTTAGAAATATTTACGAAAAACCTAAAAAACTACGAATTTACCGATTTCTCCCCCTCTCCCCCCCAAACCCGACGCTCAAAATGGTGTGACTTTTTTCTGAACATTATGTGGACCATATAGAACAATTTGGCGTTGGAGAGTAACTTTCACTTTGGATGTCTGGGTTTGGGTCTAGTTATACCATACTATATTGACAAAACAAAACGCAAAAAATTGACATTGGCCATTTGACACCAAGGCGCATTATGTGGCTACTGGTATGTGGCACAGTATGTAAATACGTTCTCAGCGAGCACAAAACCACCAAGTATCAAGTTTTGACTAATTATTTATCAAAAATATTGAAAACTCCAGGAGACGAGGTAAACAGTAGATATCCTGGGCACCAGGTACTCCGGAGATCACATCCAACGTCATATTCGTTTTCAGCGACCCCAAAAACCCCCCGAGTAACAAAATTGAACTCATTTCCGTCGATAATTGACGAGTTCTGAATTTTTTTATTGTCTGTTTGAGATGCACATTAAGAATGCATTTTTTTGTTGCAGTTTTTCAATATTATCTAATGGCTATGGGTCACAAAGTTCCTTGGCGCATTCACAAATCAAATGCAAAAAGAATTATTAAGATCCGTCGAGTCGTTTTTTTTTCGGAGGTAAGGCCGATTTTAGTGCTTTATTGCCTCGCTTATAGTACACATATGAAGTTTTATGTGCATTAATATTTTATTGGTCAAAAGCAGTGAGTTTAGCATTAGATTAGACCTACTCTCTACATTTTCAGGTTTGAGGGTGGTATTAGTGTGATGAACTATTGAGAATCTTTTGAGGCCTGCATTTCAAAGCATAAACAACGAATTATATCGATTCCCTACTAACTACCAAATATTGAGAATATTGCATAGTGATATTAGAAAAAAGTTACTTTATTTTGATTAAAAACTTTTATGTTCAAGTAAATATGGTGCAAGTTATAACATAAAATAAAGGCAGCGGGTGTAAAAAATAAGAATATAATAAGCATACCCTAGAACGATTGGGAAGCCATGAAATTATTCGGTTAAAAAAAGGATCGTCCAATGAGGGGAAAGGGAGATGCATGTAATCTAGAAGCAAACTACGGTGCATACACTACAAAAATGAACACATATGATTATTATAAATTAGCTTTAAGTAAAACACATAATACCATGGTCTTGCATGCACTAATGTTTTATCTGAAATAACAAAGGTTCGATAAAAATACAGGACATTTTAAGTAGATCACACATTAGACATCTCTGAAAATAATTTCTGAATTTGTAAATTCTGAAAATTTGCAGATTCGCTAACTGCAGCTTGTTTATTTATGTCATATAAGGTATCATGTTTTTTAGATATACATTAATATGAAACATAATATTTTGAAAAATTTTACACGCAGAGACATAAGTAATGTTTTTAAGGTACGTTTTCACGCTCATGCAATTTGCGCAAGTCGACTTGTGCATGCAAATTTGTGCAAATTTGCATGCACAAAAGATTGCATACGTTTTCACGTTCAAGTCTCGTGCACAATTTTTTATTACTGTTTGTTCCCTAAATTAATACTGATTGCTTTGAAAAAGAAAATTAATAAAAATAAATGAAAAATTACGTAAAAATAAGATTACATAAGTAGAAGACAGACACAAATACAAAATTTAAAATTATAAGCATGTACTTAAAATATCAGTTACTAAAATATTAATCCACAGAATAAAAGGTATTTTGTAATTTTGATAAAAGGCTTTACTTACAAATCAGTTTTCGATGTAAATTTCCAATAAAAACCTTACTTAAATGTGTTTGGAAATAAATTAGTTGACGATGTTATGTCCCTCTAAATGTTAACAAAATATGTGAGAGTTACATTATTATTAAAAAATTCAAGTGATGAATAACAATCCGTATGGATATGGCCTTTGGCATCTTATTACATTACTATAATATTAACTTAATAACATAACACCCATCGTACGTAATGAAAAGACATATTACAGTTCAAACAAGCAACCCAGTGCCTTGTGGAGAGTCATAAGATGTCAAAGGCCATATCCATAGGGATTTTATGCATCATTTGGATTTTTTAAAAATAATGTAACTCTAACATATTTTGTTAACATTTAAAGGGTTTTTACCCATGTATTTTTAGTGGTTTAGCATGTGATTTGCCTGTATCAGCACTGATGATGATCTATATAGATCGAAAACGTTCTGTGATTTAGATGTGGCCCTTTGAGGGTTTTTAAATAAATATATACCTTTTATAAACGGCCAAACCCGATTTCAGGACAAAGAAGTTTAGCCTAGGCGCGTTAGGATAAACTAGTATGGCATAGGCCAAACTAGTTTGTCCTATCGCGCGTAGGCCAAACTAGTTTGTCCTAGGCCAAACTAGTTTATCCTGATATAAATACACACACTTCAGGCCAAACTAGTTTATCCTGATATAAAGACGCACACTTCAGGCCAAACTAGTTTATCCTGAAGTGTATGTTATTATATCAGGATAAACTAGTTTAGCCTAGTTTAAACCAATTTAATCTAGTCGAAAATAATTGATTACAGATTGGTTGCTGATTTAAACGTAAGTTTAGAAGACACTATGAAGAGTTATAAGACTTTTAAGTATTTAGGGTACATGATAAACCGAGATGGCACTTTATGAAAGATATAGAAATGAAAATAATACGGGGAAAACAAGCCACGAAAGCACTCCATGAAGTGATATGGAAAAAAACTCTAACTAAAAAAAAAACAAAAAGGATTCTTCAGGGCATAGTGCTGAATATTACCCTACAAGAGCGGAAGAATGGCCAGTGACAACAATAATACGAAATAAAATACGAACAGTTGAATTGGAGTTTATGAGAAGGTGTCTACAAATTACCAGGTAGGATAAAATAAGAACAGAGGAAATATGAAACAGAATAGAAGTAGAATGCTCAATTACAAAATAGTTGTGGTAGTAAAAGTAGAGCCCTGAAATGGTACGGGTATGTACAAAGAATGCCGGAGCACAGGTGGCCGAAAAGATTTTTGGACTGGGACCCGCGGGGAGAAAGACGGAGAGGAAGACCTGCTGTGAGATGGAAAACTTACATAGGAAATAGAGACCTCAGAAATGGCGACTGGGAGAATAGAGTGCTATGGAAGACGAAAACGGCAAACTCATAATGGAAAAAAGCCAAGAAGAAGAAAGTAATTCAGCGAACTAGTACGGCTTAATATAGATAATAAATAAAATACTTTGTTCTTGGAAAAATAATCATTTTTATTAAAATTATAATTATTCGTAACAAACAAACAATAATATTGAGTTATATTCGCGGTCGGACGGACAGACAGCCTAGGTCAAATTTCTCACCTTTAGTACCATCCTTGGATTATAAGCTTTCATTTGACACCTCATTTGTCGTGTGTGTGTGTGTGTGTGTGTGTGTGTGTGTGTGTGTGTGTGTGTGTGTGTGTGTGTGTGTGTGTGTGTGTGTGTGTGTGTGTGTGTGTGTGTGTGTGTGTGTGTGTGTGTGTGTGTGTGTGTGTGTGTGTGTGTGTGTGTGTGTGTGTGTGTGTGTGTGTGTGTGTGTGTGTGTGTGTGTGTGTGTGTGTGTGTGTGTGTGTGTGTGTGTGTGTGTGTGTGTGTGTGTGTGTGTGTGTGTGTGTGTGTGTGTGTGTGTGTGTGTGTGTGTGTGTGTGTGTGTGTGTGTGTGTGTGTGTGTGTGTGTGTGTGTGTGTGTGTGTGTGTGTGTGTGTGTGTGTGTGTGTGTGTGTGTGTGTGTGTGTGTGTGTGTGTGTGTGTGTGTGTGTGTGTGTGTGTGTGTGTGTGTGTGTGTGTGTGTGTGTGTGTGTGTGTGTGTGTGTGTGTGTGTGTGTGTGTGTGTGTGTGTGTGTGTGTGTGTGTGTGTGTGTGTGTGTGTGTGTGTGTGTGTGTGTGTGTGTGTGTGTGTGTGTGTGTGTGTGTGTGTGTGTGTGTGTGTGTGTGTGTGTGTGTGTGTGTGTGTGTGTGTGTGTGTGTGTGTGTGTGTGTGTGTGTGTGTGTGTGTGTGTGTGTGTGTGTGTGTGTGTGTGTGTGTGTGTGTGTGTGTGTGTGTGTGTGTGTGTGTGTGTGTGTGTGTGTGTGTGTGTGTGTGTGTGTGTGTGTGTGTGTGTGTGTGTGTGTGTGTGTGTGTGTGTGTGTGTGTGTGTGTGTGTGTGTGTGTGTGTGTGTGTGTGTGTGTGTGTGTGTGTGTGTGTGTGTGTGTGTGTGTGTGTGTGTGTGTGTGTGTGTGTGTGTGTGTGTGTGTGTGTGTGTGTGTGTGTGTGTGTGTGTGTGTGTGTGTGTGTGTGTGTGTGTGTGTGTGTGTGTGTGTGTGTGTGTGTGTGTGTGTGTGTGTGTGTGTGTGTGTGTGTGTGTGTGTGTGTGTGTGTGTGTGTGTGTGTGTGTGTGTGTGTGTGTGTGTGTGTGTGTGTGTGTGTGTGTGTGTGTGTGTGTGTGTGTGTGTGTGTGTGTGTGTGTGTGTGTGTGTGTGTGTGTGTGTGTGTGTGTGTGTGTGTGTGTGTGTGTGTGTGTGTGTGTGTGTGTGTGTGTGTGTGTGTGTGTGTGTGTGTGTGTGTGTGTGTGTGTGTGTGTGTGTGTGTGTGTGTGTGTGTGTGTGTGTGTGTGTGTGTGTGTGTGTGTGTGTGTGTGTGTGTGTGTGTGTGTGTGTGTGTGTGTGTGTGTGTGTGTGTGTGTGTGTGTGTGTGTGTGTGTGTGTGTGTGTGTGTGTGTGTGTGTGTGTGTGTGTGTGTGTGTGTGTGTGTGTGTGTGTGTGTGTGTGTGTGTGTGTGTGTGTGTGTGTGTGTGTGTGTGTGTGTGTGTGTGTGTGTGTGTGTGTGTGTGTGTGTGTGTGTGTGTGTGTGTGTGTGTGTGTGTGTGTGTGTGTGAAAAAATGGCTTGGATGCGAGTCCGTTAGCCACAGATTTGTATTTTATTTTTACCTCAATTTATTAGTTTTGTTATATTTATACGTATTTCACTTAAATGATTATATTTGTTTCTTTCAAGTAGTTTATGAGTAATTTAAATATTTCCATTTTATGACAACTTAGTAGATATTCTAAACTAATTGGAAAATGAACTT
The DNA here is from genome assembly GCF_917563875.1 of Diabrotica virgifera virgifera. Lineage (NCBI taxonomy): Eukaryota > Metazoa > Arthropoda > Insecta > Coleoptera > Chrysomelidae > Diabrotica > Diabrotica virgifera. Next base: position 147,926,270 of record NC_065448.1, on the reverse strand, counting down.
GTGTTTGTCGTAAATTGTAATATAATTGATTTATATATCTCTCGTTAATTTTGCATTCCAAGAAAATATGGTTTAAATCTCTAATCGAAACATTATCACAAAAACATACTGATGAATTAATTATTCCTAATTTGTGCAGATGTGCCTCATATTTCCCGTGTCGAGTTTTTAATCTGACGATAGTAGAAATATCTTGCTTTGGCAGGTTATATTTAAATATGTATTCAGGTGGCGGAGGAAGTTCTTGATGTAAAGAAAAATATAAATTTTTTGACATGCTTGTAATATTTTTCCATTCTTTTTTCCATATTTTATTTATTCTAACTTTGACGTCATTTATTGCATCTGTCGATAAGATGTGAGTTAGTATCTCACCTTTTTTATTGCATCTTTGGCCAACTCATCCACTTTCTCATTACCCAGTATACCGGCATGCCCTTTTGCCCATATAAATACTACTTCCACTTTAGACAAATTATTTTTTATATTACATAAAATTTTTGTATGAACTAAAATCAGTATTTTCAATTGCATATATTGCAGATCTGGAGTCTGTTATTATCACAGCTTTTTCAATATTATTCTCTTTGATCCATTCTAGAGCTTTTTCGATGGCTATAATCTCAGCTGTAAAAATACTACTAATACTAGATAATTTGTAATTATTATGTTGATAGGTATTTTGCACATACATAGCACATCCTACTCCTGTTTGATTTTTAGAACCGTCTGTATAAATTACTGTGTAATCCACAAAGTCGCTCAGTATAGATTTTACTAAAATATTATTTAAATGATTTGATTCTGTTTGTCATTCTACCTGGTATAATGACGGAGGAGTTGAGTTCACGGACAGACAGACAGACGGACGGACAGACGGACGTGGATAATTAAACGTTTTCACATTTTTTCAAAATTGGTGAAAAAAATATTAATTCGTACTAGATTTTATTCGTAAGTGTATCTTTTCTTTTAATTTTTGGAGAAAACCTCATCCTTTTATTTATTATTTTTTATATTATTTAATTATACAAGAATATATTGATTTATAGCATGTATCAATATCTTCATTCGATGTATCATTTGATACAATATATCGATATATAATTTTTTTTGTCATCCCTGTTGGGACGTGATTTGGGAATTTCCCGCATGCAAAAGTCCTTACATGTTCGCTAAATTACTTTCGACTCGGCTAAATTGGTTTAGACTAGGCCGTACTAGTTTATCCTGAAGTGTGATCTTTATTATATCAGGATAAACTAGTTTGGCCTAGGCCAAATTAGTTTGGCCTGAAGTGTGTCTATTTATATCAGGATAAACTAGTTTGGCCTAGGACAAACTAGTTTGGCCTACGAGCGATAGGACAAACTAGTTTGGCCTAGGCCATACTACTTTATCCTGACTCGCTTAGGACAAACTAGTTTGGCCTAGGCCAAAACTAGTTTGTTATGAAATCGGGTTTGGCCGGTAACACATATACGTTTTTGATCTTATCAAACTAATAAACCTTATACAAAATGCATCTAGCGAATGTGCGGTACATGTGAAATATCCTGTATGTTTAATTATACACCATTCTCAGAAGTAAAGTTTTGCAGGCCGATAAAATACCACTGTCATTGTTCTTCTGCACTAAATCCTCAAAACTTGGAAGAAAACTTGGTTCATAGTTTGCTACAAGGAAGGTTCTACATTCACTGCCATTTAAACTTATTTTTTTTGTATAGAGCACGTCTTTCGAATATTAATATGTAGATATACATATTTTTTGTTTAGATTATGGACGTGAACCCATTATCTTGAATGCCGCTTCATGGATAAAATGGGTAAAATTGGATAACCTTCAATCAACGGTTTTTTACTTGTATTCGCAGATGTATTATAATTTGAAGAAAGTTATTTATCTTCATATTATAAATTCCCTTTATTTTCCTATTCTTCTTATTATCTCGGCATTTGTGACTATCTTTCCTCAGTGTCAAAGCTTCCATTTCGTATAATAACATGGATATCGGAAAATAGTTAAGTTAAATTTACAAAACTTAAGAGGACATAACATGATTATTCAATATTCGATATATAATAGGAGAAATATTGAAATTATTGGTAACGTAAATACGTTGCAATATTTTTATCCGTGACAGCTCAATTAATCATGACTTACATATCTTATAATTTTCCAAGCGTGCATTCTTTATAAGAAGGTAGGCTATAATCAAAATTAATCTTTTTATGTCTTGTTTTTTCAAAGTGGTAATCGTGTTTCTACGTTTCATTTTTATTCTTTTCTTTTCGTTAAAAATTTCATTTTAATTTATGATTAGTGAATGTAAGCGTGAACAAACCAGAATTTTGGAAGGAGTTGAGAATGATTTTAAAATAAACTGCTGAACAAAAGGAAACCGGACACTTAAAAATTAATTGTAATTTAAAATGTAAAATTAAAAACAAATTTAAAACAACAAAAAAACATGAATTATTGTTTAGTCATGTATTGTGTTTTGGAAAAGTTAGGTACATTCCATGTCAAATCACTAAGGCAAAAAATTTTGGATCTCCTATTTGTCTGAAAATTGGTATATAGCTTCTTCTTTTTTTCTCAAAATGTTATTTTATGCTATTTTACAGTGATTTGGTGTTTATTTAAACAAATTTGCATTTTCTGTCGCAAAGTATCAATGAAAAACATATTATTTTAATAGAAGGGACTCAAAAATGTCATTATATGGCATTATAACAAGTTATTTTGATTCAAAACAAGGTTTTGATCAAATTTTATAGTGTAGAAAACGTTAAAATACCGTTTTTTACATTTTTCTCCATTCCCAAAATACATCATCATCGATTTGGCTGAAAATTTGCCCACAGCTAGCCAAAACATAGGACTTAAGTAGTTAGAAGGATTTGAATTATATTACAATACCAAAAAAGTTACATGTAGTAATATCAGACTCAAAAGTATATTAGTCCAGTCGGAATAGCATTTGATTTTGCATGCCGAGCTGCCCAAAATTTTATTTTTCTACTCTTTAGGGGAGTCAATAGTAGCCTAAATTTAAAATCACGAATGAATTCCTCCGTTACGTTAGCCGCCATCTTGATTTTAAAGGAGAACCTGTTTTGCTCAATATCTCCGCCATTTTTAACTTTTCGACAAAAATGGTAGAAACTGAAATTGTTCCAAATAAATCGTATTTACAATTTCTTTTTAACAATTTTTGTCGTGAGGTCGATATTTTCGTGTTAATTTTACTTACAGTAGACGCCTATATTTTTGACTATGATATTGCATGTAACTTTTTTGGTATTGTAATATAATTCAAATCCTTCTCACCACTTAAAGTCCTATGTTTTGGCTATCTGTGGGCAAATTTTTAGCCAAATCGATTATGATGTATTTTGAGAATGGAGAAAAATGTAAAAAACGGTATTTTAACGTTTTCTACACTATAAAATTTGGTCAAAAACTTGTTTTGAATCAAAGTAACTTGTTATAATGTCACATAATGACATTTTTGAGTCCCTTCTATTAAAATGTTATGTTTTCCATTGATACTTTACGATAGAAAATGCAAATTTGTTTAAATAAACACCAAATCACTGTAAAATCGCATAAAATAATATTTTGAGAAAAAAAGAAGATTTTTTGACCTTAAATATCTTAAAGCTACATACCAATTTTCAGACAAATCGGAGATCCAAAATTTTTTTGCTCCAAAATTGAGTGATTTGAAATGGAATCACCCTTAATTTTAAGTTCCAACTCGTGCACAAGAGGTCTGAAGGTCTTGAAGAAGTTGACAGGCATGATCTACTCGGTCTGCAACAAGGACTCTATCGTGTGCAAACCCCAAGTTGTTTAGAAACTCCCCATTTATCTTGACTCCAATATTTTCCTAATTATTCTCTCCAATATAAAGCGGTGTATAGTTTAGGAGAGATTGTGTCTCCATGCCTATCACCCTTCTCAAGGGAAATGTGTTTGTGTCGTCATAGTACGTTCTCACTGAACCTCTTGCTCTATTATATATTATATATTCCGAAGAAGAGTTGTGTACCTATGATCAACACTAAACTCTGTAAGAGCTCTGATGGAGCTCTCACAGACTGAGTTAAATGCTTTCTCAAAGTCTACAAATATTAATATCAATGGCTTATTGAATTCTATACCTTTCTCTATTAACGATGTTATTACTTGTAGGTGGTCCTTTGTTCCAAAGCCACTCCTAAATCCGCCTTGCTCTAGTGGTTGGTGAAAATCTAGCTTAGGCCCCAGTCTGTTAGTAATTATTCTCATAAAGAGCTTATTCAGTGCGCTGGAATAAGTGTTACCTCCCCCCTTAATAACTTATTTATTTCTAGCACATAAGCAAAACGCTCGGACAGGTAGATTTTTAAAATAATCAAAGTATATTATAACATCAATGTTTCGAACTTTACGCGATCCCTCTTCAGGTGACAGGCATAACTTTGATTTTTTTTAATGGGAAAGTACATCATTTGATAGCTCAATTAAAAGCGTTTGAAATACTGATTACAAAAATGTATAATACTTTAATCCTTTTTAAGAGCGTAGGCGCAAAATTTCGATCGAATTGTTTTTAAACGCATTCATTTTTTCTAATCCTGAGAAAACTAATAAGTATTTTTGAAAAATTTAAACGCAGAATAAAAGATTACATTATTACCGAGGGCTGAAAGTCCCTTAGAATAAACAAAAATTTCTTTTAAATGATATATTTGAAATTCAAAATCCGACTAAATTTTCTTTTTTTTTTTTCACCCCTGTGACTTATTAAATAATCATTATAGAAGTTCCCAGGCACTTTTGACCCTCGATAATACTGTAATATTTCATTCTGCGTTTAAATTTTTCAAAAATACTTATTAGTTTTCTCAGGATTCGAAAAAAAAAATGAATACATTTCAAAATAATTCGACCGAAATTTTGCGCCTACGGTCTTAAAAAGGATTAAAGTATTATACATTCTTGTAATCAGTCTTTCAAAAGCTTTTAAATGAGGTGTCACGTGATGTACTTTCCCATTTAAAAGAAATCATAGTTATCACTGTCACCTGAAGAGGGACCGCGTAAAGTTCGAAACATTGATGCTACAATATACTGATTATTTAAAAAATCGACCTGCCCGAGCGTTTTGATTATGTGCTAAAAATAAATAAGTTAGTAAGGGAGGGTAACACTTATTCCAGCGCACTGTATAATGAGATAACAAGCTGATAGGTCTGTAGTTTCCAATTTCTGTTACATCTCCTTTTTTATGCAATATTATCATAACGGTAGTATTCCAATTTTTTTGGTGTCATTTCTTCAAAGAGTCAGGCACTATAAAGAGTTTTTAAAGCTTTTATTACGCATTCGCCTCTTAGTTTTATCATTTCACTTACAATGTCATCCTCTCCATGTGTTTTGTTGTTCTTCATACCTTTTGACGCGTATTTAATTATCTTTTTGTTACATCTGGAAATTCCTCTTGTTCTTGATTTTGTTTTGCTGGAATTTCTACCTCTGTAATGTGAGTGTCACGACCATTATATAATGTGACAGGATTTCTTGTTGTTCAGATATGTTTGTTTATTTTTTAACGATATTCCTAGTTTCTGTCTTCAACTATCGTTTTAGAACTTTTAGGCTTTTATGTTTTATGATATTAGTTGTTTCTTTAGTGCTAAAGTTCCTTATGTCTTTCCCAACGGCTTTTGAAATAATTTTGTTTAACTTTCCTAGCTCTGCAAAGTTCGTTGTGTGCTTATATTTCATTTCCCTTCATTTTTGCATTGGGATTCTTCTATATTCAGTTAGTTTTTCATTTTTCCTTGTTTGCTTGACTTGGTACTTCTTCTGTGCCTTCTTTATGGCACCCACTAACATTTCGTTAAGGTGTTCAATATTGGTTTCATATTTCACGTCTTTTTGTAGGTTACTATCTATTTCTTCCTCGTATGCCCTTATGTTGGTAATCGCAGTGAATGTGAGTTTTTTTATTATCTACAAATTTTTTATTTAAATATTATTATTAGCGTTAAAGATACAAAATATGAAGGTACCGGGGATTCATTGTAAGGCAGTCTATTTCAAAAATGATTATTTTTAATTAATGTGTTACAATACCAATTACATACATCGGAAAAGTCTAGGGATATTTTTAGAAAGTGACGTAATTTCTATATTTCTGATAAAATTTATTATTTGATAATAATCGATTTGTAGTGATTAGTAGTATTTTTCTACGACCGTTTAATAACATGCTCATTATTCGTTAATTTTTCATAGATAATAGCACCCATTACTTTACCCGTGAGTAATATTTCATTACTCACGGGCTGAAGTTACTCCCGGGTCATTACTCACGGGCTGAAGTTAGATGCAAGTGGCGCATGCCACTTTTAATACTAATCGTATATAAACTGCAAATAAAATTACTTAAACTTGTTTATTTAATACAATAATTATTGTAATTTATATCAATAATTATCTTCGAAAAATTTTTAAAGGAATTTTAACTGTAACAATGTCAGTATATTTTTTACGTTTATATCTTGTTTACTAAAAATTTTGACGTATATCATTAATTTATTTTAGTGACAGTGACATTAGCGCATTTTGTTTGTGTTAATTGGAATTAACTAATATTGTGTTTATTTTTTAAACCAATTGTGTTAAATATGTTATAACATATTGTATATATAGTTATATTACTATATTATATATAGGTAAATGTAAATATACATTATAACTTTAATGAAATACGTCCACCGATACTAGCCAATTGCTATTTATTAGATTCATTGACGGTAGGTACAAACTTATGCTTATAATTTTTCTGAAACGACTAGAACTTGGATTGACCATTTCTTGTTGTATTTTTACAATACATAAGAATTTGGTAATAGTAGGCAACCAATTATTCAGCCACGTATTAGGGGTAAACAGCATTTAGGAATTTTTGTAAATTATTATAATTTAAATATCGAGTAGTTTATTCGAGTATATTTTTACTAATTAAAATAAAAAAAGGTCGTAGAAAAAGTATAGTATTCTAATCGCATGTAATGGCTTTTACTCACTCTGATGAATTACGATACTCGCCTACGGCTCGTGTCGCAAACTTCATCATTGTGAGTAATAGCCGTCATTACATGCTCGTTGAATAATATACTATTAATATACAACAAAATTTGTTGAAATGTCAAAAATAATGAAAATGCCTTTCAGAAATGTCAAAAATATCGAGAAGTGCAATTAAAACAAATAAGATCATCATAAAATATGGTCGTAATAAAAAAAAAACAAAATTAATTACTTAATCTGCCGTTTATAGACAAAATGAGATTTTCGATATCTTGTTGAAGTACATTCGTCTATTAGACACTCTTGGAATCGAAACAGCGTGTATATGTTACCCATATGTGGAGTAATTCTTTGTCGAAGCATGTCCTATACATGCTCGATGGGATTCAGGTCGTGGGATTATGCTCGCCAAGGCAACATCAATACTTTCACCAGGTAAGCCAGTCTGTCACTGGGCGTGCGATATGTTTACGAGAATTATCATGCACGAGGTGCAAGTTTTGACAAACCGCCTCAGCAAACGGACGAACGATAGGTTGTTGAGGTACTACTGAGCTGTAACGAAGCGGTTTGGAAAAACGAGGTTTGTTCTGCCACCGACTATTATTCCACTCCATACCATTATTACTGTACCACCTCTGTATGTGTAAACGTCCTGGACATGTTTTAAGCGTTCTACATCTCTAGATCGTCTCCACACTCTTCTGTCTCTCCTATGGCGCTACAGCCATAGGAGAGACCCTAGCCTCCCCCAGCATCCGCCTCCAAGTATCTCTGTCTCTGGCTGCTCTCCTCTAGTTGTCCACCCTCAATATCTCTTTAGCATCTGTTCTCACTTCGTCTATCTACCTCTTCCTTGGTCTTCCTACTGACCGACGTCCCACCATAGTTCTACTAGGTGTTCTAACGCTAAGCGTTCTACTAGGTGTTCTGTCGGTATCCATTCCTGCCCAGCGCAATATTTGTATTCTTGCATAATTTGCTATAGAAGGTTCTCTGTAATATTGGTACAACTCGTGGTTGAACCTTATTCTCCATATACCACTGTCACAAATGGGTCCCAGTATCCTCATTAATATCTTGTAACGATATGATACCTCGCCAAGCGATGAGCTGCTTTACCCGAGACGACCGAAGGAGTGTCGGCGTTGGCGCATAGCATCGCTGGGGGAAACCGAAGGAGAGGGCATCGAGAGCATATTTAAGGCGAGCTAGGAGAATGAGAAAATCAGTCGTGGCTAGCGAATTGAACTAACCATGGCTCAACAGCTGCTGCTCGCGTATTGAACGAGCTTTAGCTGGCTTGACAAAGATGCACTGTTTGTGAGGTGGGACTATGCCTAGGCGGACGCCACAGTAGTGACGTGGAGTCTTGCCATGATCGTTATCGCAGTGTGCGGTAGTAGCGAGGAATGATCTCCGGATCGGAATATAGGGTTATGTTGATTTAACGTAGAGATATTGTTGTATATAAATAAACTGTTTATCGTATTATTTTAATGTTGCTATTATGATCGGATAACTGTAAGAAAGTTTAATATTGTTTTTCCTTTGCAGAAGACGGAATTATATTTTATTTTATTTGTTTTAAACTGTATATAATTATATTTAATATATTTACTTTATTTTTAACTTGTGTTTTACTGAGTCTGTCGCGTCGTCTTGAAAGTACTGCCCGTTACAATCTTTCTTTTAAAAGTATTAATAAGATCCTTCTTAAGCACACTTTTACTCGACAAGAATCGGGATGAAATCTAAATCTAGATTCGCCGAAGAGATAAACTGTAGCCCAATCATTTGCATCCCAGTTTTGATATTCTTGACAACACTCTTTTTGCAGACAGTCTAGAAGCATTGCAACGATTAGTAAATAGATTACATCAAATCAGTATAAAATATGGACTACAAATTAACGTTAAGAAAGTTCATGATTATTTCTAATCAACATACAGTAGGAAGGCTAGATATCGAGGGAAAACAAGTAGAGTGAATAACTACAGATATCTGGGAACCTGTATATAATAATGAAAACAATGACCAAAGTCTTCTTCTTCTAAAAGTGCCTATCTTCTGGAGATGTTGGCGACCACATTGACCCATCTTATTCTATTTACGGCAGCTCGAAATAGATCATTTGACGTTAGACCAGTCCACTTCCTAAGATTGGCCAGCCAGGATATACGTCTACGTCCAGGGCCTCTCCTGCCCTCAACCTTGCCTTGTAGAATCAACTGCAGCAGTCGGTATTTTTCATTACGCATAATGTGGCCGAAGTAAGCCAATTTTCTGTTCTTTACGGTGTTAATTATTTCTTTGTCTTTTCCTAGCCTCTGGAGAATAGTTATATTAGTTGTGTGGTGTATATATGAGACCCTCAACATACGTCAGGCAACATACGATATGGCATCTTCTGTCAGGCTCCAGCTTTCAACTCCGTATAGGAGGACACTAAAGACGTAACATCTAAGAATTCTTATGCGTATATTGATACTTAAAGACAAGTTGCAGAGAATTTTCTTAAGACTGTTAAAAGAGCTTCTGGCTTTTTCAATACGAGTTTTTATTTCGTAGCTATGATCCCAAGTATCCTTAATGTTGCAGCCCAGGTAGCATATTTTCTGTACTCTCTCTAGAGGTGTATTGTTTACTGTAATTTGGGCGTTTATGTTGGTGTTTTTACTAATGATCATTATTTTTGTCTTCTTACAGTTTAGTTTTAGGCCGTATTTGTTACATGCTTCTACAACATTATCCATGATCCTTTGGAGCCCCTGCGCACTATCCGCCAGCAATACTGTATCGTCTGCATATCTAATATTATTTATAAGTTGTCCATTTACTGCAATACCATCTTCTGATTCGTCCAAGGCCTCTCTAAAGATGTTTTCAGAGTATATGTTAAATAATGTTGGTGACAGTATCCAACCCTGCCTGACTCCTTTTTCAACCGTGAAGATTTCGGACAGTTCATTTTCGAATCGAACTGTTGCTTTTTGTTGGAGATATAAGTTTGAAACGAGTCTTATATCCTTACCATCGAGTCCTGATGTTTTTAGGATATCGATTAGTTTTCCATGTGGGACTTTATCAAATGCCTTCTCGAAATCTATGAAACATGCATACACATCGCAATTGACATCCCTGGCTCTCTGTATTAGAACTTGCAAGCTGAAAAGTGCTTCCCTCGTTCCGAGTCCTGATCTGAATCCAAATTGAACTTCACTCAGCTGTTCTTCTAATTTGGTGTATATGCGCGAGTGAATGATAGTAAGGAGTACTTTAAGTACATGGCTCATCAAACTAATTAATCTATGTTCTTCACATTTTCTAGCGTTGGCTTTTTTGGGAAGTGGAATGAATATTGATAGTAGCCAGTCTTTTGGTAAGTAACCAGTCTCGTATATGTTGTTGAATAACTTCGTAAGAGCTGTAATTTGTTGTGCCTCTAATAGCTTTAAAATTTCACCATGCACCTCATCAAGTCCTGGTGATTTCTCATCTTTAATCCGCTTTGATGACCAAAGTCATCAAAGACAAATCAGGACACGCATTGAAATTTCAAGAAAAACATTTATAAAAATGGAAAAACGTTTGTTAATCGAGACCTTCCATTGGAGCTGAGGATATGAGCCTTAAGATGCTACGTGTTCTCGACTTTGTTGTATGGAATGGAAAGCTGGACACTAAAAATAGACAATATAAAGAAGTTGGAAACATTCGAGATGTGGTGCTATAGACGGATTTTGAAAATACCATGGATCCAACGAGTTACAAATGCAAAAGTGTTAAGAAGGCTAGAAAAGAATTGCGAGGTGATAAAGAACATCAAAACAAGAAAACTGGAATGTTTACGCCACATTACCAGAGGTGCGAAATATGAAATATTAAGGCTCATAATGCAAGGTAAAATTAAGGATAAAAGATCCATAGGTAGAAGAATTTTCTGGCTGAGAAACTTAAAAGAGTGGTATATTGCAGCTTAGTAGATCTTTTCAGAGCAGCCGCCAATAAGGTACGGATAGCTGTGATGATAGCCAACCTGCGATAGGAGAAGGAGCTACAAGAAGAAAAAAAAGACACCACTCTAATCTTGCAGCGCGATTGCCTCTGGATATAGGTGGACATCTCAATGACCCTCGATTGTGAAGATTGGCTTCATGGAGACGATTTCTTACAGTATCCAGGTGCTGTAATTTTTGGTTGTCTTCTAGTGGTTACACTAAAAATCGGTCTTGAGCTGTAATTGTAGAGCGCTCACGTCCTAGATGACGTTCGGCTGGACTTCGAGCAATGAATATAGACGTGAGTAGAAGGGTACTGCCCTGTAACGTTTTAGCATTGTTTATATAGGGATAGTTGGTCAGCCCAATAGGAAAATTTGTTTGATTCAAATTGAGACAGTCACCAGATGTCCCCACAATTTCTGTCAGGGTCGCAACTTCAAAATGCCTAGACACCAAGTTGGATACGATCCTATTCATAACACCCCAACTCGCTATTGGGACCGTGCAAGTTCGGCAAAGCGACACCTATTTCTACGCTCTGCAACTTTATTCGCACTTTTAATTATATTGGCCAATTATATTAGTCCTGGTCACTGGATAATTGTCAAGGCCATAGTCCAAAAAAATAATAAGAAAAAATAAGATTCAGGCTATGTTATTAAAACGTAAACAATTGTATGTAGTAAATAAAATTAGTTATTAAAATGCAGTACTGCAAGCAAAATACAATTAATTAAATTTACCTTTATATAATAATTGCATATCATATCAATATTGTGGAGCAACATATAATTTTTACTCTTCAATGACAGTAGATATGAAATGTACGTCAATTTGACAATTTCAATTGACAATATAAATTATTTAAGAAAGTTGCAATATTTCTCCGCTATTCGCGCACGATCGTTTCTCAATTCCCTTCCAAGTACTTGCACACCGCGAATACATATTAAGAAAAATAAATATATATGGAAGAATATATTTAGAAATTGAATTAATGATGTCATGCTATTATATATGTATATAATGTATAGTAGCATGACATCATTAATTCAATTTCTAAATATACCTACTCTTCTATATATTTATTTTTCTTAATTATGTATGCGAGTTGGGGTGTTATATGAATAGGATCGTATCCAACTTGGTGTCTATGCATTTTGACGTTGCGACCCTGACAGAAATTGTGAGTACATCTGGTGACTGTCTCAATTTGAATCAAACATATTTACCTATTGGGCTGACCAACTATCTCCCTATATAAACAATGGTTTTAGCAAAGGATTTTGTGTTCCCACTGAGTAGGTGCATAGACCTTCAACGACCACGGAGCTTACGCGAACTCACCACAGCCCGCACCGCGGCCGCAACAACTGTCGTCAACAAGCCTGCTTTGAAGTGACAAGTAAACGTGAACATCTATTCATATATGACAAGTAAACATCTATATAAAAGCTTCTTCTAGGAGAGTATATATCCTTTGCTTCGAGTGTCACAAAAACGTCGCCACAATTGACTTATAACACTTTGGGAGACACCCATATGCTCAGCTAAATTAGTTTGCCGCATGCCACATTGAAGAAGGCCTACAGCCCTATTTATCTCATCCAAAGTTACAAGATGTCGTTCCATGATTAAAAACAATATTTTCAATGCACTTACTAAACAAGAACTTTATAGCATAAACAAAATCGAAACTAGCAAAATATTTACTGCAGTATAAATCCTATAGTTTTTTCCTCAACTGTAAAAAGCTTTCTGTAAAAATTCAATTGAAATTAAATGACCGCGTAATTTTATTATACTCTAAAAATATCCCTAGACTTTTCCGATGTGTGTACCTATATATACTTAAAGCAAACAGCAGCCACCTTTAAAGTAAATATGACTAAAATGGACTCTACCTTTGCATCGAAGTTACTAAAATCAGCGAAACTTCCGCCGCCGCCGAATGGATCGCTGCCGAAAGCATCAGACTGTTGTCCCTTTTTGAAATTCGGAGGTTGTGGTCTAGGAGGAGCAGGTCTAGGTGGGGGATTCTTACTTTTCTTAGGTGGTAATGCGGGACTAGGGCTGGTGGGCCGAGGGGGTGCTGATCCATCTCTCGTTGGAGCATGTAATACTGCAAACGGATCGCACCCAAATGGATCTTTGTCAGACTAGAAGAATATAAATTTTTGATTACAATGATTATTTGGTTGATTTTTATTTCTCTCTTATGATCAAAAAATTGCTATTTGTCAGTATTTTAAAAAGTTTTAAGTTGTTACATTAATTGCTAAATACTTCGCACATCCCGTTCAAAAGTGTATTAACTCAAAAAATTTCATTTTTGTATTTATCCCACCAACACAATGAATTATGCAGAAAAGTGTTGCAAATCAAATTTTTGGAGGAAAACTGCATTATTTCAATCAAAATATCATTTTTGGTTGTTGTTTTCTTTTAACAAATATTTTCCCTATCTTACTCTCTAGCCCAGTTGTAACAGGTAAAATATTTATACAAAAATGAAATGTATATTAAATAAAATAAAAAATAGATTATGAAATAATCAAAGCAACAATTTTGTGTTCGCTCTGCTGAAAATTTTAATATTTTGAGTTGTTACAGTTTAGAACAGGATGTGAGACTTTTAACATTTCGAGTATTAACTACTGAACATAAATTTCGATAGCACTTTTGAGTGAACTGTTGTAAAACTGTGAAGTAGATTTCTGTTTAAAATAGGGAATGTAAAATAAAAGAAAAGTAATAAAATCAGTAGATAGCACAATATTTTTGTAGCTATCCACATCAACTGTGTAAGGCTATTATTGAAATAACCATTTTTTGTAGTGTATGTGTGTAAGTAAATGCGTTGTTACTATGTAAAGTCAGCTTCATTATCTTTACAGAGTCACTTATATCCGAACGATTGCAGCATTTTTTTCTTTTTGTAACATAGTTTTTGCAAATAGCAGCATAAGTTCATTATCTAAGTATGATGTCAATAAAAAAAACGACCCTATGTACCCATTCTTTTCAGAAATCAGTAAAGTTTTCACGTACTATAGATTGATAAAATACCATATAGTCAACGGAAGTTGTATAGCATGTTGAGCTGAGGTGTCTAATCCGATTCTGCTTTAAGCACTTTCACCGTATTATGCTGATGACATTCCGTTCGTGTCCTGAACACTTTAGCGTGTGAACCAGGTATTATTCAAGGTGTTTTTGGACAGCACCTCCATTTTGTTGAGCTGGTCTTTATACCGTTTCTGTCCCATTTTCAGCGCGTGGAGAACCAAGTCATACGAAGTTATACGAAGGTAAAAAAATAAAATCAGATCACAGTTCTTACCGAAATAAAGAAAAAAGGCCAAGGTAGCGAAGACACGAAGGTAGCGAAGACACGAAGGTAGAAAAGACTTAAAAGGAAAACTAAAAAGCAAATCAACATACTTGTGTCCATACATACAAGTAGAACACGTAAGCATATTAAGAGGACCGGAGTGCGGAACTGACCACTATAAAAATAGGAACGTATCCACTATCTTGGCGCTCCGCGCTCCTGCAACTGCTCCAGGCAGTATCCTGCTAGTGGATACGTTGGCGCTCGCGGACCGTGCAACAGTGCGCGAATCGATGGCGGTTTATATGTAGAGGAACGCATGCTGTACCAATTGGAGCAGTTGCAGGGAGCGCCAACCTAGTGAGTACGTGCCTTATGGTAAGATCAAAATGTTAATTACGGTTAAAACCCTGAGAACCATCAGAAAAGAAGCGAGTAGAATATATTTAGTAGAAGAACAATCTTGGATCGAACATTACTCACAACTGCTGACAGAAACAAGACCGCAATTCATGAACACCACTACAACATATGCAGTGGAACACGATCACGACGATAAAATAACAGTACAGGACGTTGATCCGGTATAGATTCAACACAAACTATACAAAATCGAAAAGCATGCGAACCACAAGGTATACCGAACGAATTACTAAAACACAATCCACAAGTATTACTGGAATTACTAGCATATGTTTTCACTCTTCAGCAATTACTAGCATAATGGAAAAACAAGGAATAAACAAAAAAAAAAAAGAATGCGTGTGTACTTTATACGCACGTAAGAAGTTATACTTCTATTATAATATAATCTAACTTCATATTATGATTTCAACGAAATCAATATACCTATCTACTTTAAACAGTTTTTTTGTATTGCATTTAAATATTAAACTAATTTTAGAAAGAACAAAAAGAATACTAAAAACTAAAAAAAAAGGATATAACTGTCAGAATTCGAACAGGGGACCTCTCGATCCCTAGGCGAATGCTCTACCGATCAGCTACCACCGCTTTTGTATTCCGTCGATCATATCTCGGACATAATTACAATCACGGTGACAGATACATTAATTGAAAATAAACATTTTCAATAATACTTATAAGGAGGAAGACAAATCCACAGACATAAAAATTATAATAAATATATTTACTAAAAACACTAATATATTCTTTTAACGCACACCTTATTTGCGCTACATAACTTAAAAGATGTAGCGACTAATACCATACTGTCGGTATGCGCATGCGCCAGGGAATGTAAAAATTCACCCTCGTGCCTAAACTTCAAAAATAAAACCACTATAACAGCTTTACAAAAATATGAGGGTAAAAATTAAAACTGGAAACAAATTAACTAGAGAAATTCCTATTAGCAAGAGTCTAATGCAAGACTGCTGTATAGCACCTATACTCTACAAAACAACTGAATGATGCGCTCTCAGTGTGGAGAAGAAAGTGCTGCAATATGGGCATCCCAATCGAAGACGAGATATTGTACACGCAGGAATGTATTATACACTTTTAGTTTTTCTTCTCCTATCCCGAACACTAGCCTTTTAAGTTCGGTGTTTTCTCAGTTTCGGCGTTTACATTTTCAGTTTATTTAGCCGGGTGTTACTCGGTTCCTGAATAACAACCGCTGAATAACCTTGCAATATTTTCAGCGTTTAGAGCGTGCATATGTATGCCCAAAACATTTTCGGTTGCTTGAGCTAGATGTAATCCAGTTACTGTTTCGTACATTTTAAACGTGTGGAGTCAGGTATTATTCTTTTACTGTCGAAAACACTTTCAACTTCTTGAGTTAAGAGTTACTTTGATCATATCGCGATTAATTTCAGGGTTTTAAGCTTATTCTGTTCCTGTTACACCATGTTCAGTTAATTGAGCTAGGCTGATTTCTAGGTGAAAAATTTCCAGCGTTTTGAGCGTTCATGCCCAGAACACTTTCAGATTCTTGTGCTGGGTGTTATTCTGTTCCTATTCTGAACCCTTTCGGTATTGAGCTGGTAGTCTATTTACTCACGGTTTTTGCTGTTAATTTTTAAGAACCGCTTGGCTTGACATGAAATTTGGCATACACATAGCTAACATGACGAAAGAAAAAAAGTGATAGTGTGCCGATGTGTGCTTTTGCCTATTCTCGGGGGTAAAAAACATACGTTAAAATAAATCCGGAATGTGATAAAATGACTAATTCTAAGCAACTTTTGTTCTATAGAGTTTTTTCACTAAGTCAATAATACTTTTCGAGTTATTTGCCAGTTCATATTATGTTCATTTTTCTAAAAAAAAAAAACACGTTTTTAGACGGATTTTCGCAAATAACTCAAAAAGAGTAAGTATTTGATCGAAAAAAGTAGTAGTAAAAATATAGCTTATAAAATAGTAAAAAAAAACGGTATATATATGCAGCCTGTTGACCGAGTAGTAAGTTCTTATTCGTAAAATTTCAAATCGAATATTTCAACGTGAAATAACCAAAAAATGAAGCACTTCTCAGGGAAAACTAATTACAACGTTTCTAAAGTGTTTAAAAGACCTTTATTTTTGTTTTTTTTTTTTTAAGTTTCTAGCATCAAAAGTAAGTTACGCTCAAAATAAATTTGGCCCCTTTTTTTGGTAAAAGCAATTGTAAAAATAATTAAAAAAGGAATCATTACCGCTTCATAAGTTACTTTAATTATGTATTGTTATGATCTGTAAGTTTCATCGGTTCAAAGTGCTTATTTTTGAAAAAATTTGGTTTTACAGTAAGTTTTTCTTTATTTTGATTATTCATTTTTTTTTTCAAAAACAGCTTAAAAATTATTATTGATGACAAACATCTTAAAGAGTAAAAAATGTAGGTTTTGCTTTTCGGAATATTTTGGATGTTTTGTTTTCCTATAAGACAAAAATTGGTTAAGATATGGCTGTTCAAAATTTGCATACGCTCCTGATGTGACTCGTTCAAGTCCTTTTAACTACAGCCTTTTCAAAAATAAGCAATTTGAACCGATGAAACTTACCGAACATATAAAAAATACATAAGTAAACTAACCGGTGAAGCGGTAACGATTAATTTCATTTGGGATGCTAGTTAGGGGGCGATTTTAACGATTTTTTTTGCAAAAAAAATAAAAGGTGCCAATATTATTTTGAGCGTAACTTACTTACTTTTGACGTTAGATACTTAAAAAAAAACAAAAATAAGCTGTTTTAAACAATTTCTTCCAAAAAGTGCTTCATTTTTTGACTATTTCACGTTGAAATATTCGATTTGGAATTTGACGAAAAAGAACCTGCTTTTCATTAGCTACAACCCTGCTTTTACTGGGTCTACAAATTTTGTATGTACACCGTTTTTTTTTTCACTTTTTTGTCAGCTATATTTTTGCTAACACTATTTTTATTGATAAAATACTTACTTTTTGAGTTATTTGCGAAAAACCGTCTAAACGTGTTTTTTTTTTGTTGAAAAATGAACATATTCACTCGCAAATAACTCAAAAAGTATTGATTTGGTGAAAAAGCTCTATAGAACAAAAGATGCTTAGAATTAGTCAGTTTATCAAATTCCGGACAGTTTATATTTCCAAGAAGGGGTGAAACTAACCCCAATGTAAAAGCGCATATCGGCACAATATCACTATTCTTCTTTGACATATTAGCTATGTGTATGCTAAATTTCATGTCAATCAAAGGGGTTGTATAAAATTTAGAGGTTTTGCAATATTTTACCATCAGTGAATGGACTATGGCTATGCCGTTCCTGTCTCCAACATTAACAGCGAATTAAGCTGCGTGTTATATCGTTATGTCCAAAATACTTATAGCTTATTGAGGATACTGTTAATAAGATTGGTGGGAATTATTTGTGACTTCTATCCAATACAAACAGCAAATAAATAAACAACTTTCATTTCAGTCTGTTTCTTTAAAATTGCCGGTATATTATTTATATTCATTAAATAGTTTAAATTTTTTTGCTTTCTGTTCTTGGTTTGGAACCTTTAGCCACGTAATTAGTAATGAGTAATGTGTAGTGTGTGTGTATTGAGTAAGTGTATTGTTACTTAGTAAAGTCGACTTCACTGTCTTTACAAAGAGACGCTTATCAAATCCAAACGCCTGCGGTCCCTCAGGTGAATACCGATCTCACAAGGATAGGAAAGTTAAAAATATTCTCAGCAGATAATTTTTTAAGGTATTCTCATCAGATAACGAGTAATTAAGTACCTCTGTTGGTGCAGCTTTATTTTGTGAACCATCAAACGCATTGAATGGATCTGGCTGCCCACTATTTGATGTAAATGAACTTCCAAATGGATCAGATGAAAAGCCATTCTAAAAAGCAAAATAAAATAAATATTTGCCTATCACAACAAAATTTAGTTTCTTACATTTGTATCTGGAAACTTCGTCGAAAACTGATCATTGGAGAAGGCATCTTTGTTCTTAAATGGATCTGAAACAATATAAAATAATTATTATTCAAGGGTGAACTACTATTAATTCTGGACGAAATGGAGATAATGACAAAAGTAGGAAAATATGGAAAGAGCGCAGAAAAAAGAATTGCATCCACGTGGAGAAAGTTTTATTTCTTTAACGTACTATTAGTGAAAAGGCCCTTTATCATAAAAAGGGTTATTAAAAACATAGTTATAAAAACAAACTATAAAATCTTACCGTTTTGGAAAGGATCGTCATCAAATCCAGAAGAGGTATGTCCATTTTGATTACTGAAGGGATCTTCCCCAAATCCGTTCTAAAAAAATGTAAGATAAATAAATGCAAATCAAATAGTAATAGTATATCATGCAACGACCATTTAACGATGGTACAAGTATGACGGATACGAAGCGAGCCGCGAGTTTCGTATAGAATACGAGCATCATAATGATAATTAAACGCAAGTTGTATACATGATTTTTTCTATGATCATTCACAACAAAAAATATATTAAAGTGTATTATTTTATAACACAAACAAACCGAGTAGTTATATGAATAAATTACTTATTTTGTTGATACATTTATATTTTGAATATTATGATTATTATTAAAATTAATTTGGGGTTAAATTTTCAATATCCCTATGTTGTTTGGAACGCTTCACCAGTTGGTAAACTGACTTGTAGGTCTGGATCCCGCGTATGAAAAAAAAGTTGATTTAGCAAGCTGAAAATTTGTTAATAGATTAAGGGCGTCTAGTCGGACGAACTTTGATATATGGGAACACTGGAACAGGGGAAGTTTTAATTGTGGAACAGGTTAAACATTTGGAACGGTCAGACCACTAAAACGGCACATGTATTTTGTCCGACAGAACAGACTTAAACTCTCCGAACAGAGATTAAACTCTCATGCAAAAATCAGACTGCTATTTATCACCAAATGGGCGTTTTAATGAGTGGAACATGTAGAATATGTGAAATGACAGGTGATAAATAGCAGTCTGATTTTTGCATGACAGTTTAATCTCTGTTCGGAGAGTTTAAGTCTGTTCTGTCGGACAAAATAAATGTGCCGTTTTCGTGGTCTGACCGTTCCAAATTTTTAACCTGTTCCACAATTAAAACTGCCCCTGTTCCAGTGTTCTCATATATCAAAGTTTATCCGACTAGACACCCTTAAGCTATTAACAAATTTTCAGCTTGCTATTAATCAACTTTTTTTTCATACGCGGGATCCAGACCTATTGGCGAATGTATCTTGTTCTTCACATAAGACGGGAACCAGTCTAGGTTTCTAGGTTCCCCAGTATACGAAGACTCTGATTATCTTTGTCGAGTCGAAGCAAGGTATAAATTGGTGTTGAAATGAATAATAAATAGAGATAAATGTTTATTTTATAACACAGGCAGTGTACAATAATAACGATTACGAAAATTTAATACACAACTTTGCTATGTCTTAGCAAAACATGAGTAAACGTGGACCGCGTTTTCAGTATCAAACTTGAACGTGATAGTGGTAGTGAAAGAATCAAGAATAATTCGCGTAATAAACGTGAGATTGTCCAAACTATGGACGTACGAGAATATCGAAAGAATTGTGAATTGAGATTGCTTGACACTCGGGAGACTACATCGGTAGTTGTGCTAAATGCGTCTGACTAACTCTGCAATTGATATCTAACTAAACTGACTAACTAAACAGCATAAGAAATCGGCTTCTTTAGACTTTTACAACGAGGAGGAAATCAATAATTAATTTTTGTGCGTGTCTAATTTAAATTTTAAGCAAATAAAAACTTTTAGGGCGATGTGGTACCACAAAGAGCTTTCAGAGAGTTGAAGAACATAAATGCAATAATACCGAACTGAGATTGTGTTTCTACTGCGAGCTATGTTAATCCACATACGGTGAATTTCGACTATAAATTGTTTCATGGATGCTGAAAACGTAAAGATTTCCAAGTCAAAAGGTTTGCGACAGTCAACGGAAATACGGAGAACTCCAATGGATTAGTAATTTAATGACTTTTCTCATATTCCAGTTAATTGGAAGCTGCAAAGGGCAGATGTCCGAACACGTGTATAAAGTAGTCGAAGATGCGATAAATTATAATATTAAGACCGTATAAACAAAGAAATATTCTTTTCGATATGTTACAAAGTTGTAACACTATGTATCAAAGCCAGAATTATTATGAAAATGAATTTGAGGTTAAATTTTCAAATTCCCTATACATTTGACTTGACATTGCTCATTGCGCATGTGCCACATTCCAGTCAGAACGTCATGTCGCGATTCTATTAAAAATATGTATCGTAATGAAGCTCCTTATGATACAGTTATTGAAATCATAATTGATGTATTAAAGTATAAGAATAAAAAAACTTACAATTAGTTCTTACCTGAGTCTTTTCTTCGTTTAAAACCTTTTTGTATTCGGAATTTCTAAATTCAGGTTTTATTCTTAAAGCAGCGTCTGTTACCTGTGAAACATCGCTGCTTTCGATTGAAGAATCACAGGCTACAATTGCATCATTCATTTGCCTGGTTTGTTCTTGTAATTGTGTTATCAATGCTTTGGCCTACAATTGAAAGAAATCTTACTTACTTTGTACTGTCATAGTTTTAGTTTAACTTGCAAATATTTCAACGTATGACATCTTACTGTATGTATAATGTGCGTTAATTTGAGGTTTAGACATTACCCATGAATGAAATGACAACTTTGGTATGTATGGTCAATGCGAATATTTAGCGCTTAAAATATTTTAAGAATCTTGGGATGGATTTAAAAAACTATTGCAGATATGGAACATTTAAAAACTATTTTCTGAAAATTATTTTGAATATTTAAAACCTGCTAAAAATATATTTATAGATATAAAATATAATAGGTATACCTCAATAGTCGTAAAGATAAGAAATCTCAGAAGTGACTTTATTTTCTAAAGAAATAAGGTATGTAGAAACTTTAGAAATAACAGAAGAAACTTTGCTTTCCAGAGAAGAAATGTCGTTAGAAACTTATTGCTTTTCTTCAATTCACTTTTGCGCAGTACTCTATATTCTCCCTTTTCGTATATTGGTAGTTCTTGACAATTTTTTTCAATTTTATTAATTATGGCTAGTTTAGGAACAACAAAATCAAAAGTCAATGTCAGTAAAGAGGAACTTAAAGCTACCACAACTCTAGAAGAAGATGGGTTCATAATAATATTAGCAACAGCAAATATAGATAAAATTCAATACAAGGAGAAAATCAAAGAAATAGTCACAAATCTACCATACAAAAAACTACGCAAATTTAACGAATTCCTGACAGACCACCAAATAACACTAAGACCCGACTACAGCAGGACACCACACCTATATGGAGTTCCAAAAATATACAAAGAAAACGTACCCCTCAGACCATTATTAGCAGCAGCATGGGTTCTCTTAGAAACGAACTGCCAAGTTCCTTCTAGGCATAATAACAATCTTTAGCTAAAAATACACGTATAAAAACATTCACAACCCTTTTTGACAATCATCCAGTCTCAAAAGTCCACTGCTGAACATAGGCCTCTTCCTCCTGTTTCCAATCCCGTATATCTTGCACCGCTATCATCCAGTTTTTATTTAGCTTTCTTAAATCGTCAATCTACCGTGTAATTGGTCGACTGTCTTGCAAAAATTAGCAGAATTAGATTACTATTCCAACAACATGGTAGGGAGTTTCGATATCAACAGCCTTTTTACCAATGTATCTTTGGAGAAAACTTTAAAAATAATAATAATAAACTAATCGAATAAATCACGAGTAATGCCTTTGAGTTTGTCTATTCTCTATTATCTAGACAATTCTAGACAGTGGAAGACAAGTATTGCACCAGCTGAAAGTGAGCATAGTGTGGTCAGTTTTGCCGTATTTATAAAATTAAAAGAAGTCTGATTTGTTAGGTACAATGGGCCAGAAATTACAAAAATTATACAATTTCAAGATAAAATCAGAATCTTACCTGGCTTATATTCAATTGTGTATCTTGTAAATTTACTGACAGACCCTCTATTTTTTTCATATTTTCTGTTTTCTGCTTTTCTAAGCGTTCCTCTTCTGCCCGGAGTCCTTCGAGTTGTTCTTTCTTGCTATTCAATTCTGTTTCCTGAGCTTTCACCATCTCAGCTTGTTCTGCAGCCTGTACTCTGAGTTTGTCGACCTAAAACAATTTATAAATACTTATAAAATATATTACATTATACAGGGCGATTCATTAAGAATGTCCAATCTCCAAGTTGTAGATTCTAGACCTAAAAATATTAAGATTTAACCCAAATCACTTAAATAAAATGTGGCTCGTTACTGAGGGTTTTATTTAAAAATGTAATAAGTACTTTACCTAGTACTTTAGTACTAGTACTTTAAAACTATTTGACATATCCGTGTCATACTTCGCAAAAAGTGTAGTTACCGCACACCCTACTAAATTATAAAATAAACAAATGTTTCTGGCTACTACCAGAGGCGTACGACAAGGGAGAGTGAATGATTTACCCCTCCCAAATTCTACGCCTCTGTCGGAATTGCTATTTTAGCACAATATTTCGATTCTCCAATGCTTTCTAGGTAAACAATATACTCCTTATTCGTAATGATAAAGTTATTAGTTTTTGAGATATTTGAAATTGAAAATGAAACGGCAGATATTTTGATTAATGTATTGCGGTCTTTCATTGTTAACTTCAAATTTCAAATATCTCGACAACTAATGATTTTATCGTTACGAATGAAGAGTATATTATTTGCAGAGAAAGTATTGGAGAATCTAAAAATTATTATAAAATAGCAATTCCATCAGTGACGTAGAATTTGGGAAGGGTCAACCATTCTCTTTCCCCTGTACGCCTGTGGTAGTAGCCAGAAACGTTTATTTAACATAAACTAGCAGGGTGTCCAGTACCAACCCTTTTTGGCAAGTATGATAAGGATATTTCAAATACTTTTAAATTAAACATCTCTATTACACACATATTAACTATTTGTATCAAATACTTTAAAAGTATTTGACATATCCTTATCATACTTGGCAGAAAGTGCAGTTACTGTACACCCTACTAAAATATGTTAAATAAACCTTTCTGGCTACTACCAGAGGCCTACGTCAGGGAAAAGTGAATGGTTGACCCCTTCCACATTCAACGCCACTGGCGGAATTACTATTTTATTGCAATTTTTCGATCCTCCAATACTTTCTATGTAAATAATATACTCTTCATTCGTACCGCTAAATCATTAGTTTTCAAGATATTTGAAGTTAAAAATGAAGGGACAGAATACATTAATCAAAATAGATGTGCCGTTTCACTTTTAATTTCAAATATCTCGAAAACTAACGATTTTAACATTACGAATGTAGAGTGTATTATTTACATAGAAAGTATTGGAGAATCGAAAAATTGCGCTAAAATAGCCATTTCGCCAGTGGCGTAGAATTTGGGAAGGGTAAACCATTCACTGTCCCATGTGGTACGCCTCTGGTAGTAGTCAGAAACGTTTATTTATCACAATTTAGTAGGATGTACAGTACCTACATTTTCTGCCAAGTACGACAAAGCTATGTCTAATAGTTTTAATGCACTGGGAAAAAATATTTATTAAATTTTTAAATAAAACACCCTGTAACTCAGTAACGAGCCACATTTTACTCTTATCATTTTTCTTTGTTTAATTTTTAAAATTGCTATTTTAAAAAGTCGCTTTAAAAAATAATAAATTTACACATTGGTAACATTTTTCTTTTTTATTTAAATGAAAAATAAAATCAATAATTTAGTACAAGACAGTTAAAGGGCCTAGCCGGGTAAGATGATGAAAAGTGCCCCCAACTCGATTCGAATTCCATATAGGTCACCGTTTAGCATATAGTGAAACTAACTTTCTGAAATTTTTAGCCCCCTAGGTGGTCATGTGACCCACCTAGAGCCTAATTAGGCTTTTTAAGTTTTTATTATCTCGCCCAAGCTATTCAACGAAGCGCTAGAAGATGTGTTCAAACAACTGCACTGGGATGGTTTGGGTATAAACATAAACGGGCAATATCTGAATCACTTACGATATATGCTGATGATATTGTATTAATAGCAGAAAGAAGTGAAGAATTACAAAGAATGATGGAAGAACTAGATAGAGAATCGACAAAGATAGGACTGAAGATGAATTACAGTAAAACAAAAACCATGACCAATCAACAAGAAGAACTAGTAATTACAGTGGCACAAACAAGAATAGAACAAGTAAAAGAATATATATATCTAGGACAAATCACTAGATTAAATAGAGAAAATCAGACCGAAGAAATAAAGAGAAGAATAAGGTTGGCCTGGGCATCATTCGGAAAACTGTCTTATATTCTAAAGAACAGAAAATAACCGCAATACCTAAAAACAAAAGTCTTCAATCAATGTATACTCCCTGTTTTAATATATGGCTCTCAGACATGGACGTTTACAAAAGAGAATATGGAAAAAATAGCAAAGACAGAAAGAGCCATGGAAAGACAAATGCTGAACATTAAATTATCACAATGAAAAGAAACAAATGGATCCGTAACAAAACAAAAGTGAAAGACGTCTCTACCCAAGTAGCAAAGCTTAAATGGAAGTTCGCCGGACACACCCTACGGCAGAAGGATGAAAGATGGACTAAGATGGTAATACATTGGAGACCATGGAACCACAAACGAAAAAGGGGAAGGCCACAGATGCGATGGTCAGATGACCTGAAGAAACACACTGGGTCAAAATGGATGCAAATTGCCCAAGAGAGGCATGGAAGAAGGAAGAGGAGGCCTATATCCAAGGATGGATGTTTAGGGCTGATTAGAAGTTTTTATTTTTTATCTCAGCCGCATCGAGAACTAGCGAAAAACTTTAAATAAAAAAGTTGTAAGCTTTAAAAAGTTCTGTCCGAAATTTTTTTTTTTAATTTTTGGCGGGAAATTTAAATTTTAGAACGATTTTAACATTTTAAATGAGTATAAAAAAATAACTAAGACATTCGTTTTCACGAAAAAAATATATAACGTGTATTTTTGCATAATATTTCACCCTGAATTTTTTCAAATTTTTAAAATTGGTGAAACGCACCTTTAAAAATAAAAAACCGCATTTTTTCGTTTTTTTTTTTCGTTTTTTGATAAAATTTTATACATATTTTTCAAAAAAGGTAATACCGTCACTAGAATAGGTAAAAAACTGAAAATAATTAGGGTTTGCTTAATAAAAATTTTTTGTAATCCCATCCATTTTCAATATACAGGACGTTGAAGAAAACAAAATTTTACACATTTTTACGATTTTGCCGAAACTACTGGCAACATTGTAATGAAATTTGGCGAGTTTTAAGAGGTAGTTGTTGTGCATTTTTTGACATACAATTAAGAATTTTATATTTATCATTGGCGCGTATACGGGTAATAGTCTGAACTTTTTAAAGAAAAAAGATAGTACGCCACTGACATATTTCAAATTAACAATCCTTTTTGAATTCCTCGTTTAATTTGTGACAAAAAATCTATCTACCTATTTTTTCATACGACGCGCCATTTTTATTCAGAAAATAAAACATCTTAACCCTTACAAAGTATTCGAACTTCTATTAGTAGTTTCTACATCTATAGTATTTTTACTACAAAAGCGATATTACGTAGGTCAAAATTTTTGACGTAGGAGAACTGTCAAACCACTTTGTGACTTTTCATTATTGCCATGTTTATAATAAACATGGCAATAATGAAAAGTCACATTGTAATGTTTTGACAGTTCTCTTACGTCAAAAATTTTGACCTACATAATATCGCTTTTGTAGTAAAAATACTATACATACAGTTGAGTCCGCGAATCTTTACCCGTGCGTCATCATTTAAAGCATACGAAATAAGACGATGATAAGTCGAAAATTGAAATTTACTAAACGCAACAGCAAGTCACTTACTGTCACTTGCTGTTGCCTGACGTACGGGTAAAGATTCGCGGACTCAACTGTACGTAAACTCGTACGTCCATTATAAAAACTAATTCGAAAACTTTGGAAGCGTTGATATTTTATTTTTTGCAGCAAAACGGCGCCTCGTATGAAAAAATGATAAGATAGTTTTTTATCGAAAATTGAATGAGGAATTTAAAAATGATTGTTAATTTGAAATATATCAGTGGCGTACTATCTTTTTTTCTTTGAAAAGTTCAGACCATTACCCCTAAGCGCGCCAATGATGAATATCAAATCCTTAATTGTATGTCAAAACATGCACAATAACTACCTCTTAAAACCCGCCAAGTTTTATTACAATGTTGCCAGTAGTTTCGGCAGAATCGTAAAAAATGTGTAAAATTTTGTTTTCTTCAACGCCCTGTATCTTGAAAATGGATGGTGTTACAAAAAATTTTTATTAAGCAAACCCAAATTCTTTTTAAATTTTTTACCTGCTCCAGTGACGGTGTTACCTTTTTTGAAAAATATGTATAAAATTGTATCAAAAAACGAAAAAAAAAAAACAAAAAATGCGGTTTTTTATTTTTGAAGGTGCGTTTCACCAATTTTAAAAATTTGAAAAAATTCAGGGTGAAATATTATGCAAAAATACACGTTATATATTTTTTTCGTGAAAATGAATGTCTTAGTTATTTTTTTATACTCATTTAAAATTTTAAAATCGTTCTAAAATTTAAATTTCCCGCCAAAAATTAAAATAAAATTTTTTTTCGCACAGAACTTTTTAAATCTTACAAATTTTTTATTTAAAGTTTTACGATAGTTCTCGATGCGGCTGAGATAAAAAATAAAAACATAAAAAGCCTAATTAGGCTCTAGGTGGGTCACATGACCACCTAGGGGGCTAAAAATTTCAGAGAGTTAGTTTCACTATATATGCTAAACGGTGACCTATATGAAATTCGAATCGAGTTGGGGGCACTTTTCATCATCTTACCCGGCTAGGCCCTTTAACAACTGAATTTTGAAAAACGTTTCTGAATTAGATGCCGAAACGTGAAATAATGGATTATTTAATTTCAAATAATTTTGTTATTTTATTCCCAATAAGATAGGTGCAAAAGTTATTATTAAGAAAACCATTTTAAAATTTAAAATTCTTGTCTCATGACTTAATAACCATCGATTTCATAATCAAGGAAATATATCTAATGATTAAACGATGCGACATAGGTTGTTCTTGTGAACATTTTTAAACAAATTAATACAAATTATGACGAAAAAGCCTAAAAGGCACATTTAACATACATATGAAACATATTAATATATAATCCGTTATAAGGTCGATCGATACCGATCTGTTTAACGGATAAAAATTATTGGATATATGTAATTTAATATGTAAACAATTATTAAAAAGAACCTAATTCTTTTCTGACTATAATTAGTTAATAATTTAAAAACGACTTTTTTTATAAATTAAAAAAAAATCGACTCGGTCAGGTATTATTTCAGATGTTTTGGATCATTCTAAACAAAAAAGGTCTTTTGTAATTTTTCTCTTAAGTTGATCGTTTTTGAGTTACAAACAATTTAAAACTGAAAAAAGAACGAAAGATGACGATTTTCAGGACTCAAAAACACAAGTAAAAAAAAGAATGTGTGTGTGTACTTTAAAGAGTTTATTTTTATTTTATTTAAATAATTTTAATGTTTACCACTTTCCAAAAATAAAAAAAAAAAATAGGAATGGTCCGGATTTGAACTCAAGACCTCTCGATCTGTAGGCGTATGCTCTACCAATCACGCCACGAGGTCTCTGTGTATATCGTTTCTAGGATATAATGACAATTCACGGTAACAAACTTCACGAAGTGAAGTATAGTAAATATAAAAATGTTTTCATAATACTTATCTGACTCCCGAGAAAGACAAATCCAAAGTCACAAAAATTATAATAAATATATTTACTAAAAACACTAATATATTCGTTTCACACCTTTTTTGCACTGATATAAATACATAACTTGAATGATTTAGCAACTAACGCCATACTGTCTATGTGCGCATGCGCGCCGAATAATAAAAATTCACTCCCAATCGCGCCTAAAGAAGTATATCTTCAAAATGTCATTTTTGAAATTACGAAATACCCAAATTCAATTTCAAACCTTCTTCTATCAGGTCCTGATAAGAAATTTTGCGACGATTTATTCTACAATATATTTTTTTAATTGCTAATGAGGATGGTGTCGGCGATCGGGCTGGGCTGCATTAACAACTAAAAAACAATGTTTTAAAATTAAACAAGCCCAAAATATTTATCAAGAACTGATAGAATATAAGATTTGAACTTGAATTTAGATACTTCGTAATTTCAAAAATGATATTTTTTACTTGTTTTTGAGATTTGAAAATCGTAATCTTTCGGTATTTTTCTGTTGTAAATTATTTATAACTCGAAAACGATAAGCTTAAGAAAAAAAATTGCAAAATACCTTTTTCGTTTAGAATGATCCAAAAATTCTGAAAAAATACCTGCACTGGTCAAATATTTTTTTTGTTAATTCATAAAAATAAGTCATTTTTTAATTAAGGCCTGTAGAATCAAAACCTGCTAGATCCATTTTATGAAAGTTTTCAGAAGACTAAAAAAACATTAAAAATGTAAATTTCCCAAAAAGTATTCAGCATTTCTTAATCAAAGTGGCATCAATATATGTCATAAAATGGCGAATTTGAGCCGAAAACTTATGCCTGTAGATTAATAGATACTTGAACTTTGAAACTGTGTAAAGAAGGGAAAACGAAAATTTTAGGATTTAGCAGATTTTGATGCTGATGGGCTCAATTATTAATTAATTATAGTCAGAACAAAATTAGATTGGACACCCATTTTTTTGTATAATCGTTAATATAATAAATTACATATCCAATAATTTTTATATAGTTTATAAAAAAATGGATACAAAGAAGTTATTCTTATTGGTTTTCAAGAAATACCAAATAATAGAGAATTATGGATATGAACAGAAACACAATTTTTAAATAACTATTATTTTTTACTATTCTCGACTAGGTAGTTATTTCTGTAATTTTCATCATTATGATGGATATATCAAGTGTGATGCTAATGAGACTAAGGATGTAAAACATTTTATCTTGATTTTATACATATTTACTTATTATCACATTCAATATTCACTCCAATATTCCTACAACACTCCATGCGAGTTCTCCACTGTTTTAAAATAGTACATACTGGAAGTCTTCGTCAGTCAGTTCCTTAAGGGCGTGTGCTATTTACTCCGTCGGAGCTTCAGTGGGCTCAAATCTTCTTGTTTTCATCAGTTCACAATTTGCAACCGTAACCAGTCATACTACAGTTCTATAGAATTTTACTTTTGACTCTCCAGACAAAACTTTTGATTTTAGCATTCTCTTTACCAGCCCTGTATTACTATTTTCCTTTCAGTAACTTTCTATTTCCCATTTATATACAGTACGTACACTACAAATACCATTCCACGTCATTATCTACGTCAGAGATCTAAGTTGAAATTGTTGCCAAATATAAAAAAAAATGTTGAATTAATTTTAAAGCAAATATATCACATAATATTGCAGAAGGGGATTATACAACAAAACAAATTAATATTCAATGTGAATAAATAAAAACATTAGAAATGGTAAACAAGAATTAAGTAATAATCTTACGTTAAAGTAAGTAATAAAAACAAATATGAAGTGTTAACATCGCAACTGTCAAATACGTGTTACCAATTTATGTAAAAATGTCACCTTCGTTCGCCCGCAGTTACAGTGTGATCCGAACAAGTGTGCTTTATAAAAACGCTTTATATTCCACTTATACAAATTAAATGAAACAAGTGATGGTGTATTTTATTTAATTTTACAATAATAGAAATATTATTTCTACGCGTACCTATGTAATAAATTCTATATAGTGACTGTAATCCCAGTGTACTTGGCTAAACGATTCTAAAAAGGAACGGACCTACGACTTAAATATTTTGTGTTGGTATCATGTGATGTCACTTGTTATGACGCGGATAACGTGCAACGGTATTTGTACTGTACGGACCATAGATACAGATACATGTACATTATACTCATATCGACAATCTTTTTTGTAACCTTTTCGGTTGTAGCCTTCGTAAATAAATTTAACTTACTAATTTGTTGTATATGTATTACCAAAATTAAAAATACCAAAACATTTAAAATAGTTTCTAAAGCAAACAAGCGTGCACATAAAATATAATAAATAACATACCTTTGCAGTTTGTTCTTCCAATTCGCTATTAAGGTTTTCTGTTTCCCCATCCACCTGTGATTTCTAGCAAAAAAATGAATGCAACATGCTATTCTAACTAGTTTGCAAATAAAAAAAGTGTCCAACGGTAAAAAAAGTAACGGCAAAAATAAAAAAAATAAACAGAAAGAAAATTTAATTTTAAAGAGACATAAAAGAAATAACAGATTATCATTATACATAGATCTAATTTATTCCTACCTAAAGGTTATTCACATAAGATATCTTCTTCTTTAAGTGCCATATCCGCGGCGGATGTCGGCAATCATCATAGCTATTCGTATTTTAGAGACGGCTGCTCTGAAAAGTTCATTTGATGTACATCCGTACCACTCTCTCAGGTTGCGCAGCCACGATATTCTGCGTCTCCCTATACTTATCTTTCCTTGAATATTTCCCTGCATAATCAATTGGAGCAAGCTGTATCTCTATCCACGTGTAATATGTCCGAGATATTCCAATTTTATTGTTTTGATGGTATTTAGGATTTCCATTTCTTTATTCATCTTTCTCGGAACCTCTTTGTTTGTGACGTGATCTGTCCACGATATTTTCAGAATTCTTCTGTACACCCACAGCTCGAATGATTCTAGTTTTTTCATTGATGCAGCATTCAAGGTCCAAGCTTCCATTCCATAAAACAAAGTCAAGAAAACGTAGCACCCAGCCAACCTAACTCTTAGCTCCAACTTCAAATCTCTTGTGCGGAGCGCTTTTCTCATTTTGTTAAAATTTGCTATAGCCTTTTCTATTCTGATTTTGATTTCCTGTAAGTAATCTCCTGTGGATTGTTCCAAGGTATGCATATTGGTCGACTCGTTCGATATTGGACCCGTTTATGAAGAGATTTTCGTTATTTCTTTAAGTTTTCGATATTCTCATAAACTTTGTCTCCTTGACATTCATTGTTAGCCCGTATTCTTGTCTAAACTCTGCTATTCTGATCACCAGCCTCTGAAGATCCCCAATATTTTCAGCTAAGATGACAGTGTCATCTAAGATATGCAGGAGATGTAAACATTAGTTGACAGAGATATCGTCATCAGCAACATAGAGAAGGCTATTTCGTTCAGTTTTTGAATGTTTTTGGATAACATTTACTTGTATTTAATCGCGTAAATTATTCATTAATTTAATTAATAGGAATATTTTTTCACTACCTATGTATTTAGTGATTACAATAATTAATATACTATACAATAAAAACTAATAACCGAGAAAAGAAAAGAAGCGATAAAGTGATTTTAATAATATACTGTTACTATAGAACGAGTAGATATTATTTTGAACATCTTTAACAACTAAAATCGTTGTTTATATGCCCTGCATTTCTTATCGAAATTTAGAGTACGAGAAAGAGAACTAAACAAATTTTGTTTGATGGCTAAAGTGGATTGGAGCAGACTCTTCGAAACAAAAGCAAAAAATAAAGTTACATGAAGTCTTAAATATTATAATTTGCATAGAATATCAGACTGATTTTTATAATGCAGCAGATATTATTTATTATTTATATCTAGATAAAACTATTTTAAAATTAAAACATACGTACAAAACGTAACACTAAACTAATAAGTCAAATCTGGTAATACAGGAGTCGGCATAAGCAGAGCTGACCTTGTAAGTCTGCCCGGATTGGTGCAATGGGATTTAGGAAATGAGATGCATGTTACGTTAGCGGAAAGTTGTACATATGGGGTTGGTGATAATACGAGATGATCTTCAATGAACTCCAGCATTCTAACAGACCCGTTTCTATGAAGAAGATAGTGTACAAAGTGAACAAAGAATTACAAGAGTCCTCTACAGACTTCAGTAATAAAATTTCAAATTAAACCGGCACAGTTACGTTTACTACTTACGAATCTGAAAATTCCCATAAAAACAATTTCTAAGAGTTGAAACTTTCTAAATAACAATGTGGACTGGAATTCGCGGAATGCAAAAAACTATCAAAAATCATTCCAACCAGCGTATTTGACGTGTCGATGCGAAGAAGAATCTAGTGGCCAGTACGATCAGCAGACTTAACGCCGTGAGATTTTTTCCCGTAAGTGATACTAAAAAATAAAGTATTTGCCATCACGTTACGTGCTATTAATTATTTAAAAAGCATTGTGACAAAAAAAGTCTTAAATAAATTATTGGCAAGATGTCTCAGTGAAATGACAGGTCCAATTCGAAGTTTGAGATTTGTTAACCAATAAGCCACTAAACACAAAAAAGACACAATTTATGGTAATAACAAAAGCCCAACAGCGCCAAGAAAGCATAACAATACATGGAGAACAAATCTAAAAAGTTGAAAAATATAAATATCTGGGTATAATAATTAATGAAAATAATGAAGAGACTAAAGCAAAAATAGCACAGGTAAGAAATGCTTTCAACAAACTGAAAAAAGTATTCTGTAGCGGAGATATTACAATTTCTTTAAAGATAAGACTTCCGAGATGCTACGTGTTCTCCGTATTGTTTTATGGCTTGGAGGCTCGGACATTAAAGAAAGATGTTTCGGACAGATTAGAAGCCTTCGAGTTATGGGCCTACAGAAGGATATTAAGAATAAGTTGGGTGGATAGTCACAAATGTCGAGGTGTGAGAGGTTTTAAATAAAATTAAACTGAAATAAATGAGACATGTTATGAGGTGCGAGCGTAAGTTATAACTTATTGCAATTGATAATACAAGGAAGAATATAGGGTAGAAGGAGTCGTGGAAGAAGATGCATTCCCTGGTTAAATAATTTGAGAGCTTGATTTAATTGCACTTCTGTTGATCTCTTTAGAGCAGTGGTATCGAACGAGTGAATTAACATGATGGTTGCCGACCTTCTTAGAGGAAATGGCACATGAAGAAGAAGATTCAAGCCACACGCGTGACAGAAAAATATTTCAAAGACAGTATTATCAAATATAAAATAGATCTGCGGCTTTGAAACGCATGTAATCGTATGTCTCTGTATTTTTTATATTTTTAAGCTTCTGTGGTTTAGTTTCTTTTTAAAGTAAGCTTATATAATGTTAGAATTTTCAGAAGTAACTGTTCTTTACCGTTGGACCAAAAAAAATCCTGTTTTTCAAACTTTAAATAAGGCTTCAACGATTAACAAATAAAATATATACATACAAAGCACTAGCAACTAAAACTATTTCAGTGAGATTTTACTTTCGCCAATAGTACAATTAATTATTGGAAAATATACGGAAGTTGATAAAACAACTAAGCAAGATACTATAATATTTACTCATTGTTGACCATCATTAAATTAAATTAGTCCAGAAAGCCACTGCGCATCCGCTAGGAAAAATATTCTAATTCAGATTTTTTGCACAATCTTACTCAAAAAGGACTCCTTTTAACAAATTTGCATGTTGCCAGGACCAAAAGGTGGTCAAAAATTTTTTACACGTTTTTTTTTTGTTTTTTTCTAAAAATTATTTTTTTTGCATGGAAAATAGTTTTTTTAGGTTTTTTGGATCATTCCAAAGAGAACAGGTCTTTAGTGACTTTTCTCTAAAAATGATAGTTTTTGACATATAAGCGATTAAAAATTGAAAAATTGCGAAATCGGCCAGTTTTGACCCTCAAAAACTATTAGTCCTGTCGCCAGGGGGGGTACAACGGCCTCCTGTATTCAGATGGACTTACCCAAGATTTTTTTATGTATTTTGACCTGTAGAACACGAATTTTTTGGGTAACAGTTGATCCGGATATCGATAAGATTGTTATAAACCAAGAAGTTGAGGAATCACATAACAGCGATTTCTTGCAAAAGAAAACATTTTTTTGTATTTTTTGGTCCTTTCTAACCAAAAAATGTTCCTACAAATTTTTTCGTAGGATGCATAGTTTTCGAGATAAACGCGGTTGAACTTTCAAAAAATCGAAAAATTACAATTTTTGAACCCGAATAACTTTTGATTAAAAAATAAAATAGCAATTCTGCTTACCGCATTTGAAAGTTCAAGTCAAATTATATCGGTTTTAATTATTTGTATTGCTAAAAATTTATTATTTTATTGTTAAAACAAAGCTATAAACACCTAGTCCTTGAGTGATGTTTTCAATGATTTCTCATTTAAAATCGAATGAGTAGGTAGAGGAGGTAAAAGTGCAAGCGGCGCTATTTCTACGTAGCATGCATTAAAACGCATGTATTAGGCACGGGAAACACTATGTGTTTATAGCTTTTTTTAACAATCAAAAAATAAATTTTTAGCAATGCAAATATTCAAAACAGATAAAATTTTACTTAAACTTTTAAAGGCGGTAAGCAGAATTGCTATTTTATTTTTTAATCAAAAGTTATTCGGGTTCAAAAATTGCAATTTTTCAATTTTTTGAAAATTCAACCGCGTTTATCTCGAAAACTATGCATCCTAAGAAAAAATTTGTAGGAACATTTTTTGGTTAGAATGGCCCAAAAAATACAAAAAAACGTTTTGTTTTGCGAGAAATCGCTGTTATGTGATTCCTCAACTTCTTGGTTTATAACAATCTTATCGACATCCGGATCAACTGTTACCCAAAAAATTCGTGTTCTACAGGTCAAAATACATAAAAAAAACTTGGGTAAGTCCATCTGAATACAGGAGGCCGTTGTACCCCCCTTGGCGACAGGACTATATGTGAAAAACTGAAAATTTGAATGATGCCAAGGTAGGTAGATATTCTTTAAACATCGATTGATGAAATCCCGAACAGTTTTTTGCAATACAATATTTAAAACTCCTTTGTTTTTTAATTGCTAATCAAGCGTGCGCGACACTATTTTCCACCGACAGTATGGTGCAAATGAAAGGAATAAATTCGTTATTTCGTAAACCGGCGACTTTAAGGAAAAATCCCAAAACAGGTCGATTTTTATTTTTAAAGTTAAGATATTGTGGCATATATGGTATACTAGTGACGTCATCCATCTGGACCTGATGACGTAATCGATGATTTTTTTAAATGAGAATAGGGGTCGTGTGCTAGCTCATTTGAAAGGTTCTTCAATTCTCTATTTAGTAATATAAACATTTACATAATTATTTAAACGGGGTGTCCAAAAAATTTTTATTAAATTAAATTATTTGAAAAAAAAAGAAGTAGAAGGACACCCTGTATACATAATTATGTAAATGTTTACATTACTGAATAGAGAATTGAAGAACCTTTCAAATGAGCTACCACACGACCCCTATTCTCATTTAAAAAAATCATCGATTACGTCATCACGCCCAGACGGATGACGTCACTAGTATACCATATATGCCACAATATCATAACTTAAAAATAAAAATCGACCGGTTTCGGGATTTTTCCTTAAAGTCGCCGGTTTACGATATAACGAATTTATTCCTTTCACTTGCACCATACTGTCGGTGGAAAATAGTGTCGTGCACGCTTGATTAGCAATTAAAAAACAAAGGAGTTTTGAATACTGTATTGCAAAAAACTCTTCGGGATTTCATCAATCGATGTTTAAAGAATATCCACCTATCTTGGCAACATTCAAATTTTCAGTTTTTCACATAGTTTTTGAGGGTTAAAAATGGCCGATTTCGCAATTTTTCATCTCTTATATGTCAAAAACTATCATTTTTAGAGAAAAGTCACTAAAGACCTTTTCTGCTTGGAATGATCCAAAAAACCTAAAAAAACTTTTTTCCATGCAAAAAAAATAATTTTAGGAAAAAAACAAAAAAAAACGTCTAAAAAATTTTTGACCACCTTTTGGTCCTGGCAACATGCAAATTTGTTAAAAGGAGTCCTTTTTGAGTAAGATTGTGCAAAAAATCCGAATTAGAATATTTTTCCTAGCGGATGCGCAGTGGCTTTCTGGACTAAATAGGCTATTTACATGAAACGCATATAGCAAATCCTCAAGTACAAAACAAAGCAACCAGAGAAATGTACCATCGAGTTAAAAGAAAGGCATAGTTAGTGTTGAATTAACACTTTCAGCTCCCGACCAATATCATATATTTCTTTCATGTGCCGATTTTTATTGGAGTTAATGGAAAATGTTTAAAACATAATCACGGCAGGTAGCACCTGATTAACACTGTGAAGACGGGAGCCGTGTCGGCGGACTTGAAAGTGTTTAATATGCTTCAATTGGATTTACAAGATTTCCAGACATTAGTAAATCTAGTCAGTGAAACAAGTAATAGGAGAGGACTTAAAATTAACATTTTAAACATAAATTGGATGGCAATTCAAAATATTAATACAGATCAAGGTCTGCTTTCTCTTAATACATTTGCAACTGGTTAAATGTAAATTGTAACTGAAATATAATTGTAATGTAACAGAAATCTGTCGATGCATATTCATAAGAAAGTCCTGAAAATGTTATGTGTGGTCTATCCTATTATATGGTTTTGAGACATGGTCATTAAAAACCACAATGCTTAACAAATTAGAAGCATTCAAATTGTGGTGCTATCGACAGATCCTAAATATATCGTGGGTTTCGCACACTTCCCATGAAGATGTTCTTAAAATGATGAATTCAGAACGTCTTCTCATAAACATCATAAAGATGAGAAAAACAGAACACTTCGGCCATATAACTAGAGGACCTAAATACTATCTACTTCGCCTTATAATACACGGAAAAGTCGAGGGAAACAGATGGATTGGTTGAAAGAAACTTTCATGGCTGCGTAATATTAGACACTGGTGTGGTTCTACAGTAGAAGAATTATTTTGCGCAGCAGCCGATCGAGAACGGTTTCAGGAAATTGTAAACAGGATAACGGCCAACGTCTGAATACGGACACGGCACCTAAAGAAGCAGGTATCAACTAACTAAAAAGTTGTGACCGACATATCATACGGAGCTTGTACACATCTCGTAGATGGGTACCATACGTGTTTGAAGTAACTTAATAATCCCCAAAAAGTGTTTGCTCTTCTGATAATTGCCTTATATTCCCGGTGACCTTGAACCCATATCAATATGACACTGATATATTTCGCGAGTCTGTCGAGTTCCTCTAGGCCTTCCTACACTAGCCTAGAGTCTATTTTAGGGTTTATGAGAGCCTCATAGCTGCTTGCTCTCTGTGCATATATTGATCCGCTTCAGTTCGAAAGCCCTCATGTTAACTCTTGCACACTGCAAGATTGCAAAAATCTTTGCCGAAATAGAGAGGTATACTCTCCTAGTGGAATATAAATGCTTAAATTTGCACCATTACTGAATATTCCAGCACCCGACTCTTATATATCTTAAGAAAGCATTTGAGTTCCTCGAGAGATTTTTGGTAGGCACTCAATAAGAAAGGAGTCCCCAGTGAATATGTAATGTGAGGAATATGTATGAGGGAGCGACAACTAGTGTTAGGACAGGTATGGGAGAGACTGATAACTTTCATGTGAAAGTAGGATTGCACCAAGGCTCGGTGCTTAGTCTTTATTTATTCTCATTAGTCTTGGATCAGCTAACAGCGCAGCTGCTGGATAAAATTCCCTGGTGCTTAGTGTATGCTGATGATGTTGTGTTAGTAGGAAATAGTGAAAGCGACTTAGAACCAAAACAGGAACAGTGGTGGAGACAAGTTCTTGAGGAAAAAGGTTTAAAACTTGAACTGGTTTAGAACTGTAGGAAAAAATAGAGTAGTTGGAATGTTCATTTAAAGATGAAGTTACTACAAATAAAATGATATCTTTCGATGGTGAAATAATTTTGAAAAGTAATAGCATTGTTTATATAGGGAGATAGTTGGTCAGCCCAATAGGTAAATATGTTTGATTCAAATTGAGACAGTCACCAGATGTCCTCACAATTTCTGTCAGGGTCGCAACGTCAAAATGCATAGACACCAAGTTGGATACGATCCTATTCATAACACCCCAACTCGCATACATATTAAGAAAAATAAATATATAAAAGAGTATATTTAGAAATTGAATTCTTCCACATATATTTATTTTTCTTAATATGTATGCGAGTTGGGGTGTTATGAATAGGATCGTATACAACTTGGTGTCTAGGCATTTTGAAAGTTGCGACCCTGACAGAAATTGTGGGGACATCTGGTGACTGTCTCAATTTGAATCAAACAAATTTTCCTATTGAGCTGACCAACTATCCCTATATAAACAATGGTAATAGTTTTACGTACCTAGGATCTGTTTTGCAGAGTAATGGGGAAATAGATTGAGATGCATGCAGTAGAATTAGGGTTGGATGGATGAAGTGGAAGGAAGTGAGTGGTGTGTTGTGTGACAGAAAAATTCCAATGAAGCTGAAGGGAAAATTCTATAAAACCGTCATAAGGCCGGGGCGGCTATTATGTACAGAACTGAATGTTGGGCAGTTAAAAATAAAGAACAACGAATACATGTGGCGGAAATGAGAATGCTTAGATGATGGATGAGTGGAGTGACACGGAAGGATAAGATTAAAAATGAGCATATTAGGGGAAGATTAAGAATGGCACCAATTGACGCCAAAATGAGAGAGCATAGGTTAAGACGGTTTGGTCATGTTCAACGTCGAGACGTTAGTCATCATCAAATACGAAGAATTTCTGAACTGCAGAATCCTGGAAGGAGTAGAAGAGGAAAACCAAAGAAGACCTGGGAAGAGGCACTTAGTCAGGATATATCAGTTAAGGGCCCAATATATGGCATAAAGCATATTGATATGGCCCAAGATAGAAACTTATGGAGAAATGCAATTAGGGAAACCGACCCCGCATAGGGATAAATGCAAAGAGAATGATCATGATGATCCAGTAAGGCCTCCATTGCCGTTGTTTTGTCCCTCATAGTCGCTGTGATTTCAAGGCAAGCAAGTCTTTCTACGTTGCTTGCTAATATTATCCTAAGATAGTTTACTTCACTCACCAGATTTAGGTGTGTGACTATAGTCAGAGCCTGTTGCATTCTATCTTTGACTGTGCCATTAAATTTGTCATGGGCTAAGATGACCAGGTCATCCACATAGCCCGGGAATAATGGTCATCAGTTCATCTGTGACCAGATTCCACAAGAGAGGAGATAAAACTCTGGCTACTTGTGCTGATACTGTATCTTCCAGTAACGTTCCATATATCACAAGTTTTCTCTACTGGCAGCTTGTTTCGTCTATTTATTTCATGCTTGTGATTGGTTTGTAGGAGGTGTTGTCGAATGCTCCCTCTACATCGAAAAATTCACCCATCACCTCTTGATTGGTGTATTGCAATAAAAAACGAGTTTAACACCAAACATTGATTTTTCTATCGAATTACTTTGCATTGGTGGACTTGATTATCAGGAGTAATGACAATGCATTCGTTATTCGAAGCTAATTTAGGTTTGATTTTGACTTTACGATTAGTAAGTTAAAATCTCACAGAAAACTATGAATGTAGCGACTTATATCTAATATATTTAAAATATTTTGAAAAACTAGGTTGCAATAAAAGAAACGTCATTAATTTAGGTTACACTAAAAAAGCAATAGAGAGTGAATTAACACACCCAATATTTAAAAATACAAATCTATACCATACCTGTGCTTTAAGATCATTGAGTCTTTTTTGTGCTTCGCCCTTTTGGTTCTCCAACTGCTTCAATGTGGCAGCTAAAGTATCCAATTCGCTTTGTAGACTTTTAATTTCTCCACTCTTAATCTTAAAATCAGCCTCTTTTTGAGTAATATCTGCTTCTAAAATTAACTTTTCTCTAGATAATTCTTCTATGTCTTTGGTAATCATGTCTAATTCCGGATTTGAGTATCTACTATTATTGTTCTCCTGAAAAATGTTTTACTAGTAGTATCGTTAAATCATTTAACATTCAAAAATATGCTCAGCTAGCGGTAAACTATGTACAGGGTGAGGCAGATAAAAGCCTACTAGAAATATCTCGAGAACTAAAGGTAAAAGAATCATGAAAATTGGAATACAGGGATTTTGAGGTATGAACAATGAACATATTTTGGTCTCTTTGCTACTTCCGGTTATACCGGAAGTTGATTGTAACTCCATTTTTTTAATGGGACACCGTGTATATTTTTACATTTTTGGATTCTGCTCGATGTCTTCTTTCTTAAAATATGAGATTTTGTAATATTATACAGGGTAGTTTAAGATAATTACGTTTTTTTATAAATTTTGTGGCAAACTTCACACCCTGTAGAATTGTACTGATTTGATATCAAAAATTCCATTTATGTTCAAGTGATTTTTAACCCTTTCAGTCACACTGTACCTCAAGAGGTACATTTATTATGTATGATTTTAAACATCAATGGGAATTGACTTATATCCAAGAAAATATTTTACAGATCAAATATCATGTCTAATTCGTAGACGCCTGCATTCTGCGCGAGATATTGTTTTTGCACAGTTATAACCTGATTTGAAATTAGTTCGTTTGAGTAACATTTGCAACAGGTTAGGACAGTCTGTTTGTGTATGTTGTTTTTGCTGTTAAACGCGGATATATGTTTGATAGGTAAGTAAACACTGTAATTTATCATAGTATGTATTAGTTTCTAAAATGTAGATGATACAAAGTAGTAATCTGGGCACCTCAATTATATGTACCTTATGAAGTACAAACTGCTTCTAAGGATGTTTTTGTGATAGAACGAATAATATATATTTTCATGTAAAACATGTTATTTCATGAAATATTTATTTTCAGATATTGCTAATATAGTAAAAAACTACTTACAAATGAGGAGTTACCATATTATCTTGAAAATGACGATGATTCAGATAATCCGAATCTTGACGAGGAAGATGATGGATGGGAGGATGATACTCAAATGGAAACTAATGATGAAATAGTCCAATTTTTGAATGAAAGTGTTCGTTCAGATGAATAAGAAGCTAATTCTCAAGATGTAGAGGATGATTTGGAGCAAGAGCCAAACAACGACCAAGAAGTTATAGAAGATGAAGTAAATGGCAGGAATTGTTTTGCTGATTTTCATAATAGATAGGCTCTTAAGTAATACTCTAAAGAACTACTCTTTTTTTGTATTTTGTTATATGATAATAATAAATTTACTTCTAGTATTAGAATAAATTAAATACTAATTAGTTGATTTTGTTTTTTTTTTGTAACATCCTTAAAGGCAACATGTACCTTGTGAGGTACAAGTGGTAACAAAAAAAAAACAGATGGGGGGGGGGAGTATTTCTTTGTTACGTATTGTTTTAGTTACCTCTCTCAAGCATATCTACCAAATTTTATAATTTTTGGATGTCTCTTTCTAGGTGTGTGACTGAAAGGGTTAATATAGTCTATTATTATTAAAAATGAATAATACAGCAAAATTTTTAATTTTAGTATATGTACAGGGTTGGTTGAAACTCGGAATGAGTATTTTCTGAGTTTTGTTAAATAGAACACCTTGTATTTTTGTATTGTAATGAAATGATATTTTATAGTACTTTTTTATTTCTTAAGCATTACCTATACCAAACTGCTTTAATTTGTAAGTTATTCGTAGTTCTTTAAGCCAAACATTAATTGCAACAAAAATTACATGAAATTTTATTAGGTTTGCCGTGAAAATATTCAATCATAATTACTTTTTTGAAAATAAATACATGTTAATCTATATAAAATGATCCTTAATTTATTAATATTGGATGAGATACCAAAATGCCTGTGTTGTTAAGATTGTTGATGCATAAAATATTAATAAAAACAAACCATATTCTACCTAGTTGGCTATGGCTTTGACACTAAACTTGAATAAACATTAGACATTGTATTATTTTTATAGTTCCAGTTGCTTTGTTACCATTACTGATATAAATTTTTGTAATGGGGAACTGATTCGTAAAGTTTTTGTTCTAGAAGAGTATAACAAAAATGTACTACTAGCAATAAGAATGTATCATCTGCAACTGCAACTCCCTGATAGACGACAACCAAGAAGAGAAACTTTTCAAAGTTTACTAGAATAAAAAATGAATAACCATTTTCAATTTCGCTGCAAAACGAAAATACAGCCGAACCATATTCCAGTCCAATCAGAGAGTGCTGCAAGCACCTCTACCGGTTTCGAAACTTATTAGTCTCAAATTCATACGGTCTTTGATCCGTTTTCACGCCATTTCCACAAAAATTAAAATTTATAGTAATCCTTACAAGAACTTCATTATATTAGCATAAGTAATGTTTTCGATAATTCTGACCGGTTTAGAATGCATATTTT
This sequence comes from Diabrotica virgifera virgifera, assembly GCF_917563875.1. NCBI lineage: Eukaryota > Metazoa > Arthropoda > Insecta > Coleoptera > Chrysomelidae > Diabrotica > Diabrotica virgifera. Next base: position 147,882,922 of record NC_065448.1, on the reverse strand, counting down.
TGAAAAAAAGATATAATTTAAAAAATCATAATTTTTAAAATTATTGTAATTCTCATATTCTTTTGATAATAACTCCCAAAATACTCAATATACGTAAAAAATTATATATAACCAAATTTTAGTTTTGTCTGTGACAAATATTTTACCTGTTTTACTATTTCTATAGGGTAAAAAATAACCGAGATAGAAACGTTTAAATCTTAAATTTTGCTGTGGAAACCATGCAACCGGGGTCATTTAACCTTTTATTTTTAAAAAAGTAAGGGGTTTAAAAGATTAGATTCAACGTGCTTAAATAGCACTTGGAATTAACTTTCAAACAGTTTTTAGAAGAACCCGATATCGTAAACACGAACGGAGTTATTAAAAAAAAAACAATAACTATTTTTGGAAAAATTTTTAAAAGATAAATTTTGAAAAAAATTTGGAGCATAAATTTTAACGCTATCAATATGTTCGGGAGCTCATTTGATAGATATTTTTAAGTACTTTGACAAATGTTTAATAAGTTTATGTTATAAAATGCATAAATTTCCCGTTATTTCAGCTTGAATACTTAGAGTTTTTTACTCGGCAAAAAAATATACATTCAATTACCTATAACTCACTTTTAGTTAACATTAAAAGGTTTTTCTAGTAAGGGGTTTATTTCATTTTTTTATTAGCTTCAATTTTGATAATAATAAGTTTTTTGTAAAAACTTACACTTTTTGAGTTATTGATGAAAAATTGGTTAAAAACATGCATTTTTCTCAAAAAAATTAAAATCTTTGATCTTTAATAACTCAAAAAGTTTTGATTTATTTTAATAACTTTATATAACAAATTTTGCTTGAAATTTGTCCCTTTATCGAATTATGGGGTTTACCCCCTAGGGTAAAAGCGCAAGTTGACACCATGTCACCTTTGTTCCTTGAGATATCCTCTAACCACTCACCAATTTTCATGCAAATCGATGGAGGTTCGACGAAATCGGAGATAATTGCTCATATCCACCTTCAGTGACTCCACTAAATGGGTGATTTTGGAGATAAATCCGGAAACAGGTCGATTTTTATTTTTAAATTACGATTTTTTGGCATTTATATCATACTAGTGACGTCATCCATCTGAGCGCGATGACGTAATCGACGATTTTTTTAATGAGAATGGGGGTCGTGTGGTAGCTCATTTGAAAGTTTATTCAATTCTCTATTCAGTAATATAAGCATTAACCTAATTGTTTATATAGGGTGGCCAAAAAAACGTTTTTTTAATTAAATTAATTGATACAAAAAGAAGAATGTATGTAATTTATTATGTTTATTTGTATAAACAGAGAGAAATGTTTATTTGAAAAATAAAAATGTCCCTTAAAATAAATGTTCAAACTGCCAAGAGACAGGTGCGTATTTTGTACGCCAGATATAAGAATTCTACTGCAAATATATTTAAAAATTTAATTTTTGACCTTGTTTATCTCTCTAACCTATCACTGGAATGTGCTTTTAGTTTCGTTATAATCGGCGTTCTGGGAAGATCGTAATTTACAGTTTAGTATTTGTTGTTTCCGGTGGTAGACAATATACGCCACAGTGGCGACGCGTGACTTTTTGTAAAGTGTTACCAAAACCAGATGTAAAAAAATCTTAAAAATATTTTGAACCTCCCAAATATAAGTTTTTGTTTTCAATCCTGTGGGATAAAATTAAAAAAATCACTATTCCCAAATTATATGTATGTAATTATGTTTTTCTACAAGCGTGTTAAAAATGCAATTTTTAGCACTCCATACGAGCGTTAAAAATGCTACTTTAAGGCACTAGTGCTTTAAAATATTTTTAAGGCACTGCAGTTCGTATTGACCGTATACGCTCTGAGCTTCGCTGGTCGCTCCTAGCGGTTAATAATTCAACTTTCACCGGTAATTTTTAAATTTATTATTTAATTGTTATCGTTTAATATTTACAACGCTAAAAAGTAATTAAATTGTAATAGATTTTTTTAAGATTTTGCTAATCATTTTGACGTTCTATTGATGAAATATTAATTTCTTACTTCGGATACTTTCACAATTATCATGTAGATGGCGCCAATATTAATTTATAATTACATATTACAGAACATTAAAAAACGCAAATTCAGTATTTAAAACGTAAGTATATTTAAGGTAAAAATATATACCACAGCTTTTATCAACTAATATTTTTTATAATTAATGTTTTTAATTTTAAATTAATCACTTTGACATTTATGTCAAATTTCCGGTAAACGTTTACAGACTTGTCACTACTGGCGCTCACGAATTTATAAATATCCCCTCTACGTACGAGCTCACAGCGGATAGGCAATTTTGATGTTATGTCAAAAAAATATAAAAATGGAATGTCAGTCAAGTTCAAGTAAAAGTTTTTGTATACGTTTGTAGAAAAAATATTGTATGATATGCGTGTTAAAAAGTACATTTTTAAGGCACTCATGTGAATTGCAGAACTCGCTGTCGCTCATTCTGCAAACTTTCACATGCGTGCCTTAAACGTGTACTTTTACCTCAGTAACTTTGAAACCGTTCATTTTAGAAGGATTATGCATAGGGCCTTTTTTATTTCAAATTTAATGTAGAACATTTTTGTATACAATGTTGTTTATGCTAAATCGTATAGTTTTAAAAATATTTACGAAAAACGTAAAAAACTACGAATTTACCGATTTCTCCCCCCTCTACCCCCCAAACCCGACGCTCAAAATGGTGTGACTTTTTTCTGAACATTATGTGGACCATATAGAATAATTTGGTGTTGAAGGATAACTTTCACTTTGGATGTCTGGGTTTGGGTCTAGTTATACCATACTAAAAATGCAACTTTAAGGCACTAGTGCTTTAAAAAAAATTTATGGCACTGCAATTCGTATTGATCGTATAGACAATTTTGATGTAATGTCAAAAAAATAAAAAAATGGAATGTCAGTCAAGTTCAAGTAAAAGTTTTTGTAGATATTGTCCGTTTGTAGAAAAAATATTGTATTATATGCGTGTTAAAAAGTACATTTTTAAGGCACTCATGTGAATTGCAGAACTTGCTATCGCTCATTCTGCAAACTTTCACATGCGTGCCTTAAACGTGTACTTTTAACACTTATATCATAAATAACTAATATGTAACAGGTATAACAATAAATAATAAACAAACTAAACATATTATTCTACCATAAAATTAACATAAAAAATGAACAAGTAAGAAAAAGAACAGATTTTGAAAACTATTGTTTATATTTTAATTCTTCCATTTTCAATAATATCATTTTTTTCTTTAAAATAATATATAAAAAAATATACAAGTAGAATGACTTTTCAAGTAGTTGATCAATTACGCAATACGTAGCAACACTCTTCCATGTTTAAATGCACGCATACTGTAATCTGTAATAGGTACTAAACCAACGCTACCAATCTTCCAAATGGTTACAATACTGATATGCACCGCGTGCCGCCTCTAGACCCGTCGCGTCGGCCCTTCAAAATTTTCAGAGCTAGTCCCGAGCGATAGCAAGGTTTCTCCTGCGTTACCGTTACCAGTGCCCGTATTGGTAACGGCATATGATAACGTGTCATGGATTCACATAATACCTCGCCAATATTTTCGTGCGTCTAGTTGGCTATTTACTGAATTAGGTACTATTAACAAGTATTTCTGTTGGTAAAAAATATAAATGGAATTATTTCGTAGTAGTCATAAAATATTTATTTGCAAGATTTGTAACTGTTACCAATGGTAATAGTGGTTACATGGACGCTTCGCCACTGATACGTCAAGATTATATTAATATAATTAGTAACATAAGTTCATATTTCAATTGTTTTTTAGTCATTATGGCACAAAATATATTTTTCTTTATAAACAATACTTTTTCTCCTGTAAAAAATCACATTTCAAAAAAATTTTATTAGTAATTTTATTTATCATGGAATCCAGTTATTCCATGATTCCAGTTATAAATCCCAATTGGCTTACTGAGAAGGAACTCCAAGTATTCACTGATGCTGAATAAGGTTTATAACAAACAACAAGTGTATTTTTTCAAAAAAAAAAACAAATCTGCTGTTTTTAAGTGTATTTTCTTGTGGCGTATAAAGTAAGCCACGCGTGTAGTTATGTTATAACTTGATGAGCAGGTAGTTAAATGTTAAGCGAAAAACAATATTTTTTATTTGTCAAATAATCATTTTTTTTTTGTTTTCTGACAGCAGTAAAATGTATTTTGAATTAAATAAATTTAATTAAAAAAAAATTTTTGGACACCCTGTATAAATAATTATTTTAATGTTTATATTACTGAATAGAGAATTAAATAAACTTTCAAGTGAGCTACCACACGACCCCTATTATTTAAAAAATCAGAGACTACGTCATCACGCTAAGATGGATGACGTCACTAGTATGATATATTTTATATTTATGCCAAAAAATCGTAATTTAAAAATAAAAATCAACCTGTTTCGAATTGCCCAGTCTCGAGAAAATGAATTTATTCTAACTCAAACGTCCTCACTGTATAAAGCTATGAAAGACGTGATACTTACCACAAGGCCATCTATTGGTTTGATATTTCGAAAACTGGGAGGTATCATTTCGGGTGTCAACGTGACAGGAGGTTCGATTCCTTTCAAACATCTAGCCACCAACCACATAGCCAAAGCAAACTGTTCATCATTTAATTTACCCACTTGTTTACTATCACATAGCCCCCTACAATAAAAAGGGTAATATAAAAGTTTGAAAATGTGTATAATTCTCTTAAGGATAACTAAGGTTTTTTATCTTTAAACCATGCCAAATATTTTGTACAGTATGTTCCTAATTGAATACATTTATACTAACACATTATTTACGGATTGACAACCCTTGTGTATTTTTCTTAATGTTTAAGAACTGAAGATTATTTGGCTATGACACTCGACATAGTTAAGGCATTGTTTATATAGGGATAGTTGGTCAGCCCAATAGGAAAATTTGTTTGATTCAAATTGAGACAGTCACCAGATGTCCCCACAATTTCTGTCAGGGTCGCAACGTCAAAATGCATAGACACCAAGTTAGATACGATCCTATTCATAACACCCCAACTCGCATACATATTAAGAAAAATAAATATATATGAAAGAATATATTTAGAAATTGAATTAATGATGTCATGCTATTTCATATATAATATATAATAGCATGCCATCATTAATTCAATTTCTAAATATACTATTCTAATATATATTTATTTTTCTTTTATATGTATGCGAGTTGGGGTGTTATGAATAGGATCGTATCCAACTTGGTGTCTATGCATTTTGACGTTGCAACTCTGACAGAAATTGTGGGGACATCTGGTGACTGTCTCAATTTAAATCAAACATATTTACCTATTGGGTTGACCAACTATCTCCCTATATAAACAATGGTTAAGGCCAAAAAAATACTTAAAGAACAGTTAAAAAACGAAACTAAGGTTTCACTAAAACTTCATCAGAAAGGCAGTGCTAAACTAAAATATTTGGTACCCACTCCTAACTTTTCCTCTCTTAACTCCTAAATTTTATTTAAAACATTTCAACAGATCTTTGATTGATTGATTCTCTTCAATGAAAAAACTAATTTCCCAAAATAAAAAAATAAGTTATTAAGTCGCTTTACCTAAACCGGCAAACGTCTTCTTTCATAATTACTCTTTTCCGCCACATTTGTGGTGTGTATCATAAACATACAGATATACTGTTAAAGGTCGATTCATTCTGTCAACATCCAGAAGAGATAGACATTCTTAGGAGACTAAGATAGGTGTGTACGAGTATAATTGTTCCATTTTATCTTTGCTCATGCGTCACGATTCATTTTCAAACAAGTTAAGGTGGTATGACACAATGTTAAAATTTATATAGTTTTTAGGTACAGTTACCGTCACTATTTCAAAACCAATCTTCAACTTAGGGGTATGTACGTGAACTGTAGACTTTCTATTTTAATAGTATCTAGTTAAAATTTTCAAAGAAAGCAGTATATTTTTTATAACTGTACTTAAAGGAGTCCATGTCATAACTTACTTAGTAACTTGTTGTAAAAAATCATTTTGCATAATAATTTTTGAACTTGGGTAGAAAATAACTACCAGAAACGATTAACTATGCAAAAAGCTTTATTTTAAACAAAATTTCATTGTTCGTACTGCCATAGTTTTTAAATTAACTGTACCTAAAGGTAAAAATAATTGTTAAAAGCTGCAATCTGGGGATTTTGTTCATATTACAGCAATAAGTTGGCATTTTTCTAGTGATAAATTAGTTCCGCTGTGACTTAATAGATGAGAAGATGAGTTCACGTGTCATTTAGTAGATGGCAGCAGTGATTTATTAAATGGCGACAGATGCGCGTTTGCCGGATTTTAAGAAAATCTGCAAACAATTGAAAACGAGTTTTGTAACCACGGAAATACGATGAATCACGCGGTTTTGTTTAGAAAAGTGGCCCCACCCTCTCCCAGTACACATTTTGGGCCTTGTTTGACTTTAAATCCTGATTGTATAACGTCACAGTGTCTTAACAATACAAATATACATTTTTTATGCTTGAAACCGTGACGTTATACAAATGGTTGAAAGTTAAATGAGGCTCAAAATGTCTCAAAGTGTTTACAGGGGGATTATACTAGTTTTGACATAATACACAGATAACATAAGCTCTAGTAAGTTTTGTGGGGCTCATCTTAAAAACAATTTCAGTTTTATTCACTTTCTGGCAAATTGAATTTTTATAGGGCCGCAAATAATGCATTGTTCGGATACAATTAGCGTCTCTTTGTACAGACGGTGACAGCGACATTTTTACACACATTACAAATGCCAATGGCCATTAGTATTTGTTGGGGCATTATTCTAATAAAAAAAATTGTAGACAAAGACAAAACAATATTGTATAATCATTGATTAATTTATGTCAAATATTTCCGTAAGTGAAAAAAAAAATATTGAAATTTACTAGAGTAATAATTAGATAAACCGATATGAAGACGATACAGTTGTGGTTGCTAGCAGTATTGATGAACTTCAGCATCTTATGGACATACCTACAAAGAGCGAGTGAAAAAACAGAATTGAACCTTCAACATAAATAAAACAAAAATGGACACTGGTGAGCAAAACTCAAAAACCTGCCAGACAATTGAAAATAAAAAACCAATTCAACACGTCCACAATCCAATATGTATACCTTGGAACAGCCAACTCGAAATGGGATCAAATAACCGAAATACGTTGTAGAATTGAAAAGGCCAGAGCTACATTTAACATGAGAAATATATTCAATCATTGCGACATATCTGTCCCACTAAAAATATGGCTGCTAAAATGCTATGTATTTCCAGTCTTGTTGTATGGAGCAGAGACCTGGACAATAACGGAAACATTATCGAAAAGGCTAGAGGTATTCGAAATGTGGGTGTACCGACGTATCCTCAAAATATTCTGGACGACCCACACCACCAACGAAGAGGTATTGCGCCGAATGGGAAAACAAAAAGAAATATATTTTACAATTAAAAAACGAAAACGTGAAAACCTGGGTCATATATTATGAGACATGATAAATATGGTACACTGCAGCTGATAATATAGGGTAAAATAGAGAGTAAACGTGGACCCGGAAGAATAAGACACTCATGGCTTCAAAACTTACGCCAATGGTTTGGACTAACATCGATAGAGTTATAGACACGCTGTAAACATGAACATGCGTAAAATGCTCTGTAACCCCAAGCTATCAGTCACAATAAGATTGAGAACACTAAAGTGTTATGTGTGGTCTCTATTACTATATGGCTGTGAGACCTGGACATTAAAATAGTATGACGTCAAAAAACTTCAACAAACGTCAAACAAAAAATTCATTCGAAATGTGGATGTACCGCCGAATGCTAAGAATAAGCTGGACCAGCAAAACTACAAATGAAGAAGTACTGGAAATAATGAACACACGTCCTCATGTGGTCAATACAATCAAAATTAGAAAGACGTCATATCTAGGACACATAATGCCCCATAGGGAATTTGAGCAGCTTCAGGTAATATTAGAAGGCAAAATCGAAGGTAAAAGGGGTATAGGAAGAAAGAAAAAATCCTGGCTCCGAAACATCAGAGATTGGACCCTCACAACAGGGAATGACTTAATCCATCAAGCCCAGAACAGAGAGAAATTTGCCATATTGATCGCCAACCTCAATAGAGAAGGCACTTAGGAGGAGGAGGACAACGCAAGAGACCCTAAGAGGTAATTTTCTGTCCCGATTAAACCCCGATTAGCTAACCAGGACATAAAATACCGGCCCTAAGGCTCAAAGATAGATAGAAAGTAACTTGTGAAGTGGTTACGATTAATTTGATTTAAGATGATAATTAGGGGGTTATTTTCCCGAGGTTTTTGATAAAAAAAAGGGACCAACTATATTTTGAGCACTTGCTTAGTTTTGATGCTACATACTTAAAAAAACCAAAATAAATATTTTTTAAACACTTTAAAAAAGTTGTAATGAGTTTTCCCCAAAAAAGTGCATCATTTTTTGGTTATTTCACGTTGAAATATTCGCTTTGAATTTGGCGGATATGAAACTATTTTTCATTAGCTACAACTTTGTTTCAACTGGGTCCATAGAGTTCATGCATATATAGACCTGGATACCGCGTACCTAAAAAAGTTGATTAATAGCAAGTTGAAAATTTGTTAATAGCTTAACGGTGTCTAGTTGGACAAACTTTGAGTATGGGAACACTGGAACAGGGGAAGTTTTATTTGTGGAACAGCTTAATAATTTGGAACGTCAGACTACGAAAACGTTTCATGTATTTTGTCGGACAGAACTTCCAATTGATTGGTTACAACTTCATTAAACTCTTATGCAAAAATCAGACTGGTGTTTATCACCAACTGGGTATTTTAATGAGTAGAACACGAAGGACATGTCAAATGACAGTAATCAAGTTGGTTAGTAATAGCAGTCTGATAATGTTTGCATGAGAGTTTAATGAAAGGGTAACAAATCAATTGGATGTTCTGTCCGACAAAATACCTGGGACGTTTTCGTAACCCCGTGTTCCAGTGTTCCCTCCCGTACATCAAAGTTTGTCCGACTAGACACCGTTAATAAGCTATTAACAAATTTTCAGCTTGCTATTAATCAACTTTTTTTGGTACGCGGGATCCAGGTCTACTACACCATTTTTTTTATACTTTTTTACAAGTTACATATTTTTTCTAAGAATGTTTTTTTCGGATAAAATACTTACTTTTTGAGTTATTTGCAAAAGCCGCCTAAAAACGTGTTTTTTAATCGCAAATACTCGAATATTAATTTAGTAAAAAAATCCTATAGAACAAAAGTTGCTTAGAATTAGTCAGCTTATCCATTTTCAGACTTATTTTGAACGTATATTTTTTCACCCCCGAGATGGGGTAAAACTCACCCTCAGGGCAAAATCTTACATCGGCATACTATCACTTTTCTTGGTTGACATGTTACCTATGTGTATGCCAAATTTCATGTTAATCCAAGCGATTATTTAAAATTTAGAGCAAAAAGCGTGATTCAATACTTGTATTTCAAACAATTGCAAATTTCTTAGTCAGTTTAAAATAAATATATTTGACCAGGTAAAGAATTAATAATTGTCGTTTGAAGACAAATATTACAAATATAATCTAAATACAATAAGAAGTGATAAAATATTTCCAAATGAAACGTTTTGTATCTATTAGCATTGTTTAAAAAAAGATAAAACTTTGTCTAGTTATACAATGCTATTAAGGCCGGCCATTGGTAATGTTATAAGTATAGGCGATCCCATCACCTTTATAAAGTACACCACTCATAACCTAGAGCATATATGTATACCGAAAAATGCTTAACCTACTAATAGGCCTTGGGCCCGCATATACAATTATTATTTATGACCACACCGTTGAAACTTTTTGTACTTGTTATTTTTGTGGAGTCGGACAAATTTTGAGCTTGGCGCATTATGGTAGTGGGGCGTTTGTCTGTCAAGCGGTGACGAAGTTGTCAATTTTATGCAAGAAAAAAATTTATTACCACATTGGTCATTCTATTTTAATCAATGGATTTTATCATATAAACAACGAAAACAATTTTGTCGGACAAAAATATTGGGGCATATGACGCGTCGGACACGCTAAATATGTCAAATTTATGAAAATAATAAATTTATTACCACATGGATAATTTTAACGGTATCTACCATAAAACGTTTTTACAATAATGTGGTAACCTTGTCGGACAATTTTCACGGGGCATATGCGCAGTCGGACGCCCCGAAGATGTCAATTTCCTGAAATTTTTTTATTTACAACCATTTTTCCGACAACATTAGTAGGTTATAAGTAATTATATTCTTAATCAAAAAATCAAAGTGTCGGACAAAAATATTGGGGCAACTCGACAGTCGGACAAAAAATTTAATTTTTATTAGTAAAGTAGACTTTCAAATTATGCTGGGTTCGTGCATCCCTTATCTTTACAACCATTTTTCCGACAAAAGTAGTAGGTTACAAGTAATTATATTCTTAAACAAAAAATGTAATTGTCTGACAAAAATGTTGGGGCAAACGAGCAGAAAACTTAATTCTTTTAGGCTATCGACGAGGAGGTATTATCAAAAAAAAATTTTAAAACAGTGTTTCTCGGTTACTTTTGAATCGATTTAGCTGAAAATTGGTACACACACTAAGTAAAGCATTTAAAAGGGTATGACGTAGATCGGAACCCAAAATTTTCTTAAAAAATTTTCCGACAAGAGGGAAAATTTTAGAAAAATTGTGATCTGATAATTTGTGTACATACTCCTTGAACAACGACAAACATCGTTCTGTATTTTTTCTCGAATTAAAAACAAATTTTCAGCACATGTATCAGGTTATAAGTAGTTATATTCCAGATCAAAAAATCTAAGCGCCCGACATAAATAGTGGGGCAGATCCAAAGTCGGACAAAAAATTTAATTTTAATTAATAAACTATAATTTTAAACTATTCTGGGTTCGTGCATCCCTTATCTTTACAACCATTTTTCCGACAAAGGTAGTAGGATACAAGTAATTATACTTTTAAACAAAAAATGTAATTGTCTGACAAAAATGTTGGGGTAAACGAACAGGAAACTTAATTATTTTAGGCTATGGACGAGGAGGTATTATCCAAAAATATTTTAAAACAGTTTTTCTCGGTTATTTTTGAATCGATTTAGCTGAATATTGGTACACACACTAAGTAAAACATTTAAAAGGGTATGAAGTAGAGCTGTACCCAAAATTTTTCCAAAAATATTTCGGACAAGAGGGAAAATTTTAGAAAAATTGTGATCTGATATTTGCGTATATACTCCTTGAACAACGACAAACATCGTTCTGTAGTTTTTTTTCCAATTAAAAAAAAAATTCCGACACAAGTATCAGGTTATAAGTAGTTATATTCTAAATCAAAAAATCTAAGTGTCCGACAAAAATATTGGGTCAAATCCAAAGTCGGACAAAAAATTTAATTTTTATTAATAAACTGTCTTTTAAACAATACTGGGTTCGTGCAACCCTTTCCTTTAAAACCATTTTTCCGACAACATTAGTAGGTTATAAGTAATTATATTCTTAATCAAAAAATCAAAGTGTCGGACAAAAATATTGGGGCAACTCGACAGTCGGACAAAAAATTTAATTTTTATTAGTAAAGTATACTTTCAAATTATGCTGGGTTCGTGCATCCCTTATCTTTACAACCATTTTTCCGACAAAACTAGTAGGTTACAAGTAATTATATTCTTAAACAAAAAATGTAATTGTCTGACAAAAATGTTGGGGCAAACGAACAGAAAACTTAATTCTTTTAGGCTATCGACGAGGAGGTATTATCAAAAAAAAATTTAAAACAGTGTTTCTCGGATACTTTTGAATCGATTTAGCTGAAAATTGGTACACACGCTAAGTAAAGCATTTAAAAGGGTATGACGTAGAGCTGTACCCAAAATTTTCTTAAAAAATTTTCCGACAACAGGGAAAATTTTAGAAAAATTGTGATCTGATATTTGCTTACATACTCCTTGAACAACGACAAACATCGTTGTGTAGTTTCTTTTTCCAATTAAAAAAAATTTCCGACACAAGTATCAGGTTATAAGTAGTTATATTCTAAATAAAAAAATCTAAGTGTCCGACAAAAATATTGGGTCAAATCCAAAGTCGGACAAAAAATTTAATTTTTATTAATAAACTGTCTTTTAAACAATACTGGGTTCGTGCAACCCTTACCTTTAAAACCATTTTTCCGACAACATTAGTAGGTTATAAGTAATTATATTCTTAATCAAAAAATCAAAGTGTCGGACAAAAATATTGGGGCAACTCGACAGTCGGACAAAAAATTTAATTTTTATTAGTAAGGTATACTTTCAAATTATGCTGGGTTCGTGCACCCCTTATCTTTACAACCATTTTTCCGACAAAAGTACTAGGTTACAAATAATTATATTCTTAAACAAAAAATGTAATTGTCTGACAAAAATGTTGGGGCAAACGAAAAGAAAACTTAATTCTTTTAGGCTATCGACGAGGAGGTATTATCAAAAAAAAATTTCAAACAGTGTTTCTGGGTTACTTTTGAATCGATTTAGCTGATAATTGGTACACACACTAAGTAAAACATTTAAAAGGGTATGACGTAGATCTGAACCCAAAATTTTCTTAAAAAATTTTCCGACAAGAGGGAAAATTTTAGAAAAATTTTGATCTGATAATTTGTGTACTCCTTGAACAACGACAAACATCGTTCTGTAGTTTTTTTTTCTCGAATTAAAAAAAATTCCGACACATGTATCAGGTTATAAGTAGTTATCTTCCAAATCAAAAAATCTAAGTGTCCGACAAGAATATTGGAGCAAATCCAAAGTCGGACAAAAAATTTAATTTTTATTAATAAATTATACTTTTAAATTATGCTGGGTTCGTTTATCCCCTATCTATACAACCATTTTTCCGACAAAGGTAGCAAGTTACAAATAATTATATTCTTAAACAAAAAATCTAATTTTCTGACAAAAATGTTATGGCATACGAACAGAAAACTTAATTCTTTTAGGCTATCGACGAGGAGGTATTAAGAAAAAAAAATTTTAAAACAGCTTTTCTCGGTTATTTTTAAATCGATATAGCTGAAAATTGGTACACACACTAAGTAAAACATTTAAAAGGGTATGACGTAGAGCTGTACCCAAAAATTTTCCCAAAAAATTTTCCGACAATAGGGAAAATTTTAGAATTGTGATCTGATATTTGCGTACATACTCCTTGAAAAACGACAAACATCGTTCTGTAGTTTTTTTTTCTCCAATTAAAAAAAAATTTCCGACACAAGTATCAGGTTATAAGTATAGTTATATTCTAAATAAAAAAATATAAGTGTCCGACAAAAATATTGGGTCAAATCCAAAGTCGGACAAAAAATTTAATTTTTATTAATAAACTATACTTTTAAACTATGCTGGGTTCGTGCATCCCTTATCTTTAAAACCATTTTTCCGACAAAGGCAGTAAGTTACAAGTAATTATATTCTTAAAAAAAAATCTAATTTTCTGACAAAAGTGTTGGGGCAAACGAAGAGAAAACTTAATTCTTTTAGGCTATCGACGAGAAGGTATTATCAAAAAAATTTTAAAACAGTTTTTCTCGGTTATTTTTGAATTGATTTAGCTGAAAATTGGTACACACACTAAGTAAAACATTTAAAGGGATATGACGTAGAGCTGTACCCAAAATTTTCTTAAAAAATTTTCCGACAAGAGGGAAAATTTAGAAAAATTGTGATCTGATATTTACCTACATACTGCTTGAACAACGACAAATATCGTTCTGTAGTTTTTTTTCTACAATTAAAAAAAAATTTCCGACACATGTATCAGGTTATAAGTAGTTATATTCCAAATCAAAAAATCTTAGTGTCCGACAAAAATATTGGGGCAAATCCAAAGTCGGACAAAAAATTTAATTTTTATTGATAAACTATACTTTTAAATTATGCTGGGTTCGTGTATGCCTTATCTTTACAACCACTTTTCCGACAAAGATAGTAGGTTACAAGTAATGATATTCTTAAACAAAAAATGTAATTGTCTGACAAAAATGTTGGGGCAAACGAACAGAAAACTTAATTCTTTTAGGCTATCGACGAGAAGGAATTATCAAAAAAAATGTTTCGAACAGTTTTTCTCGGTTATTTTTAAATCGATTTAGCTGAAAATTGGTACACACACTAAGTAAAACATTTAAAAGGCTATGACGTAGAGCTGTACCCAAAATTTTCCCAAAAAAATTTCCGACAAGAGGGAAAATTTTAGAAAAATTGTGATCTGATAATTTGTGTACATACTCTTTGAACAACGACAAACATCGTTCTGTAGTTTTTTTTCTCAAATTAAAAAAAAATTCCGGCACATGTATCTGGTTATTAGTAGTTATATTCCAAATCAAAAAATATAAGTGTCCGACATAAATAGTGGGGCAAATCCTAAGTCGGACAAAAAATTTAATTTTTATTAATAAACTATACTTTTAAACTATGCGGGTTTCGTGCATCCCTTATCTTTAAAACCATTTTTCCGACAAAGGCAGTAAGTTACAAGTAATTATATTCTTAAACAAAAAATCTAATTCTCTGACAAAAATGTTGGGGAAAACGAACAGAAAACATAATTATTTTAGGCTATCGACGAGGAGGTATTATCAAAAAAAATTTTAAAACAGCTTTTCTCGGTTATTTTTAAATCGATTTAGCTGAAAATTGGTACACACATTAAGTAAAAGATTTAAAAGAGTATGACTTAGAGCTGTACCCAAAATTTTTTTAAAAAATTTTCCGACAAGAGGGAAAATTTTAGAAAAATTGTGATCTGATAATTTGTGTACATACTCCTTGAACAACGACAAACATCGTTCTGTAGTTTTTTTTCTCAAATTAAAAAATTTTTCCGGTACATCTATCTGGTTATTATTAGTTATATTCCAAATCAAAAAATCTAAGTGTCCGACAAAAATATTGGGTCAAATCCAAAGTCGGACAAAAAATTTAATTTTTATTAATAAATTATACTTTTAAACTCTGCTGGGTTCGTGCATCCCTTATCTTTAAAACCATTTTTCCGACAAAGGCAGTAAGTTACAAGTAATTACATTCTTGAACAAAAAATCTAATTGTCTGACAAAAATGTTGGGGCAAACGAACAGAAAGCTTAAGTCTTTTAGGCTATCGAGGAGGAGGTATTATCAAAAAAAATTTAAAAACAGTGTTTCTCGGTTTCTTTTGAATCGATTTAGCTATAAATTGGTACATACGCTATGTACAATACTTAAAATGGCATGACGGTGAGTTGTACCCGAAATTTTCCAAAAGATTTTCCGACAAGAGGGAAAATTTCGGAAAATTTTTCTAAAATTTTGCAATGTTCTCTACGTTACGTCCTTATAAACATTATTAGGAGTACTTCTACAAATTTTCAGTTTGATCTATGTAGATCTAACCGAGAAAAATTGTTTATAGTTCGCTTTGGTCTCCTTGATGCTTGTTATTTTTTTATATCCCAGAGAACGGCTGTTCCCGTACATGCGACACTATATTATACAAGAAATTTTCGATTTTCTAAATGTGACTGAATTGAAAAAATTGGGCCAAATCCAATCTTAAAATATAGGAAAAGAGAAATATGTCAACCATCCATTTTGGTACAAGGGTGTGGATGTTACGGCCATTCCCATTTAGGGTCTGTTTTTCGTTCTCGTCCCCAAAACTCCCAAAAATTTCGAAAATTTAAGTCCGATTTTACGGCTTCTTATAGTACTGAATATTACCTTTCCAACGCATGTTTAATTTTGAAAATTCTTCTCTTCTTCTTCTTCTTTTTATATAGACATTGCTCTGTCTGTTTTTCAATGTGCCTCCAGTAAGTTGTCATTCCACCTTTTTCGTGGTCTTCCCACTGATCGTCTTCCTATTGGGGAACCGTCTCTGTCCGTTCTTACTACTCTATTTGTTGTCATTCGGCTTATGTGGTCGTTCCATTCTACTCTTCTGCTTTTCATCCAGTTATTAATGTTGTCCACCTTGCATCCCCTTCATATATCTACACTTCTAGCTCTATCCCACAGCGTCTTACCACTGATTTTTGTCAATGTTTTCATCTCTGCTGTTTCTATAGCTTTTTTTTGTCCTTTCTGTATCAGGTTGTGTTTCTGCCGCGTATGTCATTATTGGTCTGATGACTCTTTTTTAAATTCTGCCTTTCACTTCTTTTCTGATGTTTTTATTTCTCCATATTGTTTCATTCAGGCAACCTGCGGCTCTGTTTGCTTTATTCACCTGATCTTCCACTTTTGTTTCGAGCTTTCCATAGTTGCATAGTGTGATGCCTAGATATTTAAACTCCATGACTTGTTCTATTATTTGACCCTCCAGCTCTAATTTACACCTTATTAGATCTACTGTTGTAACCATGCATTTAGTCTTTTTTGGGGAAATTAAAATGTTAAATTTTCTAGCGGTTATATTAAATTCGTGCAGCATACGTTGTAAATCATCTTCACTTTGAGAGATTAGTATTGCGTCGTCTGCATAGCAGATTATTTTAAGTGGTTTTTCTCCCATTTGGTATCCTTTTTTTGTTCTTACTTTTTTTATTATTTCGTCCATGATCAGGTTGAACAACAGAGGACTCAGGGAATCTCCCTGTCTTATCCCATTGCCATTTTGAAAATTGTATATACCATTCAAAAGTTACCGATCTCAGAAATTTTATTCAATTTCTATTTAAAAAGGGGAAAATGTTTTGTATGTTTGTGTGTATGTTTGTGGAAAAGTTATACCGATCTGAATTTCTTTTCTATGTTTTAAGAGGGGGTCAGGGTCGATTCAGAACCGGTATAGCTTGTGATTTTCGACCACCCATAAGCCAGCTATAGGACTTGGTAGGTACAAAACGGCATATTTTTTGGGGGTATATATCTTAGGTTCAAGGAGAGACAGGAAAACCGAAAGTACAACAGATTAATAGTGTTGAGTTAAGCTGTCAAATAGTGCTTAAGTGGTTAGGATCAGAGATACACACGGCTCAGTACAGCTGAAAAACCGAAAAACTAAACTTTGAAAATTTTGGTTTTTAGACAATTACTCAAAATTTCAACCTACAAATTGGGCCAACAACTAAGGAGGACTCCAGTTGCGTCTATCGGTGCATACCTCTATTAGGGAAAATTCGAATTTTTAAGTTATAGCCTTCATAAGTGTGATCAAATCTATTTCCTATAGGAAAACCGGTTTTTCAAGCTCAATAGTCCTATAATACCTTCAGTTATCCTACTTGACCTTGGATGCATCAGACACTACTTCTCAATACGTTTCAAACTCATATTTAGTGATCAAAATCGGTAATACCGATT
Source organism: Diabrotica virgifera virgifera (assembly GCF_917563875.1). Taxonomy (NCBI): domain Eukaryota; kingdom Metazoa; phylum Arthropoda; class Insecta; order Coleoptera; family Chrysomelidae; genus Diabrotica; species Diabrotica virgifera. The sequence goes on along the minus strand of NC_065448.1, from coordinate 147,865,421 downwards.
AGAAGGTATCTAGTTCCAAAAGTATAATCCATTTGACCATTATCGCCGAATTGGTTTATGTAGTTGTAGTGGTTGCGACGCTAAATTTAGATAGATTTATTTAAAAATAGAGCAATACGAGTTCATTTACCGGCCATTAAAATAATTTTTTATTCTATTTCGAATAGAAAAAAAAACTCTAGTGTACATTCGATGGACACTAGATCATTTGAGAGATAATCATAGAAAGGCGACCATATATATCTTAACGTGGAGTCGAGAAACAATACATTCAATTTCATTTAATTTATATACAGGTAAATTTTTTTAAATAATGGGCCATAGCTTAACGTCAGGTTCCTGAGGTAAAAATAGACCGATTTAAGCTTAGTTAGTTAGCTTAGATTTAAACTTATCTTAGTACAAAGTTTATAATAACCGAGATACAGGATGTCACAGTTAAACTTTTTTTTATTTATTATTGAATATTTTCTGACAGGTATGAGATAACAACATGAAATTTGGTATGTGGGGGTTTTTGGATCGAGAAAACTAAATTCCCTACCAAAAATTATGTATTGCCCAGAGGGCGCCACATACGCCTTTCAGCACTCATTTATTACGTTTGATTTTTTTTATACCTCACTCTGTGTAATTTTGACATTAAAATTTTTATTTTCCTATTAGTTTTACTTAAAAAAGGTATACTTCTTTGATCTCCCTAAACTCAACCGTTTTCGAGATAAACGCATTTTAAATCTGCGATACACCATCATTTTTAGCATAATATCATTGTAGTTACACCCGAAAAATAATTTAATACCATAATAATTGTGCCAGTTCTCAAATTTATGTCATTGCATCGCAAATTCCATTTGAAGAAATTTGCGATACATTTTTGGATAATTTTATAGTTTTAAGTTATTTTTCGGGTGTAACTACAATGATATTATGCTAAAAATGATGGTGTATCGCAGATTTAAAATGCGTTTATCTCGAAAACGGTTGAGTTTAGGGAGATGAAAGAAGTATCCCTTTTTTAAGTAAAACTAATAGGAAAATAAAAGTTTTAATGTCAAAATTATACAGAGTGAGGGTTAAAAAAATTGAACGTAATAAATTAGTTCTGAAAGGCGTATGTGGCGCCCTCTGGGCAATGCATAATTTTTGGTAGGGAATTTAGTTTCCTCGACCCAAAAAACCCCCACATACCAAATTTCATGTTGTTATTTCATACCTGTCAGGAAATATTCAATAATAAATAAAAAAAAAAGTTTAACTTTGACACCCTGTATCTCCAAAACGCCCCATTATTTTTGTCCGACAAGTGATCCAATATGCATTACACATGTAAAAGAACAGCACAAAATAAAAATGACATCTGTGGTAATAAATAAAAAATTTTCAGGAAATTGACATTTTCGGCGCGTCCGACTGCGCATATGCCCCGTGAAAATTGTCCGACAAGGTTACCACATTATTGTAAAAATGTTTAATGGTATATTCTAATAAAATTAGCAATGTGGTAATAAATTTATTATTTTCATAAATTTGACATATTTAGCGTGTCCGACGCGTCGTATGCCCCAATATTTTTGTCCGACAAAATTATTTTCGCTGTTTATATGATAAAAACCATTGATTAAAATAAAATGACCAATGTGGTTATAAATTTTTTTCTTGCATAAAATTGACAACTTCGTGACCGCTTGACAGACAAACGCCCCACTGCCATGATGCGCTAAGCTCGAAATTTGTCCGACTTCACCCAAATAACAAGTACAAAAAGTTTCAACGGTGTGGTCATAAATAATTATTTTATATGGGGGCCTAAGAACTATAACAATATATGTCGCTAATTACAGCCATATTTTTGCTATCCTACCTGTTGTGTATTGTTTATAAAAAAATGTGAAAGTTTTGCTTTTTTCTCAATAAATTTAAGAGCGTTTATATCTAAATTACTCAAGTATTTAAATGAATTTCATGATAAAATTCCGTCTAGCACTACAATATTTATGTAATGGAAGGATATAACGTTAAAAAAATGTGAATTAATAAAGTACTTTTTGCGTGGTGTACTTTTAAAATAAATTTCTGCAATTAATAGAAATTGGCATGTGAAACGTAAATATTGGACATATAATACGAATAAAGTATAGGAATCTGTAAGAATCTAAGCTCTGTTAATGTAGCCATTATGTATAAGATGGCGCTACGAAAAATATTATATACATATGCAAAATTCAGGAGCGTAATGGCCCGTTTGAAACTTTCCTTTGGAAATTTCGGTACTGTACAGAGTACTAACGTTTTGAGGGATGCGGGTGGTTCATTATTAGCAGGGCGTACTTGGAATAATATATTGTTTTCACCCAATTTTGAAAAAATGTGAAAACTTTGAATTATCCACGTCCGTCTGTCCGTCCGTCTGTATGTAATCACAACTCCTCCGTCAATATACCAGCTATAATGACAAATGAGGTGTCAAATGAAAGCTTATGATCCAAGGATGGTACTAATGGTGAGATATTTGCCCTAGGCTGTCTGTCCGACCGCGAATATAACTCCTCCGTCATTATACCAGGTAGAATGACAAATGAGCTGTCAAATGAAAGCTTATAATCCAAGGATGGTACTAAAGGTGAGATATTTAACCTAGGCTGTCTGTCCGTCGGTCTGTCCGACCGCGAATATAACTCCTCCGTCATTATACCAGGTGGAATGACAAATGAGGTGTCAAATGAAAGCTTATAATCCAAGGATGGTACTAAAGGTGAGAAATTTGACCTAGGCTGTCTGTCCGTCTGTCCATCCGACCGCGAATGTAACTAATCTGTCATTGACAAATGAGGCGTCAAATGAAAGCTTATAATCCAAGAATGGTACTAAAGGTGATAACTTTGATCTAGGCTGTCTGTCCGTCGGTCTGTCCGACCGCGAATATAACTTCTCCGTCATTATACCAGGTAGAATGACAAATGAGGTGTCAAATGAAAGCTTATAATCCAAGGATGGTACTAAAGGTCAGATATTTGACCTAGGCTGTCTATACGTCGGTCGGTCCGTCCGACCTCGAATATAACTCCTTTGTCATTATACCAAGTTGAATGACAACTGAAGTGTCAAATGAAAGCATGTAATCCAAGTATGGTACTAAAGGTGATAACTTTGATCTAGGCTGTCTGTCCGTCCCGTCCGACCGTGAATGTAACTCCTCCGTCATTATACCAGGTAGAATGACAAATGAGGTGTCAAATGAAAGCTTATAATGCAAGGATGGTACTAAATGTGAGAAATTTGACTTAGGCTGGCTGTCTGTCTGTCCGTCCGACTGCGAATATAACTTCTCCGTCATTATACTAGGTAGAATGATAAATGAGGTGTCGAATGGAAGCTTATAATCCAAGGATGGTACTAAATGTGCCAAATTTGACCTAGGACTTCCGGTTTTAGAAATGCGACCAGAAGTACTGTTTTAAAGTCACCGGAATAGTACACGTGATATATTATTCGACGCTACTTCGCAAGAAGAAATGTTGACATGTTCTTCGTGTTAGACTTATTAAAATGCTCAGTTGGTGATAATACCAGTCTGATTTTTGCTTTCTGATTTTTGCAGTGTTTAATGAAATGGTAACAAATCAATTTTAAGTTCTGTCCGACAAAATACATGGAATGTTTTCGTAATCTGACGTTCCAAATTTTTAACCTGTTCCACAATTAAAGCTTCGCCTATTTCAGTGTTCCCGTACATCAAAGTTTGTCCGACTAGACACAGTTAAGTTACAAATTTTCAGCTTGCTATTAATCAACTTCTTTTTTGTACGCGAGATCCAGGCCTATAATTCAAATTTAATTTATAAATAAGTGATTTTTACTCAGGTCAGCCATTATGATGAAACATTTTATTTTAGGGAATAGTGTGAATCGGTAATAGGAAATGAAGATCTTATTTTTATTAAAAGTTCATTTCATCTGACATTGAAATAGATATGACAAACGTGATTCTCTGAGTTGGGCTAAATTTTTAAATTCACAGTCAAAGAATGCCGCGGAACCATTAGTCTTTAATTATGTAATTTTTTACACTCCTCTTGACACTTGAGTTGAGGAGAGTGTCGTAATCGGGAATTGACTTTTAAGTTAATGTTATGGTATGTTATGATCAGGTATTAAATTGCCATCACAAATTTCCCAGGATTTTTCTTTCTTTGCAAAGTACCTAATTTTTAAACAATACAGGGAAGTATTAAATGAATTTTAATACAAACGTATTAAAAATACCAATGAAAATAATTTTTTGAAGTTATACTTCTTTAGGCGCGATTTCATTGAGGGTGAAATTTTATTAATCTGCACGCATGCGCACAAAGACAGTATGGAGTTCGTTACTAAATGTTTTAATTTATGTATGTATCAGTCCAGAAAAGGTGTGGAAAGAATATATTAGTGTTTTTAAATATATTTTTCTGCAAACGTGTTAAAAATGCTACTTTAGCATTGCCAAAAAAAGTGAATTGTCAAATTGTGAAACGTCAAAATATTTATATTTCATTTATTAACATTAATATTAATAATAAAACTTGCGCAATTTGAAAAAGGTGGTTTAAAAGTTTTTATAAAATTTAATTTAAACTGTATTATTGCATTTTTAACACGTTTTTAGAAAAAAACTATTAAAATTTGTTAGAATATACAAAAATAAAAGTAGATGGTATTCTGATTTACGTATTGACAATATAGGCAGTTTTGATGTAATGTCAAGAAAAATATAAAAATGGAATGTCAGTCAAGTTCAAGTAAAAGTTTTTGTAGGTATTGTCCTGTAATTGAGAATGAATAAATTATAATTGTTGACAAATTAAAATATTAATTGCCGCCGCCCTACCGCAAACGGCTGCTGTTTAAAAAACACCGCCAAAAATCTTTAAAGGATTATCATTGATTTTACTGCTCGATCCTTGTTCCCAGTTGTTTACAGTAGGAATAGATTGTAGTGCCGCCGGTACCACCTCCTGCCAATTAGGCGTTCGCATGGCACGTGCCGCTTGCTTTCATGTAAGCCGCTTTTGGGGCAATTTAAAGAAATAGTAAAATTAATGATAATTTACAACTTTTATTACACAAGATATTACCCAATTCATAAATAAATCAATTTTTAATATATTACAACATTTTAATAAAACTAGACATTTAGACAAATTTTAGTGATATAATTGTTCTTCCCTGGTATAATTTTATAATATTTGGACATGAAAAGTAGGTAACAAACTATGATGAACCAATATCCGAAATAGTTCATGTGGTGAAACCGCTCCCGCCCGAAAAAAATTATGATTCGGTTTCTTTGTGGATTCCTATTCAAAAATGTCCCCTTTAAACAAATCTGAAGGGCGCCGGGCAAAATTTTGGGGCAGAATTTGTTTAAACAATTTTTTTAAACAAATACAAAAGATTACATTTTTTTTTGTTCTGGAACATATATTTTTAGGTTTTCAAGGTCATTCTAAACAAGAAAGGTATCTTGCAATTTTTCTTAAAAATTGATAGTTTTCGAGTTATAGGCGATTTAAAATCTGAAAAATGCGAAAATACGCATTTTCGAGGCTAAAAACTCATATTTAAATTAGTATTCTTGAGGTTACCAGATATTTAATTTGAAGACTAAACATTAATCTTCAAGATTCTCAAGAGTGATCGCGTCTAACCTTAATTTATACCGTTTTTTTACTTGTTTGCATTTTTTTTGACGGTGCGGCGAGCTCTATTTCAAAAATCTTCTAGTTTCTTCCAAATAATTCTAAGTATTCTAAATAAAATAAGTTTCTTGACATTTTTCTCCAAAGTTAATGGTTTTAAAGTTATAAACGATTTAAAATCCGAAAAATGCCAAAACGACGCATTTTTGGATTTTAAATCGCTTATAACTTTAAAACTGTTAACTTTTGAGAAAAATGTCAAGAAACTTATTTTATTTAAAATGTCCCAAAAAATCTAGAAAAAATATTTTTTGGAGGAAAATTGGAGATTTTTGAAATAGAGCGCGCCGCATCGACAAAAAAATCGGATGGACATGCATATTTAACAATTAAAACACGACGGTTTAAATTAGGGTTAGACGCAATCACTCTTCAGAATCTTGAAGCTGAATGTTTAAACTTCAATTTAAGAATCTGGCAACCTCAAAAGTTCTAATTTAAATATGAGTTTTTAGGCCTCGAAAATGAGCATTTTCGCACTTTTCAGATTTTAAATCGCCTATAACTCGAAAACTATCAATTTTTGAAAAAAATTACAAGATACCTTTTTTGTTTAGAATGACCCAATAAACTTAAAAATATATGTTCCGGGGCAAAAAAACGTGATATTTTCTATTTGTTTATAAAAATTGTTTAAACAATTTCTGCCCAAAAATTCTGCCCGGCACCCTTCAGATTTGTTTAGAGGGGACATTTTTGAATAGTAATCCACAAAGAAACCGAATCAGAAATTTTTCCAGACGGGAGCGGTCTCACCACATGTACTAAAATAGATTTCTCCAATACTTTTGGTTTAGATTTTACCACGAGATACGAGCACAGTATTTATCCAAGTAAAATTTTCAGCGAGACCCCGTCCTTAAACCGCCTAGAAAATTAAAAGTTCGCACCTGATATATAAAACGATTTCGAGTCGTCTTAGCGAGGCCGCACCTGCATATTCTCTGTACTAAACTAAACTATCGACTCACTAAAAAGTCTGCCGTTTGCGGCCTCGCTTAGATATCTATTGCGTTATTTCTCCGATAGAGGCAGCATCTCTCGGGAAAGAATCTTTTCTCTCTGTTGTACCGCCAGTTGGGGACCTCTCTTTCATACAACGGCCGGCCTTAATGAGAATTTACCATTTCCAGGTAAAGAATTAAAAACCCTCATCTATAAATACAATACAAGTACGACTGAAGGCGAACGGTACCGATCGATCGGTAACGATCATAAGTTCTATTTAGTACTTGGCGATGGCAACAACGCTGTCGTTAATAGAATTAAAATTCGTCGTTATTAAAATGTTAGAATATATATACGTGCTGCCATCTACTGAAAGAATTGTTAAACGTTAGTTCTTATGGTCGCCAACAATTTTGACTGGGGCGTTTACATACCCCCTAAAATCAAAACATGAAGTGAAACGTACATCGATGTGTAGTATGGGTCATTCAACGAATATACGACTCTCTTGGATAATCTCGACAACGAATATTTTATGTGCAAAATATGAAGAACGAAAGTAAATTGAAAATTACATTTTTGTTTATTGGAATAATCATTAGAGATATTTACTTTCGTACTTCTTATGTTGCACAGTAAAATATTCGTTGTCGAGATAATCCAAGAGAGTCGTATATTCGTTGAATGACCCATATCATTGATACATAGTGTCAGTGGTAATAATTACGAAATGGCTATTATCCTGTGGACATATTTTATAAAGTTGTTTTATTGAAGTGTTTAATCTTTTTTCACTATTGAGGAGATTTATGGACTCAACATTAAACAGCTTAAACATCATTCCGACTATTACTAGTATAAAGATAAATATATAACGGTATTTAATAAATTTAAAAAAACGCAAAAAGTTAAACAGTAATCTTGAAAATAAACAAATAAGTTTTCATTCGACAGAACTATATCCACACTCATAAATATTGTCACGTTTGCGTCAAAAATATGTATAGGTACTTACCGAAAGTGCGTAATCAAATTAAGAGAGGAGAGTAGTTAGTCGTTCTAGCAATAATTATGTTTGAAAATAAATATTACAATAACCTAAGTATACATATAGAGACTAAAAGTTAAATAATCTGAAAAACCAAATAAACAATAAATTCAAATAATAACCAACAAATGCGCTAATGTCACTGTCACTTAAAATCGTAAACGTCAAAATTCATAGTAAACAAGGTATCAACGACATGCCATATTGTTTATCCTTGTTTAACTTATTGTGGTTTCTATGGACAAGCGGCTTAATTTTGAGATACTAGTTTCTGCGAGTAAAAAAGATACCTACTCTAAAGTCACAATCAAGATGCAGTAGAAATAAACAAACTAGGACGCGTTAAATGTTACAAGGGGCACTCCCGAATCATAATTTGGGATTAACAATGTACATACATTGTAAATTATGATTTGGGAGTGCTCCTAGTAACATTTAACGGGTCTTGGTTTGTTTATTTCTACTGCATCTTGATTGTGAATTTAGAGTAGTATAAAAAGTAATTCCTGAATAATTTCGTGCATGGGAAAAGTTGTGGAAGCCTGTAAAGATGGTATGATTATTGATGAAGAAATTAAAATAACCTGAGATATGCAGAAAACACAGCCATATTTACTTTTTACAGACCTTAGCAGATACATTACAAGTACTGAACGAAAACCATCACTAATATGGTATCAGAATGAACTCAGACAAGACAAAATTCATGGTTATTACAAAACATTCACGAGACAACGAAACATGACATATTAAATTTATTAAAATAGAAAGCGTAAACAGGTACAAGTAGTATCGGAAGGTTACATAATTTTAGTTAAATTTATTTTTAAACTTTACTTAACACATTCGCGGACACTCTGTCATTTTATACACGGATTCTTATTGAGTAAATGACTTCATATGCAGTCATGACCGCGAATGTGTTAAATTCGTTATTCTTTTTCTCATGATCATCTTTCAGTGCGTCACAGTTTTTCGATTTCTTTCTAACGCATTAAATTGTATGTGACAGAAAAAAGGCACGTCCGTGATTACAGACACTTACAACATTTATTCTAGTTATTCTAGTTGTCGATAGATGGCGCCATAATAAAAAAATAATTTTTTTTAATTAGATAATAATATTACAAATATAATCTGTATAATTTATAAGACTATACAAATCAAAGAAAATACCATTTTATAAATGCAAGAAACACATTTGATTTGTTTTTATTCCAAATTGCAAATAAAATGTGACAACTGTCAGATTTAACTAAAATGTCATGTTAGAATAAATGTCATAAATGTGTATTATCACGGACTTACCCTTTTTCCTATCATTTGTTACGCACTGAAAAATGCTCATGAAAATGACAATACTTACCAAATATGGGCTAAAACAGGCTGTGGTACACCCGATTGTAAAAAGACATCTTTTATTTCATGACCAGATACAAAACCATCTTTGTCTACATCGCTTTTAATGAATAGAGCATCCGATATTTCCTTTTCATCTTTGGAAACTACCCACGGCATAATTTGTTGTGTTGGTTTTATAGACGGTGGTACCGTGGGTACCGTCGGAGGTAATACTTTCGGAGGTACGGGTGAAATCGATGGAGGTATGATTGAAGGAGGAAGATCGGGTTTGATGCCATCTTTATTGTTAATTAACGTACCAGTTCTTGTTTTAACTTCAATCAATTCAGGCGGTAGGGTATTAGGAATAGCGTATTTCTCGAGAGCTTTATAAACTAAATGCATGGCCTAAAAAATATTTTGATATTATTAATTTCTGAAATGAATATTCTATGTGTTTTTGTTAATATTTGGCTATATTAAGAAGAAACAAAGAAAGTACTTAAATACACTCCTGGTCAAGAAAATCCAGACACTTGCGTTTTGTACGTTTCTTTAAATTATATAGGTGTTAAGTGGTTTAAATGGGGAGGAAGTAACCACTAATACAGTAGATTCCCTCTATAACGAGAACTGAAATGGCAGACTAATTACCTCGTTATAAGCCGATCTCGTTATATCAGACAACAATAATATTGAGCATCCTTTTGAATATGTAGTTTTCTAAAACATTAACTTTCTATAGTGAAGCCATTCCTAGCAATAGAAGATGCTAAAAATATTGTTTGAATGGCGCTTTTAAAAATGAGTCGGTTGATAAACAGGTAGAAGTTAACAGGCGGTCGAGTTTATTACATCACTGGCCTCCATAAGCACACATATTTTAGGCTTTTCTCTATACAGGTAGCGGGTATTTATTTATAGGCATCACCGCGCCAAAAAAAGTAAAGAAACATGTTGTTCGATCTCATTTTCCCTCGTTATAACCAAATATGCCTCGTTATAAAGGTGTTATAGTTCAACAGAAATTTCATGGGACACCTAACGTATCTCGTTATAAGCGAAACCTCGTAATACCCGTGTTATTTATAGAGAGAGTATACTGTAATATAAATCGTTTATTTAGACAGTAAAAAGTAATAATAGGAAAAATAAGTAACCCAAAATAAAGTAAGAAGCCACGCAAAAAAATTAACATTGCTCGAAAATTTAAAAAGAAAATATTAAATTTTAATTGCGCATGGTTGGCTGTTGTTCTTTAGGTTTAATACCGGGTATTGTCTCCCCTACATCTACGGTGGATTTTAGTATGGCTAGGCATTTTTGCAATAAGTTGCTGAATCTTTTCTTGCAGCATATATGTTCCCATTATTCATTCAACGCTATTTTCAGTCCTTGAATCGTTTCTGGCAATGGCTTCCTCTTTTCAATCGCTTTTTCAAATGTTCTAATGGATTCATGTCAGGACTACAAGCGGGCCAATCCAAAAATGGAATTCCGACAGTATTTAGGTAATCCATGACGATTCGCGCAGTATGTGGAAGCGCATTATGCTGCATAAATAAGAAATTTTCTCCAGAGAATGGGGCCTAGAGGACAACAATGTCCTCCAGAACCTGACGTGTGTATCTTTCTGTTGTTAGAGTTCCATGTTCGGTGAAAATTAATTTGGAGCGTCCCTTGAAAGTAATACCCGCCCACACTGTAACACCTCCATCAATAAACGGCGTTCTGGGTGAAATAAAGCAAGGTGCAATCATTTTCCGGGTCTCCTCCATACACGTGTCCGTGTCGAGATCCCAAGCAAAAACGGGACTTTACAACACTTCATTGCTGATGAAAATATTGCAACACTTCATTGCTGATCTAGTCTAGTCTCCGTGATCATTTGTAATCCTGTTATCTCGATGGGCTGCTGTTAATTTAGGGCATGCTACTGGCTTATGCGAACGTAAATCACTTTCAAGCAGGATCCTTCTTACAGTCCGTGCAGGTCTCCTCCATATGTGTTTTCCATTTGGCCTTAAGGACCAGAAGCACTGCATAAATTCCTGACTGAAAACAATAATCAAGAAGAATCAATCAAATTCACCATGAAAAAAAAGGAACACAATTCACTTCCTTTCCTGGATGTGCTGATCACCAAAGAAGTTACAGAATAATATGCAACCAAAGTGTACAGAAAGCCAACCCACATCAACAGGTATTTAAATTTCCACTCAAACCACAATTTAAACATCAAAAATGGAATCATCAAAGCATTATATGACAGAGCCCAAAATAGCTGATCCAACATAAAGGCATTTCAAGAAGAAAAGAACTTGCTAACTAAGGTCTTAACAAAAAATGACTATCTAGTGTCATTTGTAAACAAGGAATTCCACAAGATAGAAGAAAGAAAACAACAAAACAACACAAGCAATACAGCTGCTTCCAAAAAACGGACTCAAGGTTGACAACAATACCATATGTTGTCTAATAAGGGCTTATCAGAAAAATTAAAAAGGATAGGGAATAAGCGCAACATAACAACAACATTTAAAACAACCAACACACTCAAATCCATCCTGTCCAAAACCAAACAGAACAACACACAGCACACAGGAGAGGTCAAAGAACTGCATCTACAAAATACCCTGCAAGACAATTAAGCGTCAGGATCAACGAACAAGAAACATACATCAAAAACATGGGTTTCGACAAATCCCAGATATGCAAACATGCCTGGGACAATGAACACAGACCACAGTTAGCCCAGTAAATAAACGGAAAATACGGCGATACCGTGTAATTTTCAGGGGCAACTCCGAATTGCATGAAAATTTTAATATAGGTTCTACTAACCCTCCACTTCAAAGTTGAATTTGTGCCGTTGGTTTCTTTTACTTGGGGGGTGACAGTCACCCCTTCTCGGGGGGTGAAAAAACATACGTTCAAGATAAGCCTGGAAATGTATAAACTGACTGATTATAAGCAACTTTCGTTCTATAGAGTTTTTTATGTAAACCAATACTTTTCGAGTTATTTGCGATTGAAAATGTTTATTTTTCGTAAAAAAATGCATGTTTTAAAGCTGTTTTCACGTATAACTCAAAAACTATTAGGTTTTACAAAAAAGTTATTATTACCAAAATTGAAGACAATAAAAAATTGAATACACTGTTTGATCAAAGTACTAAACTAATGTTAATTCAAAGTGAGTTATGGGTAATTGAATGTATATTTTTTTCGACGAGTACTCAAATCTAAGTATTCAAGCTTAAATAAAGGGAAAACGATGCATTTAATAAAATGTACCTGTTAAACACTTATCAAAGTACTTCAGAATACCTAACAAATGAGCTCCAGAAGAAGTTAATAGCATCAAAATTAAGCAAGCTATGATGAAACTAAGGGAACCCTTTCGAATTTTTTAGGAAAAAGTGAAAAATAAAACATACGCCATTTCCACAAAAAATAAAATTTATAGTAATCCTTACAAAAATTTCTTTGTATTAGCATAAGTAATGATTTTAACAATTTTCACCGGTTTAAAATGCATATTTTTGAAAAAAAAGATATAATTTAAAAAAATCATAATTTTTAAAATTATCGTCATCTTCATTTTCTTTTGATAATAACTATAAAAATACTCAATATACGTAAAAAATAGTAAACAACTAAATTTTATTTTTTTTTTCTATATAAAATATTTTACCATTTTGCCATTTCTGTAGGGTGAAAAATACCCGAGATAGAATCGTTTAAAGCTTAGATTTTGCTGCGAGAACCATGTAACCGTGGCCATTTAATATTTGATTTTTAGAAAAGTAAGGGGTCCAAAAGATTAAATTTAACGCGTTTTAATAGCCTTTGGAATTACCTTACAAACCGTTTTTGGTTCAACCTGATATCGTAAAAATTAACGGACTTATTAAAAAAAACGATAACATTTTTTAGAAAAATTTTTAAAAGATGATTTTTGGAGCATAAATTTTAATGCTATTAACTTGTTCGGGATCTCATTTGATAGATATTTCTAAATACTTTCACAATGGAAAATGGTGCATTTTATAACATAAACTTATAAAACATTTAATGTTTTATAAGTTTATGCTATAAAATGCACCATTTTCCCGTAATTTAAGCTTGAATACTTAGATTTGGGTACTCGCCGAAAAAAATATGCATTCAATTACCTATAACTCACTTTTAGTTAATATTACGAGGTTTTTTTAGTAAGGAGTTTATTTAATTTTTTATTAGCTTCAATTTTGGTAATATTAACTTTTTTGTAAAAACTTATAGTTTTTGAGTTATCTATGAAAAATCGGTTAAAAACATGCATTTTTCTCACGAAAAATTATAATGTTTGATCTTTAATAACTCAAAAAGTTTTGATTTATTTTAATAACTTTATATAACAAATTTTGCTTAGAATTCGTCCCCATATCTAATTATGGGGTTATTTTTAATAAAATAATTTTCACCTCAAGAAGGGGTGGCATCCACCCCCAGGGTAAAAGCGTAAGTTGGCACCATGTCACCTTTGTTTCTTGAGGTATCCTCTAACCACTCACCAATTTTCATGCAAATCGATGGAGGTTGAACGAAATCGGAGGTAATAGCTCATATCCACCTTCAGTGACTCCACTATCTCAGGATTTGAAAGAAATGAATACCATTGGAGCCGAAAGTTTGCGCCTATACGCGAAGTTTTTTCACAATGTTGAAATGAATGAAAAAAGTCGATTTTTTGCATAAATGCATAAATGTAAAAAAAGTAAAAATTTCGATAACCACGAGATGCTACGCCTTTTCTATCAACTTCCCCCAAATATTCCAGTTAAAAATAGTGGTAATTTTTCTATTTTTAAATGCTTCTTTTCCTTTAGGTAGTATACACACATATCTTTATTAGACCACTCATTAGCGGTAAAAAACTGTAAAACCGTGGAATTTTTAGAATCAATACCGATTTTAATGAAAATTTGGGTTTAAGCTCTGTTGATACTCTTCTTCAAAATCTACCCTATGCCGAACTGCGCTTTTGCCCTGGGGGTGAAAACAACCCCATCTAGGGGATGTTTATCATCCATATGTTAATCAAAATAACTGCAAATCGATAAAGTGACCAATTCTGAGTAAATTTTGTTCTATAAAATTTTTTTGAAAAATTGACACTTTCAAAGTTATTTGCGATTGAAACTATCCATTTTTCATTAAAAAAACTCACGTTTTATAACTGTTTTTCATGAATAACTTAAAAAAATTAATTTTATAGAAGTAATCATTAAAACCAAAATTGTGGATAATAGAAAAACAAATAGATTCGCGTCAGAAAGACCTAGGTAAACCCAATAACGACTGAGTTTTTGAAGGATGGTTATTTTCGAAGAACCTCGAAATGGAGAACCTTCAATCTCAAATAACTCGAATGTGGTGCAATTTTTTCGGAAAACTTAGAAGACAGCTTTTAAGGTTAATTAAAAACCTTTCAAATAAGCTCTGACAAAAGTTTTTTGCATAAGAATTGACTGACATATGACGAAAATAAAGTCGATCTCTGCTTAAATAAGCCTAAAAGTATTCATGATACAAAGACAAAAAAAAAATCAAAATTTTCAGTAAAAGAAATTCTACATTTAATATCCGAAACATTTTTTCAACTATTTCTTCTAAACTAAGCATTCTAAACCGTTCAAATCACATGGATCGTATCAACTGTTAGACCAGGGCGCATCTGTAAAAATATTAGTACATTTGGACGTTGAGAGGTGACTCAAATTTTTTTGCAGACATTGCTTGAAAATAAATCAAATAATAATATTTGAGTTATCCTCCCTCTCAAAAAGGTCCGGAACATTGTTTAAATAATCAAAATGTCAAAAAATTAAGGAAAAATTCGATTTTTTTCTTGGTGTTTTGATTATAACTTTAAAAGTATTCATTTCCGAGAAAAGTTGTACTGACATAAAAGTTGCGTAATTAAATTTCCTACAATATAGAATTGGTTAAAAATTTAAAAAATAGTCACCCTAGTTGCAAAATAGCAATAATTGCGAATAAACCATACAAAAACAAGTATTCGCATTTTACGTTTTTTAACCATTTATGCTACACTCAGGACCTTCATATTTCACCCAGAAAAACTTTATGATACAGTAAAACAATACTGTAAATTTCATCAAGATCGGTTCAATATATTTTGCAAAATAAATTTTGCAATCCAGCTTTCGTAAAAAAAATTCATTTTTTCAAAATGTTACAGGACTGAAAATAAAGCAGATAGCAAGTTGAAAATTTTTTTTTGCTTATAGAAGTGTACTGTACCTTTCATTTGCAATTTTGCAAAATTAAAATCGATTAACACAACGGCGTCAGGAATTTTTTTAAATATACATTAATTATTGGTGTTACGCGCAGGACAGCGGATAGTTTGCTCTGATTGGGCATTCCAATGACCTTTGATAATGATTGATACATTTTAATTTTTACTACATTTCGATATAAATAAATAAATTTGTTTATTGCAAAATAAAAACACATACTCTATCCTTTGAAATAATACTTTTATTAGCAAAAACTTTCTTTGTTCATATATTTTAACTTAAAAAATAAAAGTTTATTATTTTTAAACATATGCAATTGTTTAAACAATATTTCACAAACAATAATAAAATTAGTTTGATTTTTGTGGAATTAAAATATTAAAATACAACAAAATATAGAGTAAGAAAATAATATATTAGATAAAGATTGGAAGAAATTTTGGTGGAAATCAACTTGTGTGAATCGAACACCGCTGTCCTGCGCGTAGCACCAAAAATTATTGTTTATTTCAAAAATTTTCTGACGCCGTGGTAATTAATCGATTTTAATTTTGAAAATTGCAAATGAAAGGTACAGTACACTTCTATAAGCAAAAAAAATTCGACTTGCTATCTGCTTTATTTTCAGTCCTGTAACATTTTGAAAAAATGAATTTTTTTTGCGAAAGCTGGATTTCAAAATTTATTTTGCAAAATCTATTAAACCGATCTTAATGAAATTTACAGTATTGTTTTATTGTATCATAAAGTTTTTCTGGGTGAAATATGAAGGTCCTAAGTGTAGCATAAATGGTTGAAAAACGTAAAATGCGAATACTTGTTTTTGTATGGTTTATTCGCAATTATTGCTATTTTGCAACTAGAGTGACTATTTTTTTAAATTTTTAACCAAGTTTATATTGTAGGAAATTTAATTACGCAACTTTTATGTCAGTACAACTTTTCTCGGAAATGAATACTTTTAAAGTTATAATAAAAAAACGAAGAAAAAAATCGAATTTTTCCTTCAATTTTTGATATTTTGATTATTTAAACAATGTTCCGGACCTTTTTGAGAGGGAGGATAACTCAAATATTATTATTTGATTTATTTTCAAGCAATTTCTGCAAAAAAATTTGAGTCACCTCTCAACGTCCATCTCAAAACAGATGCGCCCTGGACTATGTACCTAAATAAAGTTAATTTCAAGTGAGACGCTATTCATTTCTATTAGGATTGCAACGACGAGGGTTTAATTTTTACATTTCAAAAAGGAAAAAGCAGAGACCGACTTTATTTTCGCCATAAGTCAGTCAGTTCTTACGCAAAAAACTTTTTTTAGAGCTTATTTGAAAGGTTTTTTAATGATCTTTAAAAGATGTCTCTTAAGTTTTCCCAAAAAAATACACCACATTCGAGATATTTGAGATTAAAGGTTCTCCATTTCGATGTTCTTCGAAAATAATCATCCTTTAAACGGCAATAACTCAGTCGTTATTGGGTTTACATAAGTCTTTCGGACGCGAATATCTTTGCTTTTTATTAGCTATAATTTTGTTCTTAATGATTTTTTCTATAAAATTAAATTTTTTTAAGTTATTCATGAAAAACGGTTATAAAACGTGAGTTTTTTCAATGAAAAATGCATAGTTTCAATCGCAAATACCTAGGAAAGTGTCAATTTTGCAAAAAAAAAATTATAGAACATTTACTCAGAATTGGTCATTCTATCGATTTCCATAGTTATTTTGATTAAAAAATTTTCATCCACTAGATGGGGTTGTTTTCACACCCAGGGCAAAAGCGCAGTTCGGCGTAGGGTAGATTTTGACAAAGGTTATAATTGAATCGTTTATTTCAGAAAGGGGTCAAGTGACAAATCTTGACAAAATGAGTGCAAAAAATTATTTTTTTTTTCTTAAACATATTAACAAGATACATTTTTAAAAAATACAACACTTTTTGACAAATACTTCAGGTTGTCAAGTAGAATTTTTATTTTATATAAAGTGATTGTTTGTTGAATGTAAACAGTGTGTAAACTTGATTTTCTCAAAAGTAGATACTTGTGACTTGACCCCTTTCTGAAATAAACGATTCAATTACTACCTAAATCCAAATTTTCAAGGAAATCGACCTTGGTTCTCAAAATTCCACGAGAAAATGGCTGTTGATTGGACTAATAGAGTATTTTACAAACACTACTCATATGTAGTGATGTAAAAAAACGTGTTTTTTTTAATTCTAAAAAAAAACGAAAAAAAACAATAAAAAACGTGTTTTTTTGTTTTTAATTGTTTTTTATTAGTTTCTCAACGTAATATTAACAATATCAATATTAGGAGTTGTTTGTAAGCCTAAAAATCACCCAATATTTCAATATTATATCCAAAACATCTAGAAACTCAGTGTTTGACGTTCCTTTTTAAAAAATATTGAAACATTAAACCCTTACTGCCTTTATCTATTATTTTTTTACGTCGTTGCTTTTGGGGAATCACCGAAATTTAGCAGGACGCTCGTATTCGTTGGCGCTGAGAAAACCGGGGAATTACCGATTAGCTTTTGCAGGTGTTCTGTTGTTATTTTGTGATTTACTTGCCTTGTGCCGGAAATATTTGTGTTTAGTGCTTATTTAAGTGTGTTTAAATAAATTAATTATTGTTAATTATGTTTTCTGTGTTTTATGATAATAAATTATTTGTTACCTATTGTAGTGACATTAGTGACAAAAACTGAATGTTTATAATGTCTTCGAATTCGAGTTCTTGTTCTTCGCGGGAATCACGGGGAAGGAAAAGTTGCAAAGTAAGTTCCCTGTTTAAAATGCTAAAAACACAGAAAAAAAAACTCCTCAAGTAGAGTGTACTTTTTGTACACTTCAACTATCAAAAAATGGGACACGTTTGTTGGAACATATTCAAAAATGCCTAAAATGTCCAGAGGAAGTTAAAATAAAGTATGGAGTGACGGAGAGAAAACAATGAAACATTGGACTATTACAAACAATACATGAAAAAAGGGAGGAAAAAGTTAAAGGTATGTACCAAAGCTCTAAAAATATTTCCAAATTTCCCTCTTTTTTATTTAGTAGAAATTCCTAAAGATAACCTTACTTTACAGACTTATTTTTAAATTTAATAAATTTGGGAATTTTATTTACAGAAAAACCGAAATCACAATCTAAAGAGGTGTCCGCATTCATGGATAAAATGACACCTGAACAAAAAGTAAAAGCCGATGAACTGCTTAGCCGGGCTATCTATTCAAGTCAAGCACCACTGGCTTTAGTAGAAAATATACAGTGGCAGAAGTTGTTTAAATTTCTCAGACCTGCTTATCAGATACCAACCCGACACCTTGTATCAGGCCCACTATTAGACAGTGAGCACCTACGTGTAAAGGCTATGGTTTCGGAAAACATTGGTAAGATTTAAGTTTTACCATATTTATTAAAATTTATTGTTTCGGCCCTTACTCTGTGAAATTCTGCGTAATAACAATAAATTAAATATTTTTTAGAAAATCCACAAATTACATTAGTTTTAATAATAATCTAATACGGTTCCAACCGGTTTCGATGCCATTGCATCATTACCAAGGAGTGTTGTACAAAATGATGTAATTTGGCATCGACTCCGGTTGGAACCGTATTAGTTCATTAAAACTAATGTAATTTGGAGAATTTTGGAATTTTTAAAAAAATATTTAATTTACTGTTATTATATTTATTAAAACATTGACAATATATAGGCGAGCCGCTGTAAAATTACCACTGAACAACGTACTACGGACGAAGTTTAACAGGAAAGACCTTGAACAGCAATCAGATGCGGTACAGTGTTGTACCACACCGTCCGTCGTATATATTTCAGTAATTTTAGAACGGCCCGACTTTAATATAAGTAAACCTACATTATGCTAGTAGGTTAAAAATAATTATCTCTTTACTTTAAGCTGGAGCACATTCTGTTGGACTAATGGTGGATGGATGGTCCAATATTAGGAACGAGGCTGTCCTAAACTTTGTTGTAACAACTCCAAAGTCATTCCTTTTTAAAATTATGCCCACAGGCACTGCACCTCATACTGCTGAATATATGGCAAAAACCCTTGGTGCAGTAATACGTGAAATCGGTCCCCGAAAGGTATTTGGTATAGTCACAGACAATGCAGCAAACATGAAAGCTGCTTGGGCCTTGATTGAAAATGATTTTGATAATAACATTTTTACCTATGGATGCTTTGCTCATTCTCTTAATTGAATATTTACCGATCTCAAAAATTTAACAAGTCTGAAATCGTTTACTGCCGAGGCTGCTGCCCTTACAAAGGCCATCCGACAAAGCCACATATTATCTGCGTGGGTAAAGGAAAAACAAAACGAATTAAAAATAAGTTGCAGTCTTAAACTCCCAGTGCCTACCAGATGGGGATCATTAGTTCTTTGTCTACAATCATTGCTTGCTAACAAACAAATAATAAAAAGGATGGCTATCAATGAAGAAGTTGAAAAGGCAGTAAGCAAACACCCATCTTTAAAAAAAAATGCTCTAAGCGATATATTTTGGGACCGGGTACAAGGATTCATTATGCTTCTGGAACCAATTGCTAACACAATTACCTCTGTAGAAGGTGACACACCAACGATTTCAAAATGTCTGCATTTATTTAAAAAAATGGTTAACACCTCATTAGAAAATGTCACTAAAAGTCCATTGTTTGTTATCCAAAGAGGAAGCAGATACAAGGGCAATTTTTGAAAATCGGAAGAAGTTTGCTATTTATAGTGTTCATTTTGTAGCTAACCTTTTGGATCCAAAATATCGTGGCTGCGAACTTAGCTCAGATGAGATGGTAAATTTTTTTAGGTTATAGTGGGTTTTATTTATATTTATATTAATTTTTTTATTTAATGTAGACTGATGCGACAGAAGTCATATACAAGGTAGCACAGAAGATGCCAGATGTCGATGAAGCAGCCGTCTTAGCTGACGTTGTCAATTTTATTGCAAAAGAAGGACTATTCAAAAAGGCTTTTCTATGGAATGAGGACACAATTGCAGCTATCAGCCCTATTGCCTGGTGGAGTGGTCTTTGCTCAAATACCGCACTCCCCAAGTTGGCGATTCGTTTTCTAGAGTTGCCAGCGACATCAGCAGCATGTGAAAGATCATTTTCTTCATATTCGGGAATTCACACCAACAAGAGAAACAGGCTGACCAATACTCGAGCGTCAAAAATCGTGTATGTGGCTCATAATTTAAAATTAATGGCTGAACTACAGCCAAGTGAATCATCCAGTTCAGAATCAATTGCTGGCCCTAGCTTCACAGTCAATCCTGCATTAGAATCTGAACCGGAACCAATGATAATATCCAATTCAGATCAGTCGGAGTCTGTCTTTGAAAGTGATGAAGAGGAAGCTTCAGAGTCTGAAGAAAATGCAGATAGCGACGGGACGGATCAGTGTTCATTTAAGGGATTCGGTTAATTAATTGAACCTTTTCAATCATTAAGACGTTGTTTTTTTTATTTGATAAATTTTTATTACTTATTTTTGCTTTGATTTTGCAAGTTAACGAATAAACTCTTGTTATTTTGTTTATACCCATGGTCTTTTTATTTAAAGGATTTATACGAAATTAATTATGAAACGAAATAATACTTATTTTGTTATAAAATTATACAGAATATTATATTTATTATATGTTTTTGTCATTAAATAAACTGTACCCACTTAAAAAATCAAAATAAAAAAAAACGAAAAAAAAAAACAAAAAAAACGAAGGCTTCGTTTTTTTTGCAATAAAAAACGTCAGCCAAGTAAAAACAACGGTACCGTTTTTTATTGGTTACATCACTACTCATATGCCTATTACAAAAAGAATTGCGATTTTGCGAATTTTAAAATTGCGATTAATAAAAAGGCAGCAATATTTAGATGTGTTATTTTTTAGTAGTATTTCATATTATATAAACAAGAAATAATGCTTTACTTACCACAACAAACTCATGTCTGTTCAGCATACCATCTTTATCTTGATCAGCTAAGTCCCAAATTTTACCCAAAGTATCAAATGGTAGTTTTGATTCCATGAGAACGTTTTTTACCTGAAATCGGATAGGTAAATACATTACTTTCATTACTATATTAATTTGTAAGATACAGTTATGAACGAAGTTGTTTTATAAAATTATGATAGTAGTTAATACACGTTGATAGTATGTTAATAACTGAATTGAGTGTAAGCACTGATAATTCAATGGTAGGAAATAAATATAAATAACTATTGTGTGATATGTGGTTAAGACACGTCAAATGTAAGTCACACTGTAATGCAGCAATATTTTTGTATTAAGCAAAATGTAGTTTCTGCAAATATTAGAAGGTATGTGGTGTTTACAAGAATATAACGTATGGACATAAGTTTTGAGAAAATAACAGGTTTAATAAGCCAGATTACGAAATTTTATTAAAACTTAAATATTAGCGGTTAATATTACATCTTCTGAGAATACGAAAACTAATATACAAAACTAATAGTCCTGTCGCCAGGGGGGGTACAACGGCCTCGTTAATTCAGATGGACTTACTCAAGGTTTTTTTATGTATTTTGACCCGTAGAACACGAATTTTTTGGGTAACAGTTGATCCGGATGTCGATAAGATTGTTATAGACCAAGAACTTGAGGAATCAAATAACAGCGATTTTTGGCAAAACAAAACAATATTTTGTATTTTTTGGGCCATTTTAAGTAAAAAATATTTCTACAAGTTTTTTCGTAGAATGCACAGTTTTCGAGATAAACGCGGTTGAACTTTAAAAAAATCGAAAAACTGCAATTTTTGAACCCGAATAACTTTTGATTAAAAAATAAAATAGCAAGTCTGCTTACCGCATTTGAAAGTTTAAGTCAAATTATATCGGTTTTGATTATTTGCATTGGTAAAAATTTATTTTTTTATTGTTTAACAAAGCTATAAACACGTAGGGTTTCCCGTGCTTTTACATGCGTTTTAACGCATGTAACGTAGAAATAGTCTTGATTGCACTAGTACCTATTCTACCTACTCGTTCGATTTTAAATGAGAAATCATAGAAACATCACTCACGCACTAGTTGTTTGTAGCTTTGTTTAACAATAACACAATAAATTTTTAGCAATGCAAATAATCAAAACCGACATAATTTGACTTGAACTTTCAAAGGCGCTTAGCAGAATTGCTATTTTATTTTTTATTCAAAAGTTATTCGGGTTTAAAAATTGCAGTTTTTCGATTTTTTGAAAGTTCAACCGCGTTTATCTCGAAAACTCTGCATCCTACTAAAAAACTTGTAGAAATATTTTTTGCTTAAAATGACCCAAAAAATACAAAATATTGTTTTGTTTTGCCAAAAATCGCTGTTATTTGATTCCTCAAGTTCTTGGTCTATAACAATCTTATCGACATCCGGATCAACTGTTACCCAAAAAATTCGTTTTCTACGGGTCAAAATACATAAAAAAAACTTGGGTAAGTCCATCTGAATTAACGAGGCCGTTGTACCCCCCCTGGCGACAGGACTATAATAGCGGACCATGGTCCACAATGAAACGCAATTTGGTCAAGACTTGTTTATCTTTCTTTGAACTATATTCAGGATAGGGGTGGAAAAAACCTACCGGTTATAACCTAAAACCTGTTTTGTTACTCCGCAATAATCGGTTTTCCGGTTTTTTTTGTCTCGGTCATATCCGGTTTTTTCTTTTTAAAGTAATAACCGGTGAAAAATCGGATAAGTTATCTCTGGAAAAGAGAATAAATTCATAAAAAAAAGAAATTTTGAGGGCGCCCGCGCGCACGTTGTTGAAATTTTAAGCTGACCGAGACCGAAACCGATTCGATAACACTGATGACTGTTTTCTTCTTTCGAGTCCAATTGGCTAGTTTCAACTTCTATTCTTCCCTTCCCCATCCCACTACGCAGTACACAATCACGCCGAAGCCGTTTATGTATCGATTGTTTATCTTTGTATCGATAAATATATTCTTTCCATAGTATCGATATCGATAATACATATTGATATTGATATCGATTCGAATGGAGTATCGCAAACTAACGTGCAATGTAAATATAACATTGTAACATATTAGCATTGTTTATATAGGGAGATAGTTGGTCAGCCCAATAGGTAAATATGTTTGATTCAAATTGAGACAGTCACCAGATGCCCCCACAATTTTTGTCAGGGTCGCAACGTCACGCGCAACTAAGATACATCCAAAATGAATAGACACCAAGTTGGATACGATCTTATTCATAACACCCCAATTCGGATACATATTAAGAAAAATGAATATATATGGAAGAATAAATTTGGAACAGAAAATTTGGTACAGTTATGGCCCTGGTAAAGGAATATCGGGTTATTCCCCAGGCAAGAATAACACACCTTTATTTGATGCCAAACAGATTGCGAGCAGTCGTTGCTGCAAATGGTGGACATAACCGCTATTGAATTGTTTTGTTTTGCTGTTGATTTTGTTTTGTTTTGTTAATTTTAGTGCGATTGATATTTTTAATTAAAAAAAACCTTCAAAGCATTGTTGTTATTTACAGCTCTTACCAAAAAGAGATATTCGGATAATTCAAAAAATAAAACCTTAGTGATACCTCCAGGATAATACAAAAAAGGATTATGAAATAAAATCAGCCCTCCAATTTTTCCACAGAATTTTTTAAAGTTAGTAGAAAATACAACGCTTCCATTCATCCCCGTTTAATGCCATCTAAGCAAAAAATTTTGATTACCGGAATAAGAACAATCGACATCAATACATGTACCTACAAACTGATGCAAGAATCTTGAAAATCGGAGTACAAATAAGAAAGTTATAGATTGTCAAACTTAATCAAAAATTTTGGGTGGCGGAATTTTGTGCCGGTGAGTGTATATATAATAGCATGACATCATTAATTCAATTTCTAAATATATTAAAATACGATTAAAATATAGTTTTGAATAAATTATCGTATTGTACATGCCGTTTGAACGGACTGTTACTTCCATAATTGGAGATGGAATATTAGAAGGGTGTCCTTTTTTGTCGTTTGCGAAGAAAAGTCATATTCCACTTCGGTATAGGCTAATTCTTTAAGTGTCCAAACCATCTCATGGCTTTGTATCATTTGTATTATTTTCTATTGTTTTTTTTATATGTAATCCCTAATACAAAATTAAACAGAAACAATACAGTAATACAATAAATGATACAGTACAATGATAATACAATAAAAACAATGATGGAAATCTGATAAAGTGATATAACATTTTGATATAAAAGGATGCAAATCTGAACTTAAATCATAAAAAATTTCATGCCCGCGTACAAATCTTATAGGACCGTGCGTGTATCTGTCAAGAAATCTATATAGTCCAGAAAGCCACTGCGCATCCGCTAGGAAAAATATTCTAATTCGGATTTTTTGCACAATCTTAGTCAAAAAGGACCCCCTTTAACAAATTTGCATGTGGCCAGGACCAAAAGTTGGTCAAAAATTTTTTAAACGTTTTTTTTTGTGTTTTTCCTAAAATTATTTTTTTTTGCATGGAACAAATTTTTTTTAGGTTTTTCGGATCATTCCAAACAGAAAAGGTCTTTAGTGACTTTTCTCTAAAGTTGATAGTTTTTGACATTAAGCGATTAACAATTGAAAAATTGCGAAATCGGCCATTTTTAACCCTCAAAAACTATGTGAAAAACTGAAAATTTGAATGTTGCCAAGGTAGATAGATATTCTTTAAACATCGATTGATGAAATTCCGAAGAGTTTTTTGCAATACAATATCAAAAACCCCTTTGTTTTTTAATTTCCAATCAAGCGTGCGCGCCACTATTTTCCACCGTTGCATATGTATACAGTATGGGCAAATGAAAGGAATAAATTCGTTATTTCGTAAACCGGTGACTTTAAGGAAAAATCCCAAAACAGGTCGGTTTTTATTTTTAAGTTATGATATTGTGGCATATATAGTATACTAGTGACGTCATCCATCTGGGCGTGATGACGTAATCGATTATTTTTTTAAATGAGAATACGGGTCGTGTGCTGGCTCATTTGAAAGGTTCTTCAATTCTCTATTCAGTAATATAAACATGTACATAATTATTTATACAGGGTGTCCAAAATTTTTTTATTAAATTAAATCATTTGGCAAATTGACAAAAAAATTAAATTATTGGACACCCTGTATAAATAATTATGTAAATGTTTATATTACTGAATAGAGAATTGAAGAACATTTCAAATGAGCTAGCACACGACCCCTATTCTCATTTAAAAAAAATCATCGATTACGTCATCACGCCCAGATGGATGACGTCACTAGTATAACATATATGATATATGTCACAATATCATAACTTAAAAATAAAAATCGACTTGTTTCGGGTTTTTTCCTGAAAGTCGCCGGTTTACGAAATAACGAATTTATTCCTTTCATTTGCACCATACTGCATACATATGCAACAGTGGAAAATAGTGTCGCGCACGCTTGATTGGCAATTAAAAAACAAAGGGGTTTTTGATATTGTATTGCAAAAAACTTTTCGGGATTTCATCAATCGATGTTTAAAGAATATCTACCTACCTTGGCAACATTCAAGTTTTCAGTTTTTTATATAGTTTTTGAGTTTTAAAAATGGCCGATTTCGCAATTTTTCAATTTTTATTCGCTTATATGTCAAAAACTATCAACTTTAGAGAAAAGTCACTAAAGACCTTTTCTGTTTGAAATGATCCAAAAAACCTAAAAAAATTTTGTTCCATGCAAAAAAATAATTTTAGGAAAAAAACAAAAAAAAACGGTTAAAAAATTTTTGACCTACTTTTGGTCCTGGCAACATGCAAATTTGTTAAAAGGGGTCCTTTTTGAGTAAGATTGTGCAAAAAATCCGAATTAGAATATTCTTCCTAACGGATGCGCAGTGGCTTTCTGGACTAATAATGATATCGTATATTTGTTGTGAGTCTGTAGCCAACAGAGACTGGATATTGAATGGTGCAAGCATATTAAGTTTAATTAAATTTTTATAGAGGGAGTTTGAATGCTGTTGAAAATTAGTACAGTAGAGCGTCGATAATCCGAACCCTGGTAATCCGAACGTTCGCTAATCCGAACGCAAAAAAAATTATAAAATTAAAAAATATAAGATAACAAATAAAGATAAACACAGTAGTTCAAAAAAAGATCTCAGATTATATTCATGTAACAAATTAAACTTATTACATATACAGTAGAACCCCGATTATCCGTGCTCCTCGGGACCGGACGTTGGCACGGATAATTGAAATGCACGGATAATCCAAACATTTATTTCTCATCCACAGAGAACGACAGTTCTCACCAGTGGCGCACAACACCCCTACAAGCGACACTATATATACACGAAATTTTCGATTTTCTAAACCTGACTGAATTGAAAATTGGGCCAAATCCCATCTTAAAGTTTAGGAAAAGACTCGTACATCCATATGTTACCTCTCCATTTTGGTCCAAGGGTGTGGATTTTACGGCCCTTCCCATTTAAAGCCTGTTTTTCGTTCTCGTCCCCAAAACTCCCAAAAATTTCAAAAATTTAAGCCCGACCTTTGCGGCTTCTGATAGCACAGATCATTACCTTTCCAACGCATGTTTAATTTTGAAAATCGGTTATACCATTCAAAAGTTATCGAGCGCAGAAATATGACTCAATTTTTATTTAAAAAATGGAAAATGTTTGTGGATATGTATGTATGTATGTATGTATGTGTGTGGAAAAGTTACACCGATCTGAATTTTTTTTTCTGTGTTTCAAGAAGGTGTGAGGGCCGATTCAGAACCGGTCTAATTTTTGACTTCTGACTACCCGTAAGCCAGCTAGAGGACTAGGTAGATACAAAATAGCATATTTTTTGGGCGTATATATCTTAGGTTCAAGGAAAGACAGGAAAACCGCAAATACACCAAATCAATAGGGTTGAGTTAAGCTTTCAAGTGGCGCCTAAGCGATCAAGCTGAGACATACACACTGCTCGCCATAGCCAAAAAACTGAAAAATTAAACTTTGAAAATTTTGGTTTTTCGACAATTACTCAAAATTTCAACCTACGAATTGCACCAATAACTGAGCGTTTGTAGAAGGACTCAGGACGCGTCTAACGGTGTATACCTCATATCTGGGAAAATTCGAATTTTTAAGTTATAGGCTTCATAAGTATAATCAAATCTATTTCTTACGGGAAAAACGGTTTTTCAAGCTCAATAATTCCTGTAATACGTTCAGTTATCATACTCGATCTTGGATGCTGGTCAGATACTACTTGTCAATACGTTTCAAATTCATGTTTAGTGATCAACATCAGGTAAACCGTTCAGAAGTTATAGAGCTCCAAAAGTATAATTAGTCCAGGAACTGAAATTTTTCACTTCGCAATTTTTACAGAATGGATAGATTTGATTGAAAATTTGACAATAAGTAGTGGATAGTCCAAGGATCAAAATCTATATGATGCCGAAAGACGCTTTTACCATGGGGTTGTTGCCACCTCATCTCGAGGGTGGAAATTTTTTATTATATTTTGACCGCAAATGCTGGTAAAAATATTAATTATAAGCCAAAAATGTTCATTATACATTTTTTTGATAAAATTAATAGTTTTCGATTTATTGGTTATCGAAGCTGTTAGTTTTATATCGAAAAAATTACCAGAGAACGGCAGTTCTCGCCAGTGGCGCAGAAATACGCCCCCCTACACGCAACACTATTATATACACGAAATTTTCAATTTTCTAAATCTGACTGAATTGAAAATTGTGCCAACTCCCATCTTCAAGTTCAGAAAAAGACTCACCCATTCATATGTCAACCATCCATTTTGGTCCAAGGGTGTCGATTTTACGGCCCTTCCTATTTAGGTCTGTTTTTCGTTCTGGCCCCCAAAACTCCCAAAAACTTCAAAAATTTAAGTCCGACCTTTGCGGCTTCTAACAGTACTGATCATTACCTTTCCAACGCATGTCTAATTTTGAAAATCGGTTATACCATTCAAAAGTTATAGAGCTTAGAAATGTGACTTAATTTTTATTTAAAAAAGGGAAAATGTTTGTGGATATATATGTATGTGTGTTTGAAAGTTAAACCGATTTGATATTTTTCCTCTGTGTTTGAAGAGGGGGTCAGGGCCGATTTAGAACCGGTGTAGTTTGTGACTTTTGACCACCCATAAGCCAGCTATAGGACTTGGTAGGTACAAAACGGCATATGTTTTGGGGGTATATATATTCGGATCAAGAAGAGCCAGGAGAACCGCAAATACATCAAATTAATAGTGTTGACTTAAGCTTTCAAATGGTGTCCAAGCCGTCAGAATCAGACATACACACGGCTCAGTATAGCCGAAAAACTGAAAAACTAAACTTTGAAAATTTTGGTTTTTCGACAATTACTCAACATTTCAACCTACAAATTGCGCCAATAACTTAGCGTTTATAGAAGTACACCAGACGAATTTAACGGTGTATACCTCATATCCCGGAAAATTTGAATTTTTTAGGTGATAGGCTTCATAAGTATGATAAAATCTATTTCCTGTGGGAAAAACGGTTTCTCAAGCTCAATAATTCCTGTAGTAGCTTCAATTTTCATACTTGACCTTAGATCCATCAGATACTACTGGTCAATACGTTTCAAACTCATGTTTACTGATCAAAATCGGTTAAGCCGTTTAGAAGTTTTTAAGCTACAAAAGTATAATCCAATTTACGATTATTCCCGAAATGGTTTATGTAGTTGTAGTGGTTACGACGCTAAATTTGATCTGGCAACGGGCAATCCGACTTCATTTACCGGCCATCTCAATTTTTTTTCAATCTATTTCGAATAAAAAAAAATCTAGTGTACATTCGATGGACACTAGATCATTTGGGAGATAATGCAACAAAGGTGACCATTTATAAAGCTTGACGTGTAATAGAGGAACATTGCATTCAACTTCATACATTTAATTTATAAATAACTTTGAAAAACTCCTGATACAAGAATAAAAAACCGCTAAACGCCGTAAAAATGAGTGGCGCATAAAATATTCCAGCTACAAAAGATCTGATATGAATATTACGTGGCGCGAAAATGGATTTTCATTTGATGCAAAACAAAATTCTAGTTTTATTTTAAAAGATTTTTCCATAATATTTGCTAAATTTGAAGTAAACGCGCCACAAAAGAGTTTCAAAATTCAAACTGTATCAAAGTTACTCTTTTGTGGCGAGTTTACTTCAAATTTAGCAAATATTATGGAAAAATCTTTTAAAATAAAACTAGAATTTTGTTTTGCATCAAATGAAAATCCATTTTCGCGCCACGTAATATTCATATCAGATCTTTTGTAGCTGGAATATTTTATGCGCCACTCATTTTTACGGCGTTTAGCGGTTTTTTATTCTTGTATATAATACATAATATGTACGTATATATGTTACCGTTAAAACCCGATTTCAGTTAAAACCCGAATTTACTAGGAAAAACTAGTTTTAATTAAGCGCTTTAAACAATTCTAGTTTTAACTAGTCAAAACTAGATTTCACTGCTAAATTCAGTTAAAACTAAAAATCGCGAACGGATTTCATTTAGACTAGTTTATATCAGAAGTGTAACCAGGATGATCCTAACGGGGGGGGGGGTTCATCTACTTGAAGGTCTCTGGGGGGTATGGAATAATAATGGTATTAAGCGTATAGAGCTCAAAGTACATCCAAAAAGGGGTTTATGACCCCCAAAACCACCCCCTGGTTACGCATATGGTTTATATGCGATTCTCTTGTGATTGCATATCGATCAAATCTACCTGACAGTGACTATTCATTTCTGAATGCAATATAGGTTTGGACACAAGACCTCTCTTCGTTTTTATATTTTTACTCTTCTTCCGTTGGCAGGTTTCAGACATTGGTATAAAAGTATTGATCATATCAATAAAAAGTTATATTTGCCTATTTCCTGGCGGTTTAAGTCTTCAACCTATCCCGATTTCCATGAAAATAGCAACATGGGCTGCTTCAATTATGCCAAAAATATTTTCGACAGGTACATAATATGTGATGGAATCAATTTTAGAAGCTAACTTTTTTATTTCGCCCACTTCAACAATTCTAAATCATCTTAGTCTTCAATTTTGTAATGGTGTTTTCTTGGCAGACAGTTCCGCATCTTGTACTTCGACCATTAATTTATTATAAACATATGCTTTTGGTCACAACATTGTAGTGACTTTCTTTCTTCTCTGTCTGTTCCATTTGTAAAATCATTTCCAAAACACGTTCTTTTCACGTTCTTATATGTCTGCTCTCAATCTGATCTTCGATATTATTACTAATGGTGAATAATACACAGTGGTGTAATATAACCAATAAAAACGATGCAAAACAATTAACAGTTTGACACACTACTTTGCTACCGACCGGCCGCCTTCGTCATTAACACTACCCCGAACAAGCTGTACTTAATACATACTGACTTGTCTCTTGCAACAATTTTAACTGGTATTCGACAGTAATTCCAAAAAAGCTACTTTGAACTAGTATAAATTACTCTAAATGAAATCCGTTCGGCAGTTCTAGTTTTAACTGAATTTAGCAGTCAAATGTAGTTTTGACTAGTTAAAACTAGAATTGTCTAAAGCGCATAGTTAAAACTAGTTTTCCCTAGTAAATTCGGGTTTTAACTGAAATCGGGTTTTAACGGTAACATATACATACATATGTACCTACCATAAATTAATAACAGAAAAAATAAATCTTTCATTATGAGTCTCCTTCTCGGCGTATAGGGTTTAAGTCGAGTGATTTACGGTCACGCTACTTTGATAAAACCTCAAAAATGCAATTTGAGTAATGGAAAATCATAGCACAGATAATCCGCGGCCCGGATAATCCGCACACGGATAATCGGGGTTCTACTGTAATGTATCTATTGATCTCTCACGTATACATATTATGTACTATACGAGTAATATGTATGTATGTAGATATTTTTTAGAGTTTAAATTTTTGTTTTGTTTATGCAGAAAAATACATATTACAATATATTTGTTTATTATGCAGGTGTTTTATTCCTTGTAACTAAAACGTATGTACATATGTACTATGTTTATGAGCTTTGTATTTTGAACATATATGTTCGATAATCCGAACTACCCCTGTACCAATTAGTTAGGATTATCGCTGCTCTACTGTACATTCAAAAAAGGTATGATCAAGATCACCCTGTTTTCCGCAATGTTTGCAATTATCGTCTTCAATAACATTTATTTTATACAAATGAGTTGGATAGCAAGCATGCCCAAAACGTAGTCGATTTATAGTTGTTATATATTTACGTGGAGCTTTAATGCCCGGTTGCACCAACAGATCTTAAGCTTAAGTCGAGAATATCATAAGAATTAATATAATATATTTATAATATATTACAATAAGAATACCATAATATAATAATAGATATAATTGATAATAAGGTAAGAAGCTAAAATTATGGTGCAACGTAAGTGATACTCAAGGAGGCCCTATCTATAAGTAGAGCTTAGCTAAGCTGGAGCTTAAGATCTGTTGGTGCAACCAGGCATAAAACTCTTAAACCAAGTACTTTGTGGAATCATTGGCTGTAAAGTGGTGTATCTTGTGGGGCTTGTTAAGCAGTAAAGATTCCATTGTTAATTCCCTCACAGTTTATACTTTCTTTGCAATTTTTTAGTAATAATACAATAATTAAACCTTTGAACAAGTATTTAATTTCATATAATAGCAGATGCAAGTGCTTTAACTGATTTTAAAACCTAGAGTTAAATTGTTCTTACTAAATAGGCAATTATTGGAAAACTTTTGAAATGTGTGAAATAATTATTGATTAGACATCTAGAATCAGAAATAGCTATATATACCTTGTTGCCAGGAATTAACCCATTTGCTGGCTGCAACGAATCAAAGAGTTTATCATATTTTTCTCGTTCAGAAGGTTTTATAGTCCAATCCACTGCGGCATGCGGAAGAGTTGTGATCAATGGGCTCTTTGGAGGTGGAGGTTTTGTTGGTTTGGGTAGTGGAACATCTCCCTAAAATAAATCAAAACACAAATTCTTAAATTAAACAAGTTAAGAAAATTATAATTAAAAGAAAATTAAAAATATTATACACATTTCTATTTAAGGGCGGGGGGTATATAGTCTGAAATTTTCAATTTTTTTTATTATTTTAAATTTTAAATTATTTTAAATGTTTAATTTTAAATGAATCCGACACCTGAAAGGTATAGAGGAGAAACAAATTTTAAATGAAAGTGGGTAACTTCAAAAATACTCTCTGAAAATTTCAGATTGATCGGAATAAAATTACCAGAGATACAGCATGTTGAGTATTTCTACCTTCCACTAGCTTTGCCGCTGTTTCGCGCCAGCACGCTTGAGCGTAGTGAGAAACGTTCAAAATCTGGGACAGCTTGGAATTAGTGCACCCTATGTAACCCACAGCTTAATCTTATGTTTGTGCGTCACAGTGTTGCCATATTGTTTTCTTTATTTCTTTCAATAATTTCAATCAATGTTAAATGTACCTACAAGAATAATAGAATAATTTTATAAGAACGTTTACTTCTCCGTCATTATACCAGGTAGAATGACAAATGAGGTGTCAAATGAAAGCTTATAATCCAAGGATGGTACTAACGGTGAGAAATTAGACATAGGTTGTCTGTCCGTCTGACTGCGAATATAACTCCTTCGTCACTATACCAGGTAGAATGAAAAATGTGGATCAAATGAAAGCTTATAATCCAAGGATGGTACTAAATGGGAGAAATTTGACATAGGCTGTCTGTCCGTCTGATCGCGAATATAACTCCTCCGTCATTATATCAAATGAAAGCTTATAATCCAAATGGTACTAAAGGTGAGAAATTTGACCTAGGCTGTCTGTCCGTCTTTCCGTCCGACTGCTAATTTAACTCTTCCGTCATTATACCAGGTAGAATGGACAGACAGCCTAGGTCAAATTTCTCACCTTTAGTACCAACCTTGGTTTATAAGCTTTCATTTCACACCTGATTTGTTATTCTACCTGGTATAGTGACGAAGGAATTATATTCGCGATCGGACGGACAGACGAACAGACAGCCTAGGTTAAATTTCTCATCTTTAGTACCATCCTTGGATTATAAGCTTTCATTTGACACCTCATTTGTCATTTTACCTGGTATAATGACGGAGGAGTTGAGTTTACAAACAGACAGACAAGACGGACGGACGGACAGACGGACGGACGGACGTGGATAATTCAACGTTTTCACATTTTTTCAAAATTGGTGAAAACAACAACATAATAAACTTTACTTAATTGGTGTTTCAAAACTACTTATTTTTTACACATTACACAATATTACAAGGTTTCTAGCAAGTTAAACTTCACAATGATTTAAAATAATCAAGTAAACACCTATATATACATAACATATTAGAACATACCTAAAATACACAGATGATACATTTCACACACAAATATAATATCACAAAAAATTGTAATGTATGAAAAAAATAGAGGATACGGCAACGGTGTTACATGTCATGCTCGGATCCAATGCCAAAATCTACACAGACATTAGGGTGCACTAATATCCAAGCTGTCCAAAATCTGTTCCCCTTCTCATTTGTAGATTACTCCGCGATTCCGGTGTGCATTAGTTTACGATTTGATAGACAAACAACAAGACGAAGTTGTCAAAACTTTAAAACGCTTTTTTGTCAAAACTGCTTGAGCAATCCACTTGAAATTTTGCATAGATTTTCCTGAGACATTTCTTGAGGTAACGATGTCGAAATATATTTGTTTTTATGCTTATTTTTTGTTAACAATAATAAATATGTTAATTTTCATGCTTTTGTTACAAAGAATTTCGTTTTTTTTTGACTTCCGAGTGATAACAGGGATTAAAAAACTAATAAAAATAAAAAACCTCGACAGCGTTACCTAGAGAAACGCTTAAGCGAAAAATTTTTTTTTTGAATTTTTATTTCACATGATCCACTGACGAGTTCTGAAGTCCACCGCAAAATTTATTTTTTTGAGGTGTAAAAATTTGTCACCGTTGACTTATTTTTCAATATTTTTCCTTGAAAATTTTTTTGAATATTCTTTGAATTACACTTAATAAGCATATTTACTTTAAAAATAAAATAATAATTGTACCATACTTTCAAAAAAAAATCACAAAAATGAGCTTGAAATGTTGATTCCAAACAATACCCCCTTCTTTAAATCAGGCTACACTAAGCATCAAAATTAATGCACCACCTTAAAAATGGGATATTTTTGATGTCTTGTATTTCCTAAACCTGTTGTCCGATTTTAGTGATTTTTCTAATATGTTACAGCTTTATTCTTCAAGAATATCGATGTAATAATATTGTTGCTAAATAGATAAGTGTCATTGTATACCGGGTGTAACAATGATAGTGTGTTTTTCCTCAAAGTTTGGAACACCCAATGGAATATTCTGGCGTACATAAAATATTGAAATTAAAACTCAACTGTAGCCTTAGGCTTTCTTAATTTAATGCTTTTTGATTTATTCGCTTATGTTGGATAATAAAAAAGTTAGGTACTTTAACAACTAGCAACGTTCTTCATCAATGCAGGGTGTTTCTAAATAAGTGCGACAAAGTTTAAGGGGTATTTCTGCATGAAAAAATAATGACCATTTGCTTTATAAACATATGTCCGCAAATGCTTCGTTTCCGAGATAACGGGTAATATGACCCTTATGTACGCCAATGGTGAATATAAAATTCTTAATTGTATGTCAAAAAATGCGCAATAACTACCTCTTAAAACCTACCAAATTTCATTTGCATATCTCAACCGGTTTTAGAGCAATAAATAAATCGTCAGTTTGTAAGAAAAAATTCAACATGCCCTATCTCCGAAACGAAGCATTTGCTGACATATGTTTATAAAGCAAATGGTCATTATTTTTTCATGCAGAATTACCCTTTAAACTTTGTTGCACTTATTTAGAAACACCCTGTATTGATGAATAACATGTCTAGTTGCTAAAGTACCTAACTTTTTTATTATCCCACATAAGCGAATGAATCGAAAAGCAAAATGTTAACAAAGCCTAAGGCTACAGTTGAGTTTTAATTTCAATATTTTATATACGCTAGAATATTCCACAGGGTGTTCCAAACTTTGAGGAAAAAACACTCTATCATTGTTACACCCGGTATACAATGATACTTACCTGTTTAGCAATAATATTATTACATCGATATTCTTGAAGAATAAAGCTATAACATACTAAAAAATCACTCAAATCGGACAACAGGTTTAGGAAATACGAGACATCAAAAATGTCCCATTTTAAGGTGGTGCGTTAATTTTGATGCTTAGTGTATATAGAGTATATCTAGAAAGTATACGGAAATGAAAAATATTGATAGATAATTAGGCATAATTATTTGAGGAATATACAAAATAATCTATATTTGTGACAAAATATGTATGTAAATGTATGTAAATATATATGTTGATAGATAATTAGGCATAATTATTTGAGGAATATCTATCTATATTTGTGACAAAATATGTACCTACTTGCTAATACAAAAAGCTATTTAATAAAATATTTCGTAACAAGTTGGAAGCATTGCATGTTCTAAATCATTTATGGCTTGAGTAAAAAGACGCTATCAACATGAAATGATTTACTCCAGGGAAATAGTCCAAATTTATCCGTATTCACGACATCACAATCGCAAACATACAGTTTGATACAAAAGTATGAAATAAATTCAGTATTTCAGAAAAAGACTTTTAAAAAATCCTAAAACACGCCTATT
Organism: Diabrotica virgifera virgifera; assembly: GCF_917563875.1. Taxonomy (NCBI): domain Eukaryota; kingdom Metazoa; phylum Arthropoda; class Insecta; order Coleoptera; family Chrysomelidae; genus Diabrotica; species Diabrotica virgifera. The sequence goes on along the minus strand of NC_065448.1, from coordinate 147,829,143 downwards.
TTAATTTTTGATTGACCATTAATTTCTATACATGTGTTGGATATTACGTTATTGGCCATTATTGGTTATTATGGATGGCCATTCAAAAATTAAAATTGACGTGTTTTAAGATTTTTTTAAAAGTAGTATGTTCTGAAACAATGAACTTTTGCATCATACTGCATATGTTTTCTGTAGAAATTTCGGCATGGCTATTTAATTACATATTACTAATGGGTGATCGTAAATTGGGTCCCGGCAGGTAGCAGATTAAATTAAAAACTTTCTACCCTTTTGTCAATGAGCAAATTCGGTCCCAACCATCTTAATTGCTAAGGGTTTTACAATACTTGACTGATTAATCGATGTTTGGGAGCCAAAGGTTTGGGGCCAAAGTTTGGGACCCAATTTACTCGTTATATTGGGCGTAATCTTTGATAACAGCGAAACTGCGATAACAGCGAAACTACAGGGTGACATTCCATGGTGCTTAATATATGCTGATGAGGTCGTGTTAGTAGGAAATAGTGAAAGAGACTTAGAACAAAAACTGGAACAGTGGAGACAAGCTCTGGAGGAAAAAGGTTTAAAACTTAGTAGGACAAAGACAGAGTATTTGCAATGTTCATTTAAAGATGGAGTTACTACAAATAACATGGTATCTTTGGATGGTGAACTGATTGTAAAAAGCAATAGTTTTAAGTACCTGGGATCGGTATTACAGAGTAATGGAGAAATAGATGGAGATACATGCAGTAGAATTAGGGCTGGATGGATGAAGTGGAAGGAAGCGAGTGGTGTGCTGTGTGATAGGAAAATTCCAATGAAGTTGGGAAAATTCTATAAAAAACAGCCATAAGACCGGCTATGATGTACGGAACTGAATGTTGGGCAGTGAAAAAGAAAGAGGAACAACGAATGCATGTGGCGGAAATGAGAATGCTTAGATGGATGAGTGGAGTGACAAAAAAGGATAAAATTAAAAATGAGTATATTAGGGGAAGTCTAGGTGTGGCACCAATTGATGCCAAAATAAGAGAGCATAGGTTGAGATGGTTTGGTCATGTTCAACGTCGAGACGCTAATTACCCAATACGAAGAATTGCTGAAGTGCAGATTCCTGGAAGGAGTAGGAGAGGAAGACCAAAGAAGACGTGGGGGGAGACGATTAGGCAGGACATGTTGGTAAAGGGGATTAATATTGATATGAGTATGGAGAAATGCAATTAAGGAAGCCGACCCCGCATAGGGATAAGGTAAAGAGAATGATGATGATTGGGCGTAATCTTTCTTGGGACCGAATATACGTATTCCCTTACTAATTTAGTGCGAATATTTAAATTTTTTCTTCATGTGCAGCATATCCTCCCAGAGATACATACTACTTCTTCTTAAAGTGCCGTCTCCTCAATGGATTTTGGCTACTAGAATTGCAAACTCTTGTCTGTATTCAGATTTTCAAAATTTAGCTTTGTCCATTGTCGGGTATTTCTTAGCTACGATAGTCTTTTCCTTCCTAGACCTCTCTTTCCTTCGATCTTTCCTTTCACTATTAGTTGAGCATATTGGTACAGTGGAACCTCGATAACTCTGATTAATCGGGACCGCGGCCGATACGGGTTATCGAAAATCCGGGTTAGCCGAAGAATATGGTAAAAATTAATAAAATACGGTATACTTACAGATAAACTCCGTTATAACTGAAATAACATAAAATATATACAGAGTGGACCAAACAAAAGAGCCCACCTCGATATTTGGCAGTATTTATTAGATTTTAAGGAAATAAAAAAACAGGTCAATTTTTGATCTAAGGGGGACACATTTTTATGGTACATATATCTGTCAATTATCAACCCCCTCCCTTCCACTTCCCCCACCCCTTATTTTTAAATAGGGAATAGGGATCGTGTGCTAGCTCATTTGAAAGGTTATTCAATTCTCTATTCAGTAATATTAACATTGACATAATCATTTACACAGGGTGTCCAAGAAAAATTATTTTGAATTAAATTAATTGACAAAAAAAGAAGAATGTATGTAATTTATTTAACTCAGAATACATTCTACTGCGGACAGAAAACAGAAAAAAAATTTTATTTGATAAATATTCACAAGGAAAAAGTTTTCCTGTGGTTGGCTGTATACCATGTAATAAAAAAAAAACAGTAAAATCATGTATAAAAGGTATTCGCGGTGTGCAAGTACTTGGAAGGGAAACGAGAAACGACCGTGCGCGAGTCGCGGAAAAATATTGCAACTATCTTAAATAATTCATATTGTCAATTGAAATTGTCAAATTGACGTATATTTCATACCTTCTGTCATTGAAGCAGAAAAATTATATATTGCTCCACAATATCGATATGATATGCAATTATTATATAAAGGTAAATTTAATTAATTGTATTTTGCTTGCAGTACTGCATTTTAATAACTAATTTTATTTACTACATACAATTTTTTACGTTTGCATAACATAACCTGCATCTTATTTTTTCTTATTATTATTTTTTTGGACTATGGCCTTGACAATTATCCAGTAACCAGGACTAATATAATTGGCCAATATAATTAAAAGTGCGAATAAAAGTACAGAGCGTAGAAATAGGGGTCGCTTTGCCGAACTTGCACGGTCCCAATATTGTAAATAAACATTGTTTGTTGCTGAAATTCAATATTCAACCTACCAAGAGGCAGTTGGGTGGCAGCTTGAACATTGAAATTAAGCGAAAAGCAATTTCTATTTATCAAAAAACATTTTTTTCTATTTTGTGACAGCAGTAGAATGTATTTTTAATTAAATAAATTACATACATTCTTCTTTTTGTGTCAATTTAATTAAAATATTTTTTTCTTGGACACCTTATATAAATAATTATGTTAATGTTGATATTACTGAATAGAGAATTGAATAACCTTTCAAATGAGCTAGCACACGACCCCTATTCCCTATTTAAAAATAAGGGGTGGGGGAAGTGGAAGGGAAGAGGTTGACAAATGACAGATGTATGTACCGTAAAAATGTGTCCCCCTTAGATCAAAAATTGACCTGTTTTTTTATTTCCTTAAAATCTAACAAATTCTGCCAAAAATCGAGGTGGACTCTTTGTTTGGCCCACTCTGTATATGCACAGTACCTGACATCTAAATTACTAAAAACACGCAAAGGCAAACCTAAGCAAACGGAAGCGAACAATACAAGACTCTGTACTAGACACAATACAGTCACAATCGGAACGATGTTATGTTATTTAAGAACAGTGAAAACTAAGACCATTGTTTAAAAAATAATTTTTTAAACAGTCTTTTAGTCTTTTTCAAACAATGCTAAGACAGTTTGAAATAAATAAAGGAATACTACAGGTGCCTGTTGTTTCCGATAATCCGAGACAATGAACGTGGCTCTGCCGCCGTGTGCCATGAGTCATTTTTATTATCGTATAGTTCAAATTACACAAATACACATTATCTCTCAAATATTATATACATACATTTTTATTGTTAAAATGTTTGACTGATGAAAATCGGTCCGGGTTATCGTGGGCCGACTTATCGGGGTTACACTGTACTTATTATGACTCAGTATGTGGCCTAGATTTGATGTTTTTCTAACTTTTGGTGTGTTGAAGTTCCCGTTCTTTGCCTATTCGATGCAGATATCGTATCCGATGTCGATGAAATTTTGAGGATTCTCCGGTAAATCCACATTTCAAAGACCCCAAATTTATTTACGGTTGATGTTTTAAGGGTCCACGTTTCAGGTACATAGACAAGAGTCGACCAGACGTAGACGAATCACATCAGTGTTTTGATTTTTTCGAACGATTTTCTGGCCTGTTCTATGTTCGATCTTACTTCTAGATCAGGATTTAGGCTGCGATCGATCCAACAGTGAACAGTGATCCAAGTGAACAGAAAGCCATCTGACAACTGCTCGTATCAGAAAAACTCAAGATGCCGATGTTAGATGTGTCAATGTGTCCGAAAGCGTTTTTAAATTAGTAACTTATTAGTAATGTGAACTAGTATAGCTAAATAACTAAATGATAAGCTTCACCTATAAGCTGATAACTGATATCAATTGCACACAGGTTTATCATAAAACCACGACGCAATCATAAAAATACACGATAATGATAAAAACTGCTATGTGGCAAAAAATAAACAGGAATTGACATTATCCAATACACAATTAAACAAAAAACGATAATTTCATACAAAAGACTACAAAAACGATGAAATAGTTCTATATAATAACACCGGTTTAAAGCGTCCTGAGCCTTCAAGCGTCCAATCTCCTGGTCGCAGATCTCTCTCAGACATTGCTTTCTGGTTTCCACTTATCCAGGTAGTTTTCGTTCTGCCCCTTTTCCTTCTTTCCAGGGGTTGCCATTAGGGATTGCAATCCAACAGCATTTTCAATCCAGCTGGATTTTTGAAAGATTGGCCTAAATCCAACTGGATCCAGCAAAATGTGGAATCAAAATAAATACACGATTTTAATGTTTTTTGTCTGTATTCTAAATTTCTCAACAACAGGAACAAGAATTATTTAGTTTTTTGGAAATGAGACATACTAAAAAGTGAGACTTAAAAAACATATTTTATCTATCGTCATCTATCGTCTAACCTACTTCGCACAGAACTACACATATAGTCCTGTCGCCAGGGGGGGTACAACGGCCTCCTGTATTCAGATGGACTTACCCAAGTTTTTTTTATGTATTTTGACCTGTAGAACACGAATTTTTTGGGTAACAGTTGATCCGGATGTCGATAAGATTGTTATAAACCAAGAAGTTGAGGAATCACATAACAGCTATTTCTCGCAAAACAAAACATTTTTTTGTATTTTTTGGGCCATTCTAACCAAAAAATGTTCCTACAAATTTTTTCGTAAGATGCATAGTTTTCGAGATAAACGCGGTTGAACTTTCAAAAAATCGAAAAATTGCAATTTTTGAACCCGAATAACTTTTGATTAAAAAATAAAATAGCAATTCTTTATACCGCATTTGAAAGTTCAAGTCAAATTATACCGGTTTTAATTATTTGTATTGCTAAGAAATTATTATTTTATTGTCCAACAAAGCTATAAACACCTAGTGCTTGATTGATGTTTTCAATGATTTCTCATTTAAAATCGAACGAGTAGATAGAGAACGTAAAAGTGCAAGCGGGGCTATTTCTACGTAGCATTCATTAAAACGCATGTATTAAGCACGGGAAACACTATGTGTTTATAGCTTTTTTTAACAATCAAAAAATAAATTTTTAGCAATGCAAATATTCAAAACAGATATAATTTGACTCAAACTTTTAAAGGCGGTAAGCAGAATTGCTATTTTATTTTTTATTCAAAGGTTATTTGGGTTTAAAAATTGCAATTTTTTGATTTTTTGAAAGTTCAACCGCGTTTATCTCGAAAACTATGCATCTTACGAAAAAATTTGTAGGAACATTTTTTTGTTAGAATGGCCCAAAAAATACAAAACAATGTTTTGTTTTGCGAGAAATAGCTGTTATGTAATTCCTCAAGTTCTTTGTTTATAACAATCTTATCGACATCCGGATCAACTGTTACCCAAAAAATTCGTGTTCTACGGGCCAAAATACATAAAAAAAACTTGGGTAAGTCCATCTGAATTAAGAAGGCCGTTGTACCCCCCCTGGCGACAGGACTAATATAGCCTGTTGCGGAAAAAGCCCTTTCGGCCTCTATGCTGGTCGGTTTTCTTCTTCTTCAAGTGCCGTCTCCTAATCGAAGGTTGGAAATCATCATCACTATCCTTACTCTATCCACCGCTGCTCTAAAGAGTTCTATAGAACTGCATCTAAACCAGTCCCTTAAATTCTTTAACCATGACACTCTCCTTCTTCCTATACTCCTTCCGTCTCTTATCTTTCCCTGTATTATCAGTCTTAGCCTTTCATATCGCGGTCCCCTCATTACGTGTCCCAGATATTGTAACTTTCTTATTTTTATTGTGTTTATTATTTCGTATTCTTTACCCATTTCTCGCAATACTTTCGTGTTCGTTTTCCTCTGTGTCCATGCTATTCTAAGCATCCTGTAACACCACATTTCAAATGACTGTAGCTTATTTATGTGTTCTTGCTTTAATGTCCAGCTTTCAAGTCCATATTGTAGTATCGAGAACACGTATCATCTCAAAGCTCTTACTCTCAGTTCTAAGCTAAGGTCTTTGTTACAGAGAACTGTTTTCATTTTTACAAACGCATTTCTTGCTATTTCTATCCTGGTCCTTATTTCTGTTGTTTGATCATTTTTCTCTGAAATCCAGGTTCCTAGGTATTTGTATTTATCAACCCTTTCTATCGGTACATTTCCCATGGTCGGTTTTAAGGTCATCAAATAGTCATAGACCATGGACAAATGATCGCCTTTTACTCCTTCTGTCTCATAAACTGACATTTTTTAGAGGACGAGTTTTTTATTATAAAAAATTTTTATTAAAAAAAATAAGTTGGCCTATCTTCTTCCATTATGTCATCTTGCACTGGTTCCACAATCACTTGTTTATTTATACGACTCAAATTTTTCATCTCTTGTCGCATTGCATTCTTTTTCGGCATGGGGAAATAACTAGGATTGTTTAGTCCTTCGTCATACTTGTTTGGATTTTGTAAGTAAACTAACGTACCTGTAATTTCAGAGAGGCGCCGTTCTGCGATTCTGTTGCGTAATGCTTCCGATGGATCGGCACTAAGGCTAGAGTCCTGGGTATTTAGTTTGTCTACAACCTTTATAGTCTAAGAGCTAGAGTCGAAAAATCATCGTCATAAGTAATATGGAGTTTGGCATGTGAAATGTGTCTATTGTATATTGATAATTATGACCCCTTTCAGGCTGACACCTCAGTGGATACAGGAAGTAGCAATAAGGGATGAAAGGGGAAAGTTAGTGTAGTCTTTTAAGGTTTTCACCTCCTATTTTGTTAAAGCTCCATCGATTAGCATGAAAATTGGTGACTAGTTAGAACATACCTCAGGAAATAAAAATGATTTGGTGCCAACTTGCACTTTTACCCTGGGGGTGGACACCACCCCTTCTCGGGGGTGAAAACGATTTTATTAAAAATAACCCCACAGATCGATATAGGGACAAATTATAACTAAAATTTGTTATATCATGTTATTAAAATAACTCAATACTTTTTGAGTTATTAAAGATCAAAGATTTGTCTGTTTAAGAGCACATGCGTGAAGTTATGGATGATAAAAAGAAAATATTAATTAATTCATTAATTGTATGTTACTAAAATATTGTATTGTAAAGTGTATTCGAATATGTCAAATGTACCCATTATTGGACACTCCCAGTTTCTGGACATATTCAGTTTATAATGAAAAAAAAATTCAATTAAATATCGAAATAATATAAAAATAATATTTTACTGACAAACAATTATTAACATGTTCTTTTTATCATCCGTAACTTCACGCATATGCTCTTAAATAGACAAATCTTTGATCTTTAATAACTCAAAAAGTATTGATTTATTTTAATAACATGATATAACAAATTTTACTTAAAATTTGTCCCTCTATCGATTTGTGGGGGGTTATTTTTAATAAAACACCCGCGGGAAGGGGTGGTATTCACCACCGGGGTAAAAGTGCAAGTGGCACCAAATCAGTTTTGTTTCTTGAGGTATGCTCTAACTAGTCACCAATTTTCATGCAAATCTAAGGAGGTTTAACAAAAAAGGAGGTGAAAACCTTTAATGACTGCACTAACTTTCTCCTTTCATCCCTTATTGCTACTTCCTGTATCCGCTAATGTGTCAGCCTGAAAGGGGTCATAATTGTCAATATACAATGGACACATTTCACAGGAAAAACTCCATATTACTTATGACGATGATTTTTCGGCTCTAGCTCTCCGTCTATTAGTTTTAGTTTGACAATTTTCATTGTTGTGTCGGCCGTTATCGAAGTGAACTCTCTTCTGCAAAAAGCTTTTACAGCCAGTTTGATCGGTTAAAGTGTGGCGATCAATTCATTGATTATATATTGACCACTCGCCAGCAGAGAATATTATCGCAGAATCAATGCCTATCAACGCTATATCGGTGCAGACTTTTAGGCTATAGAAACTCTCCAGCATACTGAGCTACTGCTAGCGCAATAGAATGGCAAGTGGTTGACTCATGGCTTTGAATAAAGAGGCTAAAGAAGACATTAAGTAACTTATTTCGAATTTGACACGTTTGCGGATCCGCGCTGCTGGATTCAGCACGGTTTGCTGGATCCAGCATGTAAAAAAAGCGCTGGATCCAGCCGGATGCTGGATCCAGCAATTGCAATCTCTAGTTGGCATTCCATTATTAACTTTAATATATCAACAAAGTTGTTTTCTTGGATTTCTTCTATTATGTTTGGTTTTCTATTTATTGTTATGAATCACCTTAGCATAGGCGTAAGTTAGTAAGTCAGACTACTAATGGATCTGACAGTTAAGTATTTTTGTCAATTAGAAGTTTTGTCATTATTTTTGTCACGTTTGAATTTTGGAAGATTTATTTTTTTGTACTTTAGTTTATTAGGAATTTTAATAAACTTTTTAAAACAGAGTAACAATTCTCTTAATCCCTGAACCCATCTAGAATAAATTGCAACATTATAATATCTCGTACTCGTTCATTCGTTATGTTAGTATGAGACTCTAGATATGCGAGAGACTCAGTGCGAGCAACTTCTGTTCTGTTTGCTTATTCAGTTGCCAGGTTTCGCATCCATACAGTACCACATTTTTAAAGATACTATTATATAGCTGCATTTTCTATTCTTTGATACGGTTTTTGACCAAAGTAGTGAGTTTAAAAGCTCCTATTACTTTCTTTCCTTTCATAATTCTTTCCTCTATTTCGAGTTCTTTCCTTCAACTTTGTTGGATATTCGTTCCAAGGTATACATAAACAGAGCTTGGCTCGATAACCATATCATCCTCTAGTTGTAACTTTTCTGTCCTCCTATACACATATATTTAGTTTTCTCTATATTGATGCACGGGCACCATTTTTTGTATTCTCGAAACAGCCGGTTTGTCATAAATATTACATCATCGTTATCCTGGGCAATCACCACCTAATCGTCAGCAAAATGCAGTGTGTATAGTGTTAAGTCGTCGTTTAGCTGTATACCCATGCCAGAACATGATTTCCGCAACTTATTCAAGACCTCATTTATATAGATTTTAAACAGTGTTGGCGATAAGCTTCATCCCTGTCGTAGTCCTTTATTCACCATGAAGCTATCGGATAATCTGTTGTTGATTTTTACTTTTGCTTGGATGTTGTTATAGAATTGTTGCACCGCTTTTATTAAAGTTATATTAATAGGGGATTTTTCCAGGACTTGCCATAATTTACACGATGGTACGGTATCATATGAATGGTACAGGGAAAGAACGGCGGTAGTCCAATTGGATTTTTCTCGAGCAAGCTGTAAGTTAAGGTTTATTAACTTATTATAAAGTCAAATTTAAATAAAAATAATCAGTCAAATTTAAAGAATAATAATAAAATAATAATTACTAAGACTTTATATTATATTATATTATATTGACTTTATAATAAGTTAATAAATTTTAACTATCAGCTTGCACGAGAAAAATCTAAATGGACTACCGCCTTCTTCCCCTGTACCCTTCATGTTTTAGATAATGTATTTCTCTGTCCATGGCTACTTTTTTTCGTTGAGTGGTTGAGCATGAAGATGTAGTCGATGCAGGATCTTCCTGCTCGGAATCCTGCTAGTTGTTTGATCTCTAAAGGTACATATATTCATTTTCTATTATAATTTTTAAAGGTTTTCCATATAATCTGCCAAAGGTGCTGGTTACAGTAATACAGCGATAGTTCTTGCAGTCTTCCTTGTTACCCTTTTTGTGTTATTGGGGTTATCCTTTTTTCCAATTTTCTGGTATGTTTTCACCTTTGATGTAGTTGTAGCAGAATATTTAAATGAGCTATAACAGTGTAGATCAGCGGTTCTCAACCTTTTTGAATCATGTACCACCTACAGTTATTTTTATTATTTTTGGTACCACCCATATTTTTAGATTGTACAAGGTGATTGTACAATCTTGCAACGTTAACGTTGTGAATCTAGATAGTGGAAGTTTAGTTATCATGGAGGCGTGATCTTGTCAACAGCGCGCATTTGCTGTAAAAGCTTATTACAAAAATGGTGGAAGTTTTCTGATTGTACAACAAGCATTTCGTTTACACTACCATTTGCCGCCCCACGCTGCATTTCCGTCTAACAGGGCTATTAGGACTTGGTTTAGGAACTTTGAAAGTAGTGGCTCAATATCACAGAAAAGAGGGGCATGTCAGAACTGCTCGCACACCACAGAATATTGAAACGGTGCCAAATTCATTACATGCGAGTCGTCGCAGGGATCTTCGACCACTCGCGTATAATGAATTTGGCACCGCTTCAATATTCTGTGGTGTGCAAGCAGATCTGACACTGCCAGTTTTTTTCTGTGATATTGAACCACTACTTTCAAAGTTCCTAACCCAAGTGTTGTAACTTGGTCTTATGAACGGGGCGGCAAATGGTAGTGTAAACGAAATGCTCGTTACACACGCACAAAAATTTCACCATTTTTGTTATAAGCTTTCACAGCAACTGCGCGTTTTTCAAAAGACCACGCTTCCATGATAATTAAACTTTCCACTCTCTAGATTCACAACGTTTACGTCGCAAGCCCGCGGCTCCTCTATTTTATCATCAGCAGCGCTGTCAAATCGTACCATTTCACTGAATTACCCTTTATTATCAAGACTTACTAAACTAAGTACTACTATTTTAATTTTTTTGTGTTTTGTGTACCACCGCAAATAATGATATGTACCACCAGTGGTACATGTACCACAGATTGAGAACCTCTGGTGTAGATACAGTTCTTCCAATGGACATTTGCACATGCATGAAATTATTCATGAATTATTTTCTTAGGTCTCTTTTTTTACTCACAAAAACTAGTATCGCACAATTAAGCCGCTTGTCCTTAGAAATCACAAACGTTAAACAAGGATAAGCGATACGGCATGTGTTTGATACATTATTTACAAAAATTTTGACTTTTATCATTTTTAGTGACAGTGGCGCATTTCTTGTGTTTAAAAATAGTTTTTCATATTATTTAAACTTTTAGTCTTTGTACATTTCGCTGTAATTTTTATTGTCAAATATAATTATTGTTCGAACGACTAAGGGTAAGAACAGAACAAGTGGGTCGCGGTGGAGGTAGAGGTCGCGGTCGATGTCGATATTCATGTAAAACAAACACATTTTAGTGAATGGAAGAGAACAGAGCAGGTAAGTCGCGGTGGAGGTTTAGCGCGATGCCATCCAGGGCCTTGATTTTTGACCCTTCGCTTCGTTATCGAACGTATTCGTTTCGTATCTGTTTAGTATACGAAGCGAATACGTTCGATAACGAAGCGAAGGGTCAAAAATCGAGGCCCAGGAGGTTTACATCGATGCTTTTGAAAATAAAATGAGTTTGTTTTACATTGATGTCTACTGCGCGGCCTACAAGGATGCTTCCCTGTGATTGGTCCGTTCGAAGCCAAGTTGTCATTACCTGCGCTATCTGGGTTGATACTTTTTATATAATCCCTTTTTTGTATTCAGTTTATTTTTGAATTTCTAAAGTAATTAAATTCAGTAAATTTTTGAAATATGAAGGAGGATCTGATTATTTACAGCTGACATTTCATCACTAACATCACTTGACTGACGCAACATCGCAAAAGCACAGTCTTTTTGTCATTCAAATTTCATTAAACTACTTCACTTGATAGTGGTTCTAGCTCGACTGACAGCGCAGGTGACCGCCTTGCTATGTGCTGTCGACATCGACCGCGACTTAACTAATAGCATCCACCGCGACCTACACCTCCACCTCGACCTACTTGTTCTGTTCTTACCCTAACTGTTGCTCTCTTCAGAACAACAGCTTAGTTGCAGAGAAAAGATCAAACACTTCAATAAAATAACTTTATAAAATACGTCCACCAGAATAATAGTTGTTTCCTAATAATTTCATTGACAGTACAAATGCCGACGTTCGTTTCACTTATTGTTTTGATTTAACTTGTTTGCAAATGAATCATTACGTTTGTGCAAAGATCCATTGGAACAACTGTATACATGTAAAGCAAAGTATGTATTAGTTGACAAACGTGTTTTTATTAATATAAATCTAAATCATAACAATATAAACGATTTTAACTGGGTTAATGGATAATTATTTGAACTCACTTAAATCTTGCCTTGAACTGCCAGTCACAATTTTAATTGTGACTCAAAGGAGTCAACGTGCTTTTTAAAACACATTTATTTACTGACAATTGAAAACATGCATATTGATCTAAAACCCTTGTTTTGCTCAGATTTCTTTCTCTTCGCATTATGTGTTCTAGATGCTGAAGCTTTCTTGAATTGCCTCTTTACTGTTTGTATTATTTCAATTCTTTAGATAGAATTCTTTACAATTCATAGACAGAACAACCACCATCATAGAAAAAATACAGAATAACAGCATATTTGGTACGGACATGTATAGAGAATGACAGACCATCGCCTACCGAAGTTAATATTGAATTGGAACTCAGCGAAAAAGACGAGGAATACCAAAAACAACATGGATTGATGAAGTCCAAAAGACAATGTCAGAGAGAGATCTAAGACCAGGAGACTGGACCGATAGCCGTGAATGCGTGATTGGAGACGGAACTGGAAGGCGCCAGAGGGCCAGACGCTATGAAATGGACATTATACAGCGTGGCAAAGCCAAAAGGAATAAATTCATTATTTGAATGAGCGGTCTTGGGAATAAACCCGAAACAGGTCGATTTTTATTTTTAAGTTATGATTTTTTGACATATACTGGGTGTTTGGTAAAGAATGGGCCATTGCTTAACCGTAGATTTCTGAGGTTAAAATAGGTCGATTTAAGCTAACTTACCTTAGTACAAAAGTTGATAATAACCGAAATACAGGGTGTCAAAGTTAAACTTTTATTTTATTTATTTTTGAATATTTCCTGAAAGGCATGGGACAACAACACGAAATTTGGTAAGTGGTGCTGGTACTGTACACCCTACTAAATTATGTTAAACGTTTCTGGCTACTACCAGAGGCGTACGACAGGGGAACGTGAATGGTTGACCCTTTCCAAATTCTACGCCACTGGCGGAATTTCTATTTTAGTGCAATTTTTTGATTCTCCAATACTTTCTATGCAAATAACATACTCTTCATTCGTAACGATAAGTAGTTTTCGAGATATTTGAAGCTAAAAACGAAGGAGCATAACATATTAGCCAAAATAAGTGTGCCTTTTCATTTTTAACTTCAAATATCTCGAAAACTAATGACTTTATCGTTACAAATGAAGACTATATTATTTGCGTAGAAAGTATTATCTAGAATCTAGAAATCTAAAAGTCTAGAATCTAAAAATCATGCTAAAATAGCAGTTTCCTCAGTGGCGTAGCATTTGAGAAGGGTCAACCATTCAATTTCCCCTGCCGTACGCCTCTGGTATTAACTAGAAACGATTATTTAACATAATTTAGTAGGGTGTATAGTCATTGACATATTAAGCGTAGACTCGGCATACTCACCAAAAAAGCGTAACGCGGAAACAGTCGATCGGTGGTCTATCTATCTCTTTTAACCAAACGATCCCGCGCATGTGACTGACAAAGATGGCTAGACCACTCAATCCTATGTCGACGTTACACCCCGATGCATTGAGTAGCATATCCCTAGCCAAGTCTATCCTCTTAACATGTCTCTGTGTACAGTACCTACACTTTCTGCCAAGTATCATAAGGATATGTCAAATAGTTTTATAGTACCGGGAATACATAGTTCTTAAAGTTTTAAATAAAGAATAAATTATTAAAAAAAAAGAATACTTTAAAATAATTTGACATATCCGTGTCATACTTGGCAGAAAGTGTAGGCACCGTACACCCCACTAAATTATGTTAAATAATCGTTTCTGGCTACTACCGAGGCGTACGACAGGGGAAAGTGAATGGTTGACCCTTCCCAAATTCTACACCACTGATGAAACTGCTATTTTAGCATAATTTTTAGGTTCTCCAATACTTTCTATGCAAATAATATACTCTTCATTCGTAAAGATAAAGTCATTAGTTTTCGAGATGTTTGAAGTTAACAATGAAAAGACACACTTATTTTGATTAATGTATTATGCTCCTTCGTTTTTAGCTTCAAATATCTCGAAAACTACTTATCGTTACGAATGAAGAGTATGTTATTTACATAGGAAGTATTCTTCTTCTTCTTCTACGGCACTACAGCCCAAATTGAGCCTTGGCCTCCTTTATTTTTTGCCTCCACCCTTGCCTGTCTGTGGCTGCTCTTCTCCATACACGGACTCCTAAAAGGGCTTGTGCGTCGCTGTTTACTGTGGCTTCCCAACCGGTCTCTTTCCTTGCATTCTAGCATTCAGTGCTCGTTTTGGTAGCCTATCCTCTCCCATTCTTATCACATGTCCGGCCCACTGCAATCTTTGTATTCTAATGAAGTCTGACAGGGGCGTTTCCCTATAAAGTTGATAAAGCTCGTTGTTGTATCGACTTCTGAAGATTCCGTTTTTCCTCACAGGTCCTAGTATTCTGCTTTCGAGTGTGTCGAGTTTTTTTTTGGATGTTTCTTTCAGGACCCAGGCTTCACTGCCATAGCATGTTATTGGTCGAATTAAGGTTTTATAGATTCTCATCTTTGTATTTCGGTGGACACTTTTAGACCGAAATATATGGGAGAGGGCAAAATAAGCTCTGTTTGCCTGCGTTATTCTCTTCCGTATTTCTCCATCTTCTGATCTGTCGGCATATATTTCTACTCCCAGGTATGTAAACTTTTCAACCGTTTCAATGTCATCTTCATGTATAATATTTTTTCTGGGATTATATTTCTTCTCGTCCGAGTCATTATCTTTGTTTTTTCTGTGTTAATTTCCAGACCTAGCATTTTTGCTGTTGATGTTCTACTCATAATATTAATATCATCAGCATAAGCGGCCAGTTGAACCGTTCGGTTGGTCAGTAGATTTCCTCGTCCAGTTTGCATTTGCCTAACCGCATACTCCAGTGCCAGGTTAAACAATGTTGGAGCCAGCCCATCTCCCTGCTTTAGTCCCTGCGAAATGTTGAAAAAGTCTGTCCGGTGGTTTTGTATTCGTACACATGCCTGAGTTTCATCCTTTGTGGCTTTAATGAGTCTTATTAGCTTGTGTGGTATTGCCAATTCAGCCAATATATAGTATAGTTTGTTCCTTTTGACTGAGTCGTATGCCTGTTTGAAGTCTACAAACACGTTGTGAACATCAACATCGTGTTCCCATGCTTTGCTCAAGATCTGTTTGACTGTAACTATTTGATCCAGTGTCGATCTTCCCCGTCGGAAGCCCGTCTGATACTCTCCAATAATATTTTCTGCTAGTGGTTGGAGCCGCTGGTTTATAATATACGTGAGGACTTTATATGCTGTACATAGTAGAGAGATTCCACGGTAGTTTTTGCATTGGAGTTTGTCTCCTTTTTTATAGATCGGGCATACTATACTTTTCTTCCAGTCGTCGGGTATTTTCTCTTCTTGCCATACGTCTTTGATGAGCGCGTGGATGTGACTTGCTAGGTGGTCGCCACCTACCTTATATAGTTCTGCTGATATTTCGTCAACTCCCGGAGCTTTATTGTTTTTCTGGGCCTTAATGGCTTCGAGAACTTCCTCTATGGTTGGAGCTTCTACTCCATTCTCTTCTACGTAGAACATACCCATTTCATCTTCCATGTCTACTTGAGTTCCAAGTAGTGTCTGAAAATAATGCTTACAGGTTTCTGTGACTTTCTGTTGGTCACTGATTATTTGCCCACTTTCATCTTTACATAGACTTGTTTGAGGTTTATACCCACTTTTTATCTTTTTTAGGTATTCGTAAGCCCCTCTAATTTCGTTGTTTTTGAAATTTTCCTCCATTTTTTCTATTTGTCCATTTTCATAGGCTCTGTTTTTATTTCTACATGTCTTGTCTGCTTTCCGTCTTGCGACTTCAAATAATGTTCGTCTTTCCCGTGTTCTTCTTGTTATGTACATTTTGTGTGCTTCATTTCTTTCCTCTATTGCTTGTCTGTACTCGTCATCAAACCATGCTGCTCTTCTCTCCTTTTTCTTGTTTCCCAGGGTGGACGCTGCTGCTGTCAGTACTGCTGTTTTGATATTAGTCCATTTGCCCTCTATGGAGTGCAGTTCTAGCGTCCTTAACTCATTTGCGACTTCTTGTTCGAACTTCTCTTTACATTCCTGAATCTTCAGTTTTTCCAGGTCCAGTTTGTTCTTTGTTGTCTTTCGTTTCTTTCCCTGTTAATTCTGCATCTAAATTTGGTTTGTACTAAAAGATGGTCTGATCCACAGCATGCTCCTCGTCGTGTTCTCACATCGGAAATACTACTGGCTGCCCTTTTGTCTATCAGCACATGGTCAATTTGATTGGTTGTGGTTCCATCTGGTGAAATCCATGTCATTTTGTGTATGTCTTTATGTGGGAAGCATGTGGAACTTATAACCATGTTTTTACTGGTGGCAAGATTTATCAAAAACTCCCCATTCTCGCTTGTTTTATTGTGCAGAGAGTGTTTTCCTATTGTGCCATAGAACTGCGGTTCATTGCCTATTTTAGCATTCATATCACCCATTATAATCTTGATGTCATTTTTTGGCGCATTATCATATACTATCTCCAGCTGTTAGTAAAAGCTTTCCTTTGTATGTTGCTCCTGATCTTCTGTTGGACAGTGAATGTTTATCATTGTTAGGTTGAAGAAGTGGGTGCAAATTCTCAACTTGCATATCCTTTCACTGACTGCCTGGAAGTCGATGATTTTTGACTTAAAATCATTATCCACCACAAATGCGACTCCACATTCTTTGTTTCCTTGTTCCTTCCCACTATATAGAATTGTGTGCGTTTTAGTGTCCCCGACACCTTTCCCCAGCCATCTTGTCTCCTGAAGAGCAGTAATCATGAGCTTATATCTTTTTAGTTCTTGCAGAAGTGCGGTTTGAGCTCCTGGTCTATTCAGCGTCCTCACATTCCAGTTTCCAAATGCATAGTCCATGTTTCGTGGCTTGAGTCGTTTCCGAAAGTTCCGTCCTGTATTCCGAGGCAAATGTTCAGGTTTCGTAACAGTGTGTTTTTTTCACTGCCCAACCTTTCTCCTTCATCCGGGCTTAGGACCGGCAATGGTGACTCCTGAGCTACTCGATCCACCCATTTTTCACCACAGGCGGAGTTACATAGAAAGTATTGGAGAATCAAAAAATTGCACTAAAATAGCAATTCTGCCAGTGGCGTAGAATTTGGGAAGGGTCAACCATTCACGTTCCCCCGTCGTACGCCTCTGGTAGTAACCAGAAATGTTTGTTTAACATAATTTAGTAGGATGTACAGTACCAGCACCACTTACCAAATTTCGTGTTGTGGTCCCGTGCCTGTCAGGAAATATTTAAAAATAAATAAAATAAAAGTTTAACTTTGACTCCCTGTACTTCGGTTATCAACTTTTGTACTAAGGTAAGTTAGCTTAAATCGACCTATTTTAACCTCAGGAATCTAAGGTTAAGCTATGGCCCATTCTTTACCAAACACCCTGTATATCATACTAGTGACTTCATCCCTCTAGGCGTGATGAAGTAATCGATGATTTTTTTAAATGAGATTAGGGGTCGTGTGCTACTTCATTTGAAAGGTAATTAAATTTTCTATTCAGTAATTTAAACATTAGCATAATTAAAATTGAAATTCCCCTTAAAAAGACAATCTCGTTTCGTTTTAATTCAGAGGCGGGCAAGCATCTGCACTGATGAAGTTCATAACAGAAACAGATGTCTGTAGATTATGCCTTGCCTCTGTATCGAAATGAAGCATAAATTGTCTTTTAATTCACTTCTATCTTTACTCAGATTGTGAGTAATTACTAAGAACCTTTTTTCGTACCTTTTCCTAGGCGAATGAAAACGGAATGTGATTGCATATTCTAGAATCCTTTCCGTTTTCTACATTCGTCGTCTCCATTCCTTCTAAATTGTGGAAGGCAGAGATTTAGGATGTTAACAGAGAAAGGTTCTAATAAGGAAACTTTCAGATTTAAATTAGTGTAGGTATATTACAAGAATAGAAAAACCGCTAAACGTCGTAAAAATGATTGGCGCATACAATATTACGTGGCGCGAAAATGTATTTTCATTTTGATGCAAAAAAAATTCTAGTTTAAAAGATTTTTCCATAATATTTGCTCAATTTGAAGTAAAACGCGCCACAAAAGAGTAATTTTGATACAGTTTGAATTTGGAAACTCTTTTGTGGCGCGTTTACTTCAAATTTAACAAATATGGAAAAATCTTTTAAAATAAAACTAGAATTTTGTTTTGCATCAAAATGAAAATATATTTTCGCGCCACATAATATTCATATCAGCTTTTTTGTAGCTGGAATATTGTATGCGCCACTCATTTTTACGGCGTTTAGCGGTTTTTCTATTCTTGTATCAGGAGTTTTTCAAAGTTATTTATAAATTAAATATATGAAGTTGAATGCAATGTTTCTCGATTACGTTTTTCTTCCCATTCTAATCTTTTAAAAATATCTTCGAGAGCCTGATTGAAAAGTTTTGGGGAAATTGTGTAACCATGTCTCACCCAATCTACGATAAAAGCTACATAATAGAATGTCATAGATAAGACCTGAAAAACTATCGCCCAACAGCAATTTGTAATATTCTCTACTTAAATAAGTAACCATTAAAAAATTTATCATCAGCCTGAACGATAAAATTTGAGGTTCAAGGGCAGCAGAGACCAAGCTGGGATTAGTACAAGCTCTTTTCAGAAAAGTATTTGCAACTGACCATTTGCTAACGCTAAAAATATTTTGTTCCGATACTGAGTTTTATCCATTATAGCAGTGAATAAGATGAATATATTAATAGAAAAGGTTAATCAATAACCCATACTACTATTTATAGTGCTCGACATATCCACATTCCAGTTACATTCTTAACGATATGACAGGTTTATATAAATTACCCTTAAACGTATACGTTTAATTCATGACTTTAATTAAGTATGTATATTGAAAAATAATTATTGCTATTATTGTAAATGAGCAGGTACTTGTCGTTGAAAAAACATCAATGTTTTATTGTAGAATATGAGTTACAGTCACTAATTACCTTTTTTGAGAATAGAAGATATGTATCATATGTCATACAGACATACAAAATAGAAATTAAATATGGTGCTAGCTGTTCGAATAAAAAATGACGAGGGGCTATATAACAAGTGAGGATACATATTGTTCGTCCACTCTACCTTTTCCCATGAGTCACGATTCATTTTCAAATAATTTAAGTCAAAACATAAAGTGAAACGAACGTCGATGTGTATATATATTTTGTATACTTTATACTACATAGGTACTATACACATCGGCGTACGTTTCACTTTATGTTTTGATTTAATTCGTTTGAAAAATAGTCGTGACGCATGGACAAAGTTAAAATGGAACAACTATATTAACGGTGTTTCAAAAAAGGTAACGCCGTCTTCCGGATA
The DNA here is from genome assembly GCF_917563875.1 of Diabrotica virgifera virgifera. Taxonomy (NCBI): domain Eukaryota; kingdom Metazoa; phylum Arthropoda; class Insecta; order Coleoptera; family Chrysomelidae; genus Diabrotica; species Diabrotica virgifera. Next base: position 147,809,469 of record NC_065448.1, on the reverse strand, counting down.
GGTAAAAAACTGAAAAATAATTGGAGTTTGCTTGGTAAAAAATGTTTGTAGCTCCATCTGTTTTCAAGATAAAAGAGCGTTGAAGAAAAAAATTTACACATTTTTTACGATTTTGCCGAAACTACTGGCAACATTGTAATGTAATTTTATACAAATATCTTTTGTAAGCTTATACGGGCACGCCAGGTTTCCTCAACACGACTCGGCAGAATCTACGAGAAGTGTACGGTAAATTGAAGCTGTAATTACAAAAAAAAAAAAAATAAATATGTATGTCTTTGTACTCATTTTATAACGCTCAAAAAATTACGGGATCACAACCTCGATTTTTGACCCTTCGCTTCGTTATCGAACGTATTCGCTTCGTATCCGTTTAGTGTACAGATAGCGAATGATCGATAACGAAGCGAAGGGTCAAAAATCGAAGTCCTAGATTTCAATGCATATTTTTTTTATAATTCTCGTATCATAGGTACGCGTGAAGTTAGTCGTATTGATGACAGTTGGGAAAACATGCGCGACCCGCTGATACATCCCATGAATTTGTTTTTATATCTGACTCTCATAGAGGCCGCTAGTTACAAGGTTTATACCAGGAATTATTTAACGCAACTTTTTTAAGGGCAGAATTATTAATAAAAATTCCAACTGAACTTAACTATCCTAGTGTAAAAGTACGAAATTCATATACTTTTTTTGAGAATTTCTAAAATAAAAAGTACTATACCAATTGTTTTAAAAATTTGCGTGAGCATTTACTATAAAAAGAAGTATATTTAAAACAATTTTTATAAAAAAATATTGAAAATTAAACGATTTATGCGCCACCTACTGGCACCGTGAAAATAAAAGCATAGGTCCACTGCTGCAGCGATTGGGACTAATAGAGATACTGAAACATAAAATTTCAAAATGATTATTGAAATATGAGATATTTCCTATTGGGAACGTGCAAGTTCGGCAAAGCGACCCCTATTTCTACGCTCTGTACTTTTATTCGCACTTTTAATTATATTGGCCAATTATATTAGTCCTGGTTACTGGATAATTGTCAAGGCCATAGTCCAAAAAAATAATAAGAAGAAAAAATAAGATTCAGGTTATGTTATGAAAACGTAAACAATTATATGTAGTAAATAAAATTAGTTATTAAAATGCAGTACTGCAAGCAAAATACAATTAATTAAATTTACCTTTATATAATAATTGCATATTATATCAATATTGTGGAGCAATATATAATTTTTCTGCTTCAATGACAGAAGGTATGAAATATACGTCAATTTGACAATTTCAATTGACAATATGAATTATTTAAGATAGTTGCAATATTTCTCCGAGACTTGCGCACGGTCTTTCTCGTTTCCCTTCCAAGTACTTGCACACCGCGAATACCATCAAATAGGATTTTTGAAAAATATTAAAATTTGCAAAAATGACGAAGTGTTGAAATTTTTTTAAAATTAGCTAAAATATTTTCAGTTTCACAAACCGCCAAATTGACATTTTTTATCCGATCAATTTTTTATCCGAAAATAACATATTTCAATAATAACTTCGAAATTTTATGTTTCAGGATCTCGATTAGTCACAATCACTGCAGCAGTGGAGCTATGTTTTTATTTTCACGGTGGCAGTAGATGGCGCACAAATCGTTAAATTTTCAATATTTTTTTATAAAAATTGTTTTGCATGTACTTCTTTTTATAATAAATGATCTTGCAAATTTTTAAAACAATTGGTACAGTACTTTTTATTTTAGAAATTACCAAAGAAGTATATGAATTTCGTACTTTTACACTAGGATAAAAACATTTTAAACATCATACAATTTTACACCTAAAAGGTGCCCTTGGTAAAACTCGATACCGTGTACGGTTTTCGGAATATTTTGATTTGAAAATTATTAAATAATAACCGATGCTGATATTTCTATTCTATCCTTAAAACGTTATGTTAAATAATAATCGGCACGAACCTTTTAACTAGTGCCCTCTATAAGATAAAAAAACAAATTCATGGGATGTATCAGCTCCCAAAACATATTCGTACAAAATTGCATTACAATGTTAGTCGTTTTTTATTTTGAAAACGGATGGCGTTACAAATTTTTTATTAAGCAAATTAAAATTATTTTTCAGTTTTTTACCTACCCTAGAGACGGTGCTACCTTTTTTTGAAACACCCTGTATCTATACATTTAAAAAACACGTTTATATTTTTGATGCACTCTCGTATCGATTTTTTCCGGAAATAAAAAGAAAAATATTAGAAGTTGCATAACGGAAGCGGTTTAATGACGTCGTTAATACGATACTGTATTATAATTGTCTTATCTTGGTTTTAAGGTGGAGATAAAAAAGTACAGTGGAACCTAGATAAGTCGGATTAATCGGGACCGCGGCCGACCCAGGTTATCGAAAATCCGGGTTAGCCGGAGAATATGGTAAAAATTAATAAAATACATAAAAATAATTAACAAATACACATTATATGTAATTATTGCAAAAACATGATATACATAATTATGCACAGTACATCTAATACGTTCAGTTGTATACAGTATTGTTTATTTCTTGCTAAAAAATATCAGTCAAAGTGAAAAAATGTTTGATTTGTCTGATGAAAATCGGTCCGGGTTATCGGAGGCCGACTTATTGGGGTTCCAGTGTAAATTATAATCATTATAAATTATAAAATCAATATCGCAATGATGTTTAATTTAATATGGAGTTCATTGCATTCATGCTTTTATTATTCGGTAAATCTTAATTGGAAAACAAATATTGATATCGATAAAGTTAATACGTATTTTTGTTTATGTTCATTCAAGGAAATGGCCAAGATTAGACTGTAGTATTTATGAAATTTATTGATACAATTGAATCGTCTACTAGCAACGCAATATGCACAATTTATCAAAATTATCTTCAAGTATACCTAATAAGATTGTACCGAAAAAAAAATGTTCTATACATCATAGTGAGGGGCAAAATTATGGAATAAGTTCATTTTTTTTAAATGGGCGATTTCGGAGACAAATCCCGAAGCATGTGGATTTTTATTTTTAAATGATTTTTTGCATAAATACTAGTGATGTTATCCATCTGGGCGCAATGACGTCATCGATGATTTTTTTTTAATGGAATAGAGGTCGTGCGATAGCTCAATTGAAACGATATTCAATTCCAGACTTGCGCGCAAAAAAGTCGACTAAAAAGTAAAATAAAATATTTTTTGACTATGCTGTTTGGCAAGTGCCTATCCAAATATACAGTGCTAGTCAAAAGTCCCCCACCCCTCGTATCTTTTGGGCGGTTATACTTATGATAGTGAAATTTGAAGGTGAAATTATGATAGTGAAATAAACGGACGTAGACTTCTCAACTAGTCATAACAGGTAACGTAATAGTGTCGAGCCACTATGACCGATAATTTTAAATGGGACCTTATGGCAACTGATACCTCGTTTAAAAGGTATTCAAAATACCTAGTCAGTCATACTAATTTTTTTGGGTTTAAGTTGATTTTGATTTTGGTGAATAAATTAAATAAATATAACATTGTAGTTTTGCGTTTAAAAAAATCAAATGTCCGTCTACGGGTTTTCTGTCAAAAAGTTGACGTTTTTCAGTTCTCTAGTAGCTTTTACGTCAACCTTTTTGACAAGTAACCATAGGCGGCAGTTTGAATTTTTATTAAGTAAATGCGAAAGTACAATTTTATAATTATTTCATTTATTCATCAACATGAGCTTAAACTCAAACAAAATTAGTATGACTGAAGAGGTATTTTCAATACCCATCAAATGAAGTATCACTTGCCACAAGGTCCCATTTAAAATTATCTGTCAAAGGGACGCTGCAAAGTAATCTGTCACTATTACGTCACTTGTTACGACTAGACGAGAAGCCTACTTCTATTTCTTTTCCTCCTCCAAACTTCACTATTATAAGTATAACCGTTCAAAAGATACGAGGGGGACGGACTTTTGACTAGCACTGTATATAAAATTAGAAGTAAAATATTGTGAACAGGAGTAATTTTTATTGCAATGACACCAATATATACAAAGTTAGTACCTAAGTGAAGAACATAACAAAGATAACTTAATATTTGATATGAGAAAATATGAATCATCATGTAGGCAATGAATACAAAAGTAAATTAACATAAAAAATCAAAATTAAGACAAGAATATTTCTTTCTCTGCGTTGTATTACACTTTCTTTGTGTGATCTTAAGTACCTTATTAAGTGTCTGCAGGGTTGGAAAAAACCCGGGTTTTTTTAAAGCCCAACCCGAAGGTTTTTTTTGTTTTTTCGGGTTTTTTTGGGGATTTTCAGTTTTTTATTTAGATTTGATATATAGTTTCTGCTCTATCAAAAGTTTTACAAAAATTATAAATTTTATTGCAAAAATAATAAAATAACAAAATATGCTTACAAAATAAAGCAACTTGACAATGTCAGCAATTTATAAGCAACTATCACATATATGTTGAAATTAGGACAGAGAAGGAGCAAGAATTTGATAAAAATATCTCCAAAATATTAGATAATGTCGCCATATATAGAGAGGCTCTGTATTTGCAAAAACAACTTGCCGTTATTGTGAAAGCTCTAGACAGATTCCAAAGTGATTCTGTAAACATTTCTGATGCAGTAGAAATATGGAAAGATGCCCTCGACCATGATTTGTTACAGTCATACAGACAAGAAATAAAAAAGAGATATGACTTTGCCATTCAACCATTTCACCTTTTTGCAAATACTTATGGATCACAAATACATGGGAAGACGACTTACAGGGGAAGAAGAGGAAACAGTCGAACAATGGGTTGCATCGAATCTTTCTGATGAGTTTTTGGCAGTGATGTTATCATTCAAGATTAAGGATACAGACATGTTCCCCGCAACACTTTTCAAAGAAGAACTTGTCAAAAAATTCTCAACGAAGAAATGGTGGAAGCTGATATCAATAAAAAAACAAATAAAATACCATATGAATTTTGTATTTATATGTTATCTTTGTTCTCATGTCCAGCTTCATCTGCATATGGATTAATATGACAGACTTAGATTAATATGACTTCGCAACAGATTAGGTGCCGATAGAGCTGCAAACTTGGTAAAAATATATAATCATTTAAGAACCGAGTCCTCGTCCTCGACCGAGTCTAACGAATAACGAATGGGAATTGGAAATGTGACAAAAATATAGATTCTGATTTTCCTGATAACTAATATGCTTTGCTGATGCTTTGTTTAACAAGAAACTTGTTTATTTTTTTATTTGTCTATATACCATGTTTAAAATAAGTGTTTTATTAGTTTAGTTTCAGTTTCTCTCGTTTTGTATTGACCTACTACTTACTTCATGGTATTTATGCTAGTTTTTGTTTTTATTCAGAAATAAATATGACGTTCATTCAACTGAAAATTTGCTATTTTTGAAAAAACCCCAAAAAACCCAATAATAGTGGGTTTTATCAATTGAAAAAACCCGAAAAAACCCGCTGGGTTTTATAAGATGGGGAAATTATATGCCAACCCTGAGTGTCTGCCTGTTTCTTGAAGAATCGCTTCCCACTCTTCATTCGATGAAGTTTTTAGCTCCGTCACTGTCGCTGGTGCTGGATTACGGAGAACAGTGCGTTTGAGCTCATCCCATAGGTGCTCGATGGGATTCATTTTCGGACTCAATGGAGGCCAATCCATTGTTGTTGTATTGGTGTGGGCCAGGTAATCTTTCGTAAACCTCACTGTGTGACATCGAGCTTTATCATGCATTAGCATTAAGCCGTCGCCTATGTAGCCGGCGTAAGTAACAACATGGCCTAGAAAAATATCCGTAATGTAACGACCCGCTGTCAAATCCTCTCCGCGATCACCACCGGGCACGAACGTAAGCTCTGTTTTTCCTTTTAAAGATATATCACCCCAAAACATACACGAACCACCTCTATAGTTCAGTGTTTTGACACTGCAGTACTGGGCAAATGGTTCTCCGGGCTTCCGATAGACGTCTCGTCTTCTGTCATTGCTTTACAAGCACTTTCAATTCTCGTCAGAGAATAAAACTCTGCTCCATTGACCAAGGTCCCAATTGACGTGTTCTCGGGCAAACTGAAGTCGAGCTCGTTTCTGACGTGCGTCCTGCGTTAGTTTGCCGGGTGTCAAAGTGGTAGCCTCAAGTCTTCTCCAACTATTCACTGAGTGACGGTGACACCTCGAACATTTTTCAAGGACTCCTGTTGCGTGCCGATTCCGCAAGGAACTCAGGACAATGTATCGATCATCCCATATATAGCTACCGGTCTCCTGGTATCGGCGGTAAGTCATCGAGACTACAGAATGCGTCATAAGGAGGCGACGGGCGACAGTCCTCTTGACGTTAGGTGACTCTGTGAGACCCAAACTGTACATATGAAGGGGGGTAAGAGCGTGATTACATCTCAATCTATTTTTAACTCTTATGAAATGGCGATTTGATACAGAATGAAACCATCTTTTAATGGGAATTTCAGGCTGCGTTTGTTTATAATTACTTCCCTTGTGTTTCGATAATACGTTTGCCAATTTTCTTTTTGGTGTCGTCTACTAATAATGTCAATGTCCGAAATGGGTAGTAAGCTCATGGGAAGTTCTTCGCCTATTTCTTGGGCGGATTTGGCTAGCCTGTCTACTATTTCGTTACCCCTAATGCCTGCGTGCCCCTTTATCCATGTACTAATGATGTTTTTCCTAAATTTGAAATTTTATTATTAGACCAGGACTAATCTGTAAAAAAACGTCTATTTTTGGATGTGAGAGATGTCATTCGGATTTTTGCAGATAAAGTTAGGTGACACCTTCAGTAATAATAATTGACTTATGCTCCTTCTCAAATATGCCCGGAACAATAATAAAAAAATTAAAATATTTAAAAATTTCGAAAAACATCGATTTTTTCTGCTTTCTTTGCTTATAACTTTAAAACGATTCGTTTTAGAACAAAGTCGTAGAAAAATAAAATGAAGATAATTGAATTTTGTATGATATACGACTGGTCAAAAATGTCTTAAGGTATTACCTTTTCTGCAATATAGCAATAAATACAAAATAAGGGAGCAAAATACGCCTGTTGTTATTCAACGTTTCTTAACCATTTTGGTGACACTTAGAACCTTAGTAATTCGCCTAGAAAATTCTTATAACTTACTTAAACGGTCTACCAAATTTAATTAAAATCGACCTAATAGATTTTGCATAATAAATTTTCAATCTAAATGTTGTTAAAAAAGTTCAAATTTTTTAAAATCTTTCTGAACAAAAAGTAGACATTTGGCTAATTTTTTACGTATAAAGAGGTGCTCTACCTATTTAATACACGTTACACAATTGAAATCGGATTATTTAAGGGGCCTCAGCAATGTTTTAAAATTATAAACAATTTTTTGGCTTATAAACAAATAGCTTTGTTTAATAATAAAAAAATTAATTTTTAGCAATGCAAATAATTAAAACCGATATAATTTGACTTAAACTTTCAAAAATGCTGTCAGCAGAATTGCTATTTTATTTTTTAATCAAAAGTTATTCGCGTTCAAAAATTGCAATTTTTCGATTTTTTGAAAATTTCACCGCGTTTATCTCGAAAACTATGCATCCTACGAAAAAACTTGTAACAACATTTTTTGCTTAGAATTACCCAAGAAATATAAAAAAATGTTTTATTTTGCGAAAAATCGATGTTTTTAATTCCTCAAGTTCTTTGTTTATAACAATCTTATCGACATCCGGATCAACTGTTACCCAAAAAATTGCTGAGGCTGCTTAAATAATCCGATTTCAATTCTGTAAAGTGTATTAGATAGGTAGAGTGCTTCTTTATATGTAAAAAAATTGACAAATCTTTATATGTTCTAGTTTTTGTTGTGGAAGATTTTAAAAAAATTTAATTTTTTAAAAAAGTTTAGGTTGCAAAATTATTCAAAATCTAGTAAGTCAATTTTAATGAAATTTGGTGGACGGTTTTAGCACATTACAAACATTTTCTAAGCGGATTAGGAAGGTTCCAAGTGTAACCTAAGTGATGGAAAAACATTGCATAAGGACAGGCTTGTTTTGCCCCCTTATTTTATATTTATTGCTATTTTGCAGCAAGGGTGATAAATTAAGACATTTTTAACCAATCGTACCTGATAGAAAATTTAATTATCTTTGTTTTATTTCTATACGAGTTTGTTCCAAAATGAATCGTTTTAAAGTTATAAGCAAAGAAAGTAGAAAAAAAACGAAATTTTTAAAATTTTTAAATATTTTATTTTTTTTATTAAAGTTCCGGGCATATTTGAGAAGGAGCATAAGTCAATTATTATTAACGAAGTTATCACCCAACTTTATCCGCAAAAATCCGAATGCCACCTCTCGCATCCACCTAAAAACAGATCCTCCTGGTCTATACATATAAAGAGTCATAATTTCCAGTTCTATATAATTGAGTTCTTGGGACTTATGTACGTTAGTTAGTCTATCAACAACACTCTTACTGTCTGTAAATATTATGCAGCTATTGGGACCGTGCAAGTTCGGCAAAGCGACCTCTATTTCTACGCTCTGTACTTTTATTCGCACTTTTAATTATATTGGCCAATTATATTAGTCCTGGTTGCTGGATAATTGTCAAGGCCATAGTCCAAAAAAATAATAAGAAGAAAAAATAAGATGCAGGTTATGTTATGCAAACATAAACAATTGTATGTAGTAAATAAAATTAGTTATTAAAATGCAGTACTGCAAGCAAAATACAATTAATTAAATTTACCTTTATATAATAATTGCATATCATATCAATATTGTGGAGCAATATATAATTTTTCTGCTTCAATGACAGAAGGTATGAAATATACGTCAATTTGACAATTTCAATTGACAATATGAATTATTTAAGATAGTTACAATATTTCTCCGCGACTCGCGCACGGTCGTTTCTCGTTTCCCTTTCCAAGTACTTGCACACCGCGAATAGGGTTCGTTACTAATAGTCTAAGAGCTAGTGAACCCTCCGACTAACGGTCGTCCTGTAAGGCTAGAAATTTTTCTAGTGATAATTCATAGCACATCAAGGCTAAAAACCATGACCTGGCAGGCCTCAGCAGTGCACGTGTATCTACCAGGTGAATCGAAAAGTGCAAATTTAGGGGGTAAAATAAACTTTCTCCTGTAATGTTTAAATTTAAGTATGTGTTTGAGTAAGTCATTTAGAAGAAATGTGTACAATGACCGGCGATTCTGAAGAGCATAAGACCTTGCCAGGCGAGGGGAAAGATTAGGCGTTTTTCCTAAAATTATTCTTTTTGCATCGAACAATTTTTTTTAGGTTTTTTGAATAATTCCAAACAGAAAAGGTCTTTAGTGATTTTTCTCTTAAGTTAATAGTTTTTGTTATATAAGCGATTGAATTTTTTTTTTTTTTATTTAAATTTATTTGTCTCGGCTGCAATGGCCATTGACACGATTGAAAATTTTGAAAATTGCGAAATCGGCCATTTTTAACCCTAAATCGGACATTTATCTAAAAATTTCAAAGTTGCCAAGGTAGGTAGATATTCTTTAAACATTGATTGATGAAATCCCAAAGAGTTTTTTTAATACAATATCGGAAACGCCTTTGTTTTTAATTGCTAATCAAGCGGGCGCGACACTGTGGTATAAGTGAGGACGTTTGAGTTGGCATAAATTCATTATCTCGAGAATGGGCAAATTTCAAGAGAAATCCTCAGACAGGTCGATTTTTATTTTTAAATTAGGACTTTTTGGCATATATGTAATACTAGTGACGTCATCCATCTGAGCGTGATGACGTAATCGATGATTTTTTTAAATGAGAGTAGGGGTTGTGTGATAGCTCATTTGAAAGGTTATTTAATTCTCTATTCACTATATAAACATTAACATAATTATTTATACAGGGTGTACAAAAAAATTTTATGTTATTAAATTAGCTTTGATTAAATTTGACAAATAGAAGAAAAAATTTTTTTGTACACCCTGAATAAATAATTATGTTAATGTTTATATTACTGAATAGAGAATTAAATAACCTTTCAAATGAGCTATCACACAACCCCAAAAAAATCATCGATTACGTCATCACGCCCAGATGGATGACGTCACTAGTATTATATACAGGGTGAGGCAGATAAAAGTCCTATTAGAAATATCTCGAGAACTAAAGGCAACAGGATTATGAAAATCGGAATAAAGGGGTTTTGAAGAGTGATCTATTCAATGAAAATATTTTCATCTATTTGCTACTTCCGGTTATACCGGAAGTTGCTTATAACTTTGTTTTTTAAATGGGACACCCTGTATATTTTTACATTTTTGGATTCTGCTTGGTGTCTGCTTTCTTAAAATATGAGGTTTTGCAATATTATACAGGGTAGTTTAAAAGATAATTACGTTTTTTTCTTCTTAATTTCGTAGCAACATTCACACATTGTAAAAGTGTATTAGTTTGACATCGAAAGCTCTATTTATGTTCAGATGGTTTTTAATGTAGTCTATTATTGTTATTAATTATTAGTATAGCTAATTTTTTAATTTTAGTATACAGGGTTGGTCGAAACTCGGAATGAGTATTTTCTGAGTTTTCTTAAATGGAACACCCTGTAATTTAGTATTGTAAAGAAATGATATTTTATGGTACTTTCTATTTCTTAAGCATTCCCTATACCTAACTGCTTTAAATTATGAGTTATGGATGATTCAAGCCAAATATTAATTTTAACCAAAAATACGTGAAATTTTATTAGGTTGGCCGTGAAAATATTCAATCACAAATAATTTTTCGGAAATGAATTCATATTAATCTAGGCTGATCCTTAAAATTAGCAATAACGGTTGAGCTATCAAAATAACTACGTAATTAAGATTCTTGGTTCAATTAACAATTAAGCACAAATAAAAGAAGTTAGGTATAGGGAATGCTTAAGAAATAAAAAAGTATCATAAAATATAATTTCATTGCAATACTAAAATATAGGGTGTTCCATTTAAGAAAACTCAGAGAATACTCTTTCCGAGTTTCGACCAACCCTGTATACTAAAATTAAAAAATTAGCTATACTAATAATTCTTAACAATAGTAGACTATATTAAAAACCATTTAAACATAAACAGAGTTTCTGTTGTCAAACTTCTACAATTCTACAGGGTGTGAATGTTGCTACGAAATTTAGAAAAAAACGTAATTATCTTTTAAACTACCCTGTATAATAGTACAAAACCTCATATTTTAAGAAAGAAGATATCGAGGAGAATCGAAAAATGTAAAAATATACAGGGTGTCCCGTTTAAAAAAACGAAGTTATAAGCAACTTCCGGTATGACCGGAAGTAGAAAATAGGTGAAAATATTTTCATTAAATAGATCACTCTTCAAAACCCCTTCACTCCAATTTTCATATAATTCTGTTGCCTTTAGTTCTCGATATATTTCTAATAGGCCAGTTATCTGCCTCACCCTATATATGCCAAAAAGTCCTAATTCAAAAATAAAAATCGACCTATCTGAGGATTTCTCTTGAAATTTGCCCATTCTCGAGATAATGAATTTATGCAAACTCAAACGTCCTCACTTATACTACAGTGACGCGCCCGCTTGATTAGCAATTAAAAAAACAAAGGGGTTTTCGATATTTTATTGCAAATAACTCTTCGGGATTTCATCAATCAATGTTTAAAGAATATCTACGTACCTTGGCAACATTGAAATTTTTAGATAAATGTCCGATTTAGGGTTAAAAATGGCCGATTTCGCAATTTTCAAAATTTTCAATCGCTTATATAACAAAAACTGTTAACTTAAGAGAAAAACCACTAAAGACGTTTTCTGTTTGGAATGTATCAAAAAACCTAAAAGAAATTTGTTCGATGCAAAAAGAATAATTTTAGGAAACACCCCTAATCTTTCCCCTCGCCTGGCAAGGTCTTATGCTCTTCAGAATCGCCTGTCATTGTACACATTTCTTCTAAATGACTTACTCAAACACATACTTAAATTTAAACCTTACAGGAGAAAGTTTATTTTACCCCTAAATTTGCACTTTTCGATTCAGCTGGTAGATACACGTGCACCGCTGAGGGCTGCCAGGTCATGGTTTTAAGTCTTGGTGTGCTATGAATTATCACTAGAAAAATTTCTAGCCTTACAGGACGACCGTTAGTCGGAGGGTTCACTAGCTCTTAGATTATAATATATGTGTCTTAAGGTGAAACAGTAGCGATCAACAGGTAGCCAAAACGCGTTCCAAGATTGCGGCTATAATTATGAATATTTTTTTTGGCACACGTATTCGTAATATAATAAAGAATGGCGGTACAGAGCCCAATTTGAAAAATATATTAATATGTGGAAATTACTCTGTAATTAAATACAATATTAAAAAAACGAGCCTGTACCGCCATTAAAAAGAACAAAAAAATACACTTTCTTCAAATAAACTTTTTTATCCGATGCCTAGATTTTGTGTCATTTTGGAACTACATACTAAAATTTTTTTATTTCATTAGTAGTTCCAAAATGACACAAAATCTAGGCATCGGATAAAAAAGTTTATTTGAAGAAAGTGTATTTTTTTGTTCTTCTTAATGGCGGTACAGGCTCGTTTTTTAATATTGTATTTAATTACAGAGTAATTTCCACATATTAATATATTTTTCAAATTGGGCTCTGTACCGCCATTCTTTATTATATTATGAATAAGTGTGCCAAATATCTCGAAAAAATATTCAAAATTATAGCCGCAATCTTGGAACGCGTCTTCGCTACCTGTTGATCGCTACTGTTCTCTTAAGCAAAAAGTATCGCTATCATTTCAACGGTGTATATCGATGATTCACAAGGCAATTTGAATATTTTTTAAATCCATTTGAATATTGATTATTGCACATCCTACTTTGTTTTGTACTATGGATCCATCTGTATAGTAAAACTGATAATGTGGCCATTTATGAAGTATAAATGATTGAAAAACGGCTGGATTTAAATTAATATCCATAAAAAAAGTGTTCATTTGTTTTGAGAAAAGTTCTTCTAATACATGGGAATACATAGGTGAAACTTGATTTTCATAAGTATAGAAAGTACTTCGGTGTTGAGATATTTTCAAGTAGGTAACTATTATAGCGCTCTCATAATTATACAATTATCTGGGCCGCCTTCACTGGTGAAGTATCAATTTATAAAATATTCTCTTACTGCACTTCGAAGTGTACACATCAACGTTTGAAAAGTGACTGAGACGACCACCGACAAATTCATAGAGGCCTAAATTGCGTTGAACATGCCCGTTACAATGTTTGCTGCATTGTCTATGCCATATAGAAGTACAACACGTTGCCAATTTACATAAAACAATTATTTTTTGGAAGTTCTATAATAGACAATTTTTTTTGCATTAGTTTTTTTAACTCAATCAAAGAAGACAACATGAAATTACTAAGCATAATCTACAATTCATCGAATGAGTCGATTTTTTTGCTCGCAGGTGTATATTTGGTAATAATATAAACATTAATATTATTATTTATACAGTAGGCTGCGCCCAAAAAGAGCAAAAAAAAATTTTTTGGGAAATTTTAAACGGGCTAGTAAAAAAAAGTTGTGTATGGTAGTCCTAATACTGTGTACCAAACATAGGTACACAGTATTTGACCGGGCCCCGGGGGGCCTAAAAAAAATTATTTGTTTTTGCTTTATTTTTGGGGCGGGCTAGTGTCCAAAATATTAATATCGATGCTACTATCTCGTTAAGAAATTTTCATCATGATTTAAAAAGATTTAACCAGCCCCCAGGACCAAAAATATAAAAGAGGGGTAAACAATTCATATTTATTTACTATTTTTGCGCTGTGAACTGTGCAGCTCTTTGCTTGAATCAATATTCGGCACGAAAGGTTGTTAAATTGGATTATGGACATATTTAACATTATTTTATATATTATTATTTATTTAACCCAGAACTCATCACGATGAGGTAGCTGCATGGCGAGTTCCACCCGCTCACTATGAGATGTATGTAATCTTCTGCATCGAAATTGATTTAGGGATTTGGGATACTATGCAAACGCAATTTTTATACCAGCCTTCCTATATTTTCTAATTTTTCTGACAGCAACCTCTCTAATACGTTACCGTGAATCTGTTAACATACAAATTTGAATGACTTCCGGGTGTGCAAATTAAGCATTGTCTTGAATAACTTTATTGATAATTGATGAGACATTACTCGGAAAATCTCTCGAGGCCTGTATTAATTTCCATAGATGCCTGGCACCATATTTTAATCTTGGCTGAGTTTTTATCTCAAACCTCATACGAGAATATACTTGTCTTGTAATACAAACTCAGCTAAAATCTTTAAACTTTCACAAGGATCAGTTGTAGCTACATAAACTCTAAGAATGCGGTTCGCTGTCGTGAACCAACGTGTTTGTGCCATCTTCTCTGGACTTCTCTCTGCCAAACTTTGAGAACATATTCCATCTCAAATTATTCTTATTATAATAATTGGAGAAAACTATATAATTATACAGTTTGAATAAATACTGTTGATCTGGACTTAGATAATTTTCGTTTACAAGAGGCAGGATAGCTTCTATGGGTTTAAATTTAATAACAAGCATTTTTCGCAATTGGGAAGAGGGGATCTAATCAGCTCAGAATATGAATACGGACCTTTTGTGTGGGCATCTAGTTTTTGCAGCAAATATCGCAAGGCAAGTTCAGTAGCGTGTAACGGGCATACATTCCACTGTAATGGTTTATGCACTAGCCTTTCTATAATTCCAATGATTCCACCTTCCAGCCGTAATGACATTTGTACCATCACATCCCATAACACTTAAACTGCTTAGATTTATATTACGGCTTTGTAAATAATAATAGATATTCCTTCGACAATATCTATGACACGAGACTGGCTACGAGCTAAGTACCCAAATATAAATTACCGGATCCTTCGATTAAAGCTATATGGTCTTCAGTTTTCATAATTCGTCTCGCGTTTCCGAAGACCATGGTTTGATATTTTCTTTCATCACAGTATAGCCCTTTAATGGACTTGTTTAAATTGTTATTCTCGCGCTGGAGTTGCCGTCTGTTTTCCTTAACTCCTCTCCGAATTTTATTTTTGTCGATGACCAGCGTTGTATTATTTTTGAAAATTTAGTTTAGATCTTCTAAAACAGCATTTAAAAGCTTAAGTATTTTTTCCTGTCGACTGTATTAACTTTCTTTTGCTTAACAATAGAATATGACAACAGAAGCTTTTTTAATAGCCCCTAGCATTTTTTTTCACAAAATAATTCTTTAAGAGTCGGGGGGCCCGGTTAATTACTTTTTAAACCGGCCCTTTGATATAGGATTATATAAATAGTAGTTCCAACTTTTAGCCACCAGCCTTGTACAAGAATTAAAAAAAAAACATTTTGGTCCAAAAAAAATTTTTAAATGCCAGGGGGCCCAGTTAATTATTTTTTAAACCGGCGCAAATTTGGTATAGGATTATATAAATACTAGTCACAACTTTTGGCAACTAGCCGTATGGAAAAAGTAGAAAAAAAAATTTTCGGCCCGGCCTATTATACAGGGTGGTCAAAAAATAATTAACTTTTGAATTATGTATGTAATTTGTTTAATACAAAATACATCTTACTGCTCTGATAGAAAACAGAGCATTTGACTAATTAAAATCAAATGTTTTTGGCTTCAAATGTTCAAATTGTCTCCCACCTGACTTTTAGCAGTAATTAAACCAAGCACGACAATCTTCTTGAACGTTATGGATAATTTCGGCAGTTTTAAATTTTGTGATATTTTTTAAATTTTGGTCGATCGATGTAAACTTTTGATTTTAACCCCAATGGCAAAAATTAAGTGGTGTATAGTATGGAAATCTTGTGAGTTGTGAGGAGGATCCAATAGCTGATTGCCTATTTTCTGTTCCATCTAAATAAAAGGTCAGAATTTATTGATTTCAAAATTTTCTTTGCCGTCCTGTATAAATAATTATGTTATTGTTTATATTATTCAATAGAGAATTGAATAACCTTTCAAATGAGGTAGCACCAGAGACATGTAAAAGGATAGACTTGGCTAGGGATATGCCACTCAATGCATCGAGGTGTAACGTCGACATAGGATTGAGTGGTCTAGCCATCTTTGTCAGTCACATGCGCGGGATCGCTTGGTTAAAAGAGATAGATAGACCACCGATCGACTGTATACATGCTGTTTCCGCGTTACGCTTTTTTGGTGAGTATGCCGAGTCTACGCTTAATAGTCAATGGGTAGCACAATAGACTCCTATGCTCTTTTAAAAAATCATCGATTAAAATAATAATGTAAAAATAAAAATCGACACGTTTCGGGATTTGCCTCCAAAATGCCCCATTCTCGAAAAAATGAATTTATAAATATATTAATTTATAAGTATAAAAATAAAATTAATTTATTTCATAATTTTACCCCTCGCTGTATTCCCATTAACTTGAGAGCTTTTCGTTTTTAACGAGATGGATGTTCAGTTGTAGACTATAAAAATGTCGGTTCAATTTTATAGGCCATAATATTTCACATCGAAAACGTCCACCATAAAATTCAATAATGAATATCCCCGTACAGAACACAGAATAGTAGTTATCGCTAGCAAGAAAGGCACAGTGGCTTTATGAAAACACCAACGGAGCTACCCAAATCGCCAAATAAAACGGCATAATTAGTTCTTTATCCTTGTCTCTGATACGGTTCCCGGTTTCTAGGTTTTCTAGTGTTCCCTAGCTCTCAATAAAAAAGAGTCCCATTAGTCCAGTAGGGTTAGACGAATAACAGACCTAACTTTGCATGCCCAGCTATCCACAATTTATTTTTTAATCTTTAGCGGGAGTCAATATTGGTGTAAATTTAAAATCGCGACTGAAATCCGCTGTTGCGTTAGCCGCCATCTTGATTTTAAAGGAGAACCGTTTTTGCTCAATATCTCCGCCATTTTCAACTTTTCGACAAAAAGTGTGACGACTAAAATTGTTAAAAATGCGATTTTCTGTCATTTCTTTTATTACAATTTTTCGTGCGGTATTCAGTGACAGTTAG
The DNA here is from genome assembly GCF_917563875.1 of Diabrotica virgifera virgifera. NCBI lineage: Eukaryota > Metazoa > Arthropoda > Insecta > Coleoptera > Chrysomelidae > Diabrotica > Diabrotica virgifera. Next base: position 147,792,328 of record NC_065448.1, on the reverse strand, counting down.
ATCATAATTATTGAATTATCTCGTTTATTATTAGTTTTACGACAAAAATGTATCAATACAGAAATAGAGAGAATTAAATTTTATACATTAATTTAAATCTGTTTAATAAACCAATACAGCCACTGAGCTATCGCCTCCACATGCACCACTTTACTATGATTAGTTAAAATAATAGCCTTACGAGTTTAGGGCTAATTTTTAAGAGATGTAACGCTTTAAAGAGATCACTCATATTGACGACTATGTTTTTTAAACATAGTACAGTTTAGAACTATATTTTTAATTGTATCTTGTTAAATAACGATATTATCTTTCACATTTTATGCTGAATTGTTCCAAGTATGCCAATAACATTAATATATCGACATTGGTATATTTAATTCACTAAACTAGTAAATGTTCTTCAAATATAAAGAATATGTTACAACTATGATACATTGAAAATTTTCTTACCATTTTAGGAGGTGGAACATCCATATTCACATTCAGTATATTCAGATCCTGACCATTCTGCACTAATGCTACCAATTTTAAAGCAACAAACATTCCAGTTTTATCCAAACATCCCCTTCCACCAGGGTCGGACAAATCCCAAATTTTAGACAGGATAACATCGCTCAATCCGGATTTTTTGAGAAAGCGGGCAGCCTCCATTCCACCAATTGATCCATACCCTTTTGGATCCACCTTCAATTTAAATTTTTTAGTAAATTATTGTTCGTAAACATTTAATAATTGTTATATTGAAATAGTACGTACTAATATAATTTAACGTTTTATTTTTATTTATTGCACATCTATGACATTAGTAGATTTTTGGGTAAAAAATCATGTTAAGTTAAAAAATTAAGAAGTTATCAAAACATATGTATAAAGTCTGTTTTGAAGATGTGAAAACAACTTGGATTATGTTGGTTGATACTAAATTATTAACGCGTAGTTTTGCAATTTGGTCCCAACATAAATTCTGCATTATTCTTGGAAATTTTAAAACAATTATTATTTTTTTGTAGTCGTTCTAAAAGTGTTTGGTGTTTTCGAAGTTTTCAAAGTCTCTTTTTATAGTCTATAAAGGCTAAAAATACGTATTTTGTCTGGTAGTATACCATAATAATATAATATATTATAATTGACTATTGTATATTGTCAATCTAGTTCCTAATTCGTTTTTAACGGGGGGATATAGTTGGAAAATTTTGAAGTTTTCGATTATTTATGATTTTAAATGAAAGTACAGAACTTCAAGAATACTCTCTGAAAATTTCAAATTGATCGGAGCAAAATTACCGGAAATACAGCATATTTATTGAATATCCCTACCTTCGGCTCGCTTTGCACCAGCCTCGCGCCAGCGCGCTTGAGCGTAGTGAGGAACGTTCAACAGCTGTTCCACTTCTCTTTTGTAAAATACCGCGATTCAAAAAATATTATATTGAAAATAAAGGTGTCAAAACTTTAAACGCGTTCAAACTGCTTTTTTCAAAGGCGGTGGATATTGTAACTCTATTTTAATTGTAAAATAGAGTTGTCTATTTTATTGTAAAACTATTTAACCGATTTAAGTATTATACATTATACTTGAAATTTTGCATAGACTTTCTTTAAACATTTTGTGAGGTAACGCTACCGAGATAGTTTTTGTTTTATGCTTATTTTGTATTTAACAATAATAAATATGTTGATTTTTAGCCTATTTTTACAAAATATTTCATTATTTTGATTTCTGAATGATGCCAAAAACTCAAAAATCGTTAAAACTAAAAAACTCGACAGTGTTATCTCGAGAAACTCATAAGCTAACAAAATCTTTTTGGAGGTGCCTGTAAAAATTTGCTGCCGCATTTTCGGTATTTTGCCAATAATTTGGCTTATTTTTCAGTATTTTGTCTTTTGATTACAAATCATACCCCCCCCCTTTTTAAAACGAAACAGAGTAGTTCAACTAAATTTTTCACACTTCTTGTATAATCTCTTTAGGAATATTCGAAGTAATGCCTTTAATGTATGTCTCATCAAGCCTATCAGCCTGTGGTCTGCATTGCTAGCTATGTGTCCTTATCTTTTTGCGTATTGCAGTGAATGTGAAGTGCAGCCATTCAGTTGGTATATATTCTTTTTGTCATATACTGTTGAATAGCTTACAGAAATGTTTTCCTTCTTGTATTTGCAATATTACATATTTATATTTTCTGTTTTTTCTAGCGTTGAGATGGCTCATTGGTAGGGATCAATGGAATGAGTAACACCGAGACATAAGGTCCCCATCTCTTACCGTACTGCTAATTCATATATCGATCCGGTGCACCTGCGTATTCTTATTTAAGTCACATCAATTTTGGTGATGAGCAATCCGAAGAGGTTCAAGAGTTACCATTACATCACATCCACAAAAAACAACTGCATGGTGTAATTTATGGACCAGTGGCATCGTCCATCCATATTTCTATTTGGTGTCTGAAATGGAAGCTCGTGGTCTCGACGACCTTTGGTTCCAACAAGATGGCGCCAGTTGAAATACAGCCCGTGAAAGCATGTTTTAACTACGAGAACGATTCGGTGAACAATCTACCGGGTGTCCACTTATATTTTCCCCCATTTTAACTGCCTATAACTTCTAAACGGCTCAAGATACAAATATGCGGTTTTCGCTGAAATGTTTTATTTTAGTAAAAGTTTTGTCTGAATTTATTGAATTTTTTATATCGCTTTCAAATACGTAAAACAAAATGGCGGATTTTCGAAAGAAACGTTGTTGACTTTTTTTTAATGGAACACCCAGTATATTTTTTTGTAAATTGAAAGAGAGGTCATTCACCTATCCAGCGATATAAAGTTTTTCAAAATCGGTTGTCAAATCACTGAGTAATTAATTTTTAAAATGAGAGATGCAACATGGATATCACATATAGTCGGTTCGCTAAACTCAGACGCAACTGGCTAGATATTTTAGTCGATAATTTTTTTGTTTTTTGCCAATTTTGCAAAAATTGGCAAAATTACTAACTATTTAGTGATTATTAACTATTTAGCAATTATTTTTTGCCAATTTTACTAAAATTGGCAAAATTACCGACTAAAATATCTAGAAAGTTGCGTCTGAGTTTAGCGAACAGACTTATACCTAAATAACATAACTAAGCAAATTGATATTATGTTATGTGATTTCCACATTGCATCTCTCATTTTAAAAATGAATTGCTCAGTCATTTGAGAACCGATTTTAAAAATTTTTATATCGCTGGATAGGTAAATGAACGTTTTTTCAAGTTTTTAGGTAAATGACCATTTTTTATATCGCTTTTAAATACAAAATGGCGGAATTTTGAAAAAAAACATTGTTGACTTTTTTTATTAAAACACCCAGTATATTTTTTCGTAACTTGAAAAATGGTCATTTACCTATCCAGTGATATAAAATTCTTTAAAATCGGTTATCAAATGGCTGAACAATTAATTTTTAAAATGAGAGATGCAATGTGGAAATCACATAACATAATATCAATTTGTTTATAATGTTATTTAGGTATGTGATGTATCACACGTATCCACGTTGCACCTCTCATTTTAAAAATTAATTACTCAGTGATTTGACAACCGATTTTAAAAAACTTTATATCGCTGGATAGGCGAATGACCCTTCTTTCAATTTACAGAAAAATATACTGGGTGTTCCATTAAAAAAAAGTCAACAACGTTTTTTTAAAAAATCCGCCATTTTTTTTTTCGTATTTGAAAGCGATATAAAAAATTCATTCAATTCAGACAAAACTTTTACTAAAATAAAACCTTTCAGCGAAAACCGCATATTTTTATCTTGAAGCGTTTAGAAGTTATAGGCAGTTAAAATGGGGGAAAATATAAGTGGACACCCGGTATTTCACGCTTCGGACCAGTGAATTGACTACCTAGATCCTGTTACATCACACCTCTAAACTTTTCCTTTGGGGATACCTAAAGTCCAAAATATACATGAATAAACCGGCTACGATTGAGGCATTGGAGGCCAATATTACTGGAGTCATTGGTCAAATACCAATCAAAATGCTCGAACGCGTCATCGACAATTGGAACTTCATCTTAACCGCAGTCACGGCCAATATTTAAAAGAAATTATCTTTAAGAAGTAATTGCAAAGGATGGTTCTTTTTTATGAAAATATAGATTTTCAAATAAAATTCATTTTTTCATTGTTTTTTCTTTATGAAAAAAATACCTCTAAATCAGACAGGACCCCAGAATTTGGCTACGCGACCCCCTTTGGGGTCGCGACCCATAGTTTCAAAAGGCCTGCTCTAATCCATTATATTAAAAATGTAGAAACAATGTTTATATTATAAATAATATAACTTATAGTTATATGTAGTACGTTCTTTAAAGGTAAAATATTGCAAAACTTCTGAATTTGAAAGAACCGCTTGGATTGACATGAAATTTGGCATACACATAGCTAACAAGTCAAAGAAAAAAAGTGATATTGTGCCGATGTGTGCTTTTGCCCTAGGGGTGAGTTTCACCCCCTTTTGGGGGTGAAAAATATATGTTCGAAATAAGTCCGGAAATGGATAAAATGACTAATTCTAAGCAACTTTTGTCCTAAAAATTTTTTTCACCAAAATAATACTTTTCGAGTTATTTGCGAGTGAATATGTTAATTATTCTACAAAATAACCACGTTTTCAGACGGTTTTTCGCGTATTTGGTCGAGAAAAAAATTCTTAACAAAAATATAGCACGTAAAAAAGTGAAAAACATGGTGTATATATTAGGTCACTATAGCTAGTAGAAGCAGAGTTATAGATAATGAAAAATAGGTTCATATTCGTCAAATTCCAAATCGAATATTTTAACGTGCCATAACCAAAAAACGAAGCACTTTTTTGGAGAAAACTCATTTTAACTTTTTTAGAGTGTTTAAAAAAATGCTTTTTGTTTTTAAAAAAAAAATTTTTAGCATCAAAAGTAAACAAGTTACGCTCAAAATAAAGTTGGTGCCTTTTTTTGGTAAGAAATCGGGAAATCACCCCCTAATTAGCATTTCAAATGAACTTAATTGTTACCACTTCACAAGTTTTTTACTCGCGTACGTATTGATCATATGATCTGTAAGTTTCATCGGTTCAAAGTCCTTATTTTTGAAAGAGCTGTAGTTAAAAGGGCTTGAACGAGTCACTTATCACGAGTGTATGCAAATTTAGAAACACCGAATCTTAACCAATATTTGTCTTACAGAAAAACAAAAAAATATAAAATATTCAGAAAAGTAAAGCTGACTTTTTTATTGTTTAAGATTTTTGATATCTTTAACAATTTTTAAGTTATTTTGAAAAGAAGCATTTTTTTTCAAAATTAAATTTTTTTAAAATTGTACTTTAAAACCAAATTTTTTCAAAAATAAGCACTTTGAATCGGTGAAACTTACAGATCATATAAACACAACATAAGTAAAGTAACTTGTGAAGCGGTAACGATTAATTTCATTTAAGTTGTTAATTGGGGAGTGATCTTCCTGATCTTTTTTTTGCCAAAACAAAAGGGACCAGCTTTATTTTGAGCGTAACTTGCTTACATTTGATGCTAGAATTTTTTTTATAAAAACAGAAATAAAGCTTTTTTTAAACACTTTAAAAAAGTTGTAATGTGTTTTCCCCAAGAATGCTTCATTATTTGGATATTTCACATTGAATTATTCTATTTGGAATTTTTCGAATATGAACCTATTTTTCATTAGCTATAACTCTAGCTTTTGCTAGGTATAGAGACCTAATATATACACCGTTTTTTACTTTTTGATAGGCTATAGTTTTGCTAAGAATATTTTTTTCGACAAAATGCTTAGGTTTTGAGTTATTTGCGAAAAACCGTCTAAAAACGTGGTTATTTTGTTGAAAAATGAACATATTCACTTGCAAATAACTCGAAAAGTATTAATTTGGTGAAAAAACACTATAGAACAAAAGTTGCTTAAAATTAGTCAGTTTATCCATTTCGGGACTTATCTTGGACATATATTTTTTCACCCCCGAGATGGGGTGAAACACACCCATAGGGCAAAAGCACACATCGGCACCATATCACTTTTTTTCTTTGACATGTTAGCTATGCGTATGCCAAATTTCATGTCAATCCAAGCGGTTCTTTAAAATTTGCAGCAAAAACTGTGAAAGAATGTACTATTAACAAATTGTATCGCAACGTAACTCCCCCGTGACTGGAAAAGATTAAAAATTAAGTTGCGGTCAAACCGCGAAACAAAACATCCGCAACATATTTTTGTGAATGAGTATGTCTCCAATAAAAATTTAAAGTCAAATTCTGTAGACAAGACATTCTATGTTCCAATGTGAAGGGGAAGATTTTTTCCATGTGGCAATTTGCGAATTGTTCCTAAATTGAAGGTGAGATTATTTTTAGTTAATTTTGACCATACGTGGTCTCACTGGAATCTCACTAATCAACACTACGTATAAAATATTGGCTTCGATATTATTAAAAATAGTACCATACGCCGAAGAAATAGTTCGTGACTACCAGTGTGGTTTCAGGCCTGGCAGATTGACTATTGATCAAATATTTACAATAAGACAAATGCTTGAAAAGTATTGGGAATATAATCAGGACGTGCATCAGATCTTTATAGACTTCAAACAGGCTTATGATTCAATTAATCGTGCAACATTATGGAAGGCAATGATCGAGCTCGGCGTACCCAAGAAACTAGCTGCGATATTTAACACAAATGTGTGTAAGTAACTCCTTTGCACAAGTTAGAATAGGGGGGAAAATATCAAATGCTTTCTACGTAAATTCTGGACTGAGACAGGGAGATCCGTTGTCCCCATTGTTGTTTAACCTGGCATTAGAATTTGTCATGCTGAAAATATATCACAAAATCAAACCAGACATAACTGCTCGAGGAGCAAAAATCATACTCGCCTTTGCCGATGACGTAGACGCAGTAGCACAATCAACATTAGAAATTAAGGATACTTTCTCTAGCTTTGAAGAAGCTGCATTAAACATCGGTCTAAAAATAAATGGAGACAAAACAAAATACATGGTCGTCTCAAAACAAGAACGACGGCGAATAAGGCAAAATATTACTATAAACGATCACAACTTCGAAGTGGTTAAAGAATTTAAATATCTAGGAGCAACAATCACAAATGACAACAAATTAGAGCAAGAAGTTGAAACGAGAATAATGGCAGGAAAAAGACCTTTCTTTGCAATGCAACATCTAATGAAGTCAAAACTTCTTTCACGAGGTGCAAAAATCCAGATATACAGTATGTCCCTGTAAGTTGTATCCATATGGAAAACTTTGTTATTATTAATTTTACGAAAAAAAGTTATTCTTTATAAAAGGCTCTGCATGGTCGAAAACCTAAGATTTAACCATCAAATATCAAATTTTTTGAATATTATACGAGGTATGTCAAAAAGTTTGAATTTCACTCAAGAGTAAAGTAGCTTTATTTTTCACAATATTGAAAATTGCTATTATGAAAAGTTGTTTAGAATTAAAAACTGTATTCTAGTATGCAATTACATCCTTCTAATTAAAAAAAAAATTTGAAAAATTATGGATAACTAACATTATTTTCAGTTATTTTAATTCAGATAACTCTTTTATTATTAATTTTACGAAAAAAAGTGATTTTTAATAAAAAGTTCTGCATGGTCTAAAATCTGAAATACAACCATCTTTTGTCAAATTTTATCAATTTTATACGAGGTATGTCAAAAAATATGAATTTAGTTCAAGAGTAAAATTTCACAATATCGAAAATTGTTATTATGAAAAGTTATTTAGAATTAAAAACTATGTTGCAGTATGTAATTACATCCTTCCAATTGAAATATTCTGAACTATAAAGGTACTTTACTTTTGATCTAAATTTATCTTTTATGAAATACCTCGTATAAAATTGATAAAATTTGATATAAGATGGTTGTATTGTAAGTTTTAGACCATCCAGAACTTTTTATTAAGAATCACTTTTTTTCGTAAAATTAATAATAAAAGAATTATCAGAATTGAAATAACTGAAAAAATAATAATATCCATAATTACTCAAAAAAATTTTTTTTTTCAATTAGAAGGATGTAATTGCATATTAGAATATAGTGTAGCGTGATTAGTGTAATTACTTCTAATTACAATAAAACTAGCGGTTCGTAATTTATATACGACTTTATTTATATAAGTTACAGACGAATTTATCTTATACACTAAACTTATTTACAAAATATGCCCGTATTTATACCCAGTTGTTATTCTGGAACAATCGACTCCCATCTCGAGCTATCGGCTTGTTCCGCCTACGTGACGTACCTTCCAGAATTCTCCGGCGAGGCCTAGCACATCCGATTACGTCATTCTCGAGGTGTTTACTGTTATACGGGGATCGGCCAAGATTTCTCTTCCGCTACACTGCTCCCCTCTTAAGATCTGAGCGTCTCGATCAGCAACTCTAAATGAAGGCCCAGGATGGCGGAATCTACACGACTCTCCAGCTCTGCATACACCCTTCAAGAAGAAATAACAGTCTACTGTCTTTGAAGGGTACGACATCTTCGGGTTCATGCAACACACAGTGATTTGTACACCAGTTCCTCTGAAGACCACTTCAAGCATGCTTCTCACAATCTTCCAATCCAGATTTTCTACTGCATGGCCTATTTTTGGTAAAGCCAAATTTTTGATGTCATAATTACACACGATTTTCTTCAAATTAGTTAGAGCACGCCATATGTTCTCGTAGCTTGGCGTGTCCGTATAAGACTTCCTGGTCACCATATACAGCAAAGATCGAGGACCATCTTCTAATCGCAGTACTCTTCCAATTTTAGGTTGTTGATTTCTTAACTCGTCCAGGCGGCCGAACTTTCTATTGAATACGGACGAGATTCCTTTAGTCATCTCGAGGTCTTGGGCAACACAGTGGGCTAGAGAGACGTTTTCTGGAACACCAAACAGATCTTGCTGAACTTCTGTGGTCACGCGAATCTAGCACTCTTTCTCGCTGCGTAATTTGACATAAATTGATAAAACTTGGCTGTGTGGCGTCTTTCATCTCCTGTTGGAGGACTCGGGCTTCTTCTGTTTCATTTGAGCCAGCATATGGTGCAAGACGATTTATGTGAATAACTTTTGGTTTACCGTTTGGCAACTTCTTAATTCTGTATATTACGTCATTTATTTTCTTCTTAACTTCATACGGACCTTCCCATTGTCTTTGCAGTTTAGGACACAAGCCGCGACGACGTTGTGGATTATAAAGCCAGACAAGATCACCTACTTCGAAGCTTTCATTCTTGCATCGAGAATCATATTGATCTTTCATTCTGTCACTGGCTATCTGGATGTGTTTTCGGGCAAGTTCATGAATGTTGTTCATTCGTAACTTCAGGCGGTCGACGTATTCTTCGCCTGCAACATGTTCCTCAGAAGGTCTACGGCCAAACTCTAGGTCGCAGGGCAAACGAACTTCACGACCCAACATCAGGCAGGTTGGTGTTTGACCTGTAGTTTCATTTACGGCCGAGCGGCAGGCCATCAGGAATAAATGAATGTGTTGGTCCCAATCTCGCTGATGTTCAGATACAACTTTGGACAAGTGTTTACCCATCGTTCGGTTCATCCTCTCGACCATCCCATCTGATTGAGGATGCAGGGGTGTTGTTCTGGTCTTACTGACACCAATCAATTTACAAACGTTTTGGAAAAGAGCTGACTCAAAGTTTCGCCCTTGGTCGGAGTGGATCTCCAAGGGAACACCAAATCGGCTGAAGAATTCTTTAACAAGTACCTCTGCAACAGTAGCAGCTTCTTGATTTGGTAATGCATAGGCCTCGGTCCATTTCGTAAAATAATCCATGGCTACCAGGATGTATTTATTTCCAGCATCAGTTTCTGGAAATGGACCTGCAATGTCGATTGCTACTCTTTCCATAGGACTGCCAACATTATACTGTCTCATGGGTGCTCTCTTTTTACCAACTGGACCATTACCGGATGCACACAGTTCACATTTCTGGCACCATCTTCTTACATCATCTTTACAGTTCACCCAATAGAACCGTTCTCGAACCTTTTGCAGAGTCTTCGTAATACCAAAGTGTCCACCGGATGTACCGTCATGCAACTGACGCAATACTTCTGACACTTTACTTTTAGGTACAATCAACTGAAGCTTAGATTCTGTACCATCATCGTTCTCAAAGGTTCTGTACAAAAGATCATCTTTTAGTATCAGGCAATTCCATTGGCTCCAGTAGGCCTTGACTTCCGGACTACATGCACTAATGTTTTGCCAACTAGGTCTCTCACCTCGACTCATCCAATCCAATACTCTTTTTATACATGGATCATCTTCTTGGGCGTGTTGTAACTGTTGGGGCTGCCATTGTTCATTTACTACGGTAGTTCGTCTCACAGGGCAACGCTGTTCCTCTACTTTAAGCCGGTGATTAAAACTTTCACCGCATGGCCGTATCGAGGAAGCATCTGTATTTGAACGAACTCTTCCAGCCCTCTTCACGCGTCTCTTCGGCATCGTGTCACGAATCACCCTCCGTACCATTTCCACCAAACGTTCATCTTTTCTCTTATCGCCTTTTTCCACGGCTATTACTCGATTGTTTCGTGAAGCTTGGCTAGCTGCTTCGTGTTCCAATGCAATAGCAAGTGCTTCATCTAAAACTTTCGGTCTTGCTAGTCGTAAAGCTTTCTGTAGTTCGCTCTCTTTCAACCCATTGATGAAGGTATCTACGGCAATTTCTTCTAAAATATTGTCTGGCGCCTCCGGATAAGCCAACCGCACCACACGAGCAACATCTGCTTCAAATTCTTGCAGATTCTCACTGGCTCGTTGACTTCTACGTCGCAGTTGTGCTTTGTATACTTGTTGTAGATGGGCATCTCCATAGCGTTTTTCTAGACGAGTGAACAAGGTCTGGTAACATTTTTCTTGACCCTTAGGAATTGACCTTAAGATATCTGCAGCATCACCTCGTAAAGCAGCAGTCAAGGAAACAGCCTTTTCTTGTTCGGTCCAATGATTGGCGGTCGCAATAGCTTCAAATTGTTTAAGGTATATGGACCAAGAGGACTTTCCATCAAATGGTGGTAATTTGAACCTCATATTATGCGACGTTTCGTCTCTCGGTATTTCATCTTTCACTACAGGATCTAACGCTGCTGTATTAACTGATGGTTGTACTTTTGTATCAGTTATCATGCTCTCTAGTTGTTTGATCTTCTCTTCTAGCATTTCTTTATTGTCGTCTACACTTTTCTGTATCTTATCGAATGTTCTGGAAACTTCTTCAAATTTCTCGTCGGTCTGTCTACAAACGTCTTTTATTACTTGAGAAACACTTTCAAATTTCTCATCGCTTTTTCTAGAAGTTTCATCGATCTTTTGAGAAATGGTTTCGAATTTCTCATTGTTTTTTTTACTAACTTCTTCAAGTTTTTCGTTGTTCTGTTTACAAACTTCTTCAAGTTTCTCGTCGCTTTTTCTAGAAGTTTCATCGATCTTTTGAGAAACACTTTCAAATTTCTCGTTGTTCTGTCTAGAAGTTTCATCGATCTTTTGAGAAACACTTTCAAATTTCTCGTTGCTTATCTTAGAAGTATCATCAATCGTTTCAGAAACAGTTTTTAATTTCGATAAGATTGCTTGTTCTGCTGACTGGAAGTGGAACGTCTCTGGATCATCTCCGTTCTTCGTTAGGACTTCCTCGAGTCGTGCTTGTAGGACTATCTTGAGCCCACTGCTGTCCAGATCCCGTTCCTCTAACTGTTCACGGAGTTGTTTTACTGTAAGTTCTCGTAGCAACATCTTTGGTCGGCACACACGTACTTTCCAAAATGTCTTTTAAAAGTCTTTCCGAATACCGAACAATCAACGCACTTTAACTATTCCCGACGAATAAAGTCCAAAAGTCTTTTAAAGTCTTTCCGAATACCGAACAATTAACGCACTCCGGTTATTCCCGACGAATAAAGTTCAAAAGTCTTTTAAAGTCTCTCTGTAATTCACTTATTTATATCGCACTAAGTTTACCGAACACCGACACCAACTGTAGCGTGATTAGTGTAATTACTTCTAATTACAATAAAACTAGCGGTTCGTAATTTATATACGACTTTATTTATATAAGTTACAGACGAATTTATCTTATACACTAAACTTATTTACAAAATATGCCCGTATTTATACCCAGTTGTTATTCTGGAACAATCGACTCCCATCTCGAGCTATCGGCTTGTTCCGCCTACGTGACGTACCTTCCAGAATTCTCCGGCGAGGCCTAGCACATCCGATTACGTCATTCTCGAGGTGTTTACTGTTATACGGGGATCGGCCAAGATTTCTCTTCCGCTACAATAGTTTTTAATTCCAAACAACTTTTCATAATAGCAATTTCCAATATTACGAGAAATAAAGCTACTTTACTCTTGAGTGAAATTCAAACTTTTTGACCGGTGTTACCTTAGCCATAAATTTCATCCATAAATTTTTTTTTCATATTTTCACAAAAATTTGGTATAAATTTATCAAAAATGAATAAAAGAGATAATATTGACAAGAAAAATGTTATATATGTTATATATGTTTGGAAAAAAAATTTAAACGGGCGATGTATTGACGGTGAATAGATAATGCCACTCAAATTCAAAAATCCTTTATGGATGGTACGTTAGTCAACTTTTTTTCTCAGTTTTTTGTTAAATTCTCAAAGTAAATATAATAAAGCATAACATAAAAAAACGTGATGGAAGTATTTTCCAAAACAAGAGAAAAAAATTCTGAAACTTAGATGTATTGCGGGCTATTCGGTAATACGTCTCAAATTCAAAAATCCTTTATGGATGGGTCGTTAGTCAACTTTTTTTCTCAGTTTTTTGTTAAATTCTCAAAGTAAATATAATTACGCATAACATATAAAAAAATCGTGATGGAGGTATTTTCCAAAACAAGCGAAAAAATTCTGAAACTTAGATGTATTGCGCGGTATTCGTTAATACGTCTCAAATTCAAAAATCCTTTATGGATGGTACGTTAGTCAACTTTTTTTCTCAGTTTTTTGTTAAATTCTTAAAGTAAATATAATAAAGCATAACATATAAAAAAAACGTGATGGAGGTATTTTCCAAAACAAGAGAAAAAAATTCTGAAACTTAGATGTATTGCGGGCTATTCGGTAATACGTCTCAAATTCAAAAATCCTTTATGGATGGATCGTTAGTCAACTTTTTTTCTCAGTTTTTTGTTAAATTCTCAAAGTAAATATAATAAAGCATAACATATAAAAAAATCGTGATGGAGGTATTTTCCAAAACAAGCGAAAAAAATTCTGAAACTTAGATGTATTGCGCGGTATTCGTTAATACGTCTCCAATTCAAAAATCCTTTATGGATGGATCGTTAGTCAACTTTTTTTCTCAGTTTTTTGTTAAATTCTCAAAGTAAATATAATAAAGCATAACATATAAAAAAATCGTAATGGAGGTATTTTTCAAAACAAGCGAAAAAAATTCTGAAACATAGATGTATTGCGCGCTATTCGTTAATACGCCTCAAATTCAAAAATCCTTTATGGATGGATCGTTAGTCAACTTTTTTTCAGTTTTTTGTTAAATTCTCAAAATAAATATAATAAAGCATAACATATAAAAAAAATCGTGATGGAGGTATTTTCCAAAACAAGCGAAAAAAATTCTGAAACTTAGATGTATTGCGCGGTATTCGTTAATACGTCTCAAATTCAAAAATCCTTTATGGATGGTACGTTAGTCAACTTTTTTTCTCAGTTTTTTGTTAAATTCTCAAAGTAAATATAATAAAGCATAACATATAAAAAAAACGTGATGGAGGTATTTTCCAAAACAAGAGAAAAAAATTCTGAAACTTATATGTATTGCGGGCTATTCGGTTGCTGAGAAAAAAAGTTGACTAACGATCCATCCATAAAGGATTTTTGAATTTGAGACGTATTAACGAATACCGCGCAATACATCTAAGTTTCAGAATTTTTTTCGCTTGTTTTGGAAAATACCTCCATCACGATTTTTTTATATGTTATGCTTTATTATATTTACTTTGAGAATTTAACAAAAAACTGAGAAAAAAGTTGACTAACGGTCCATCCATAAAGGATTTTTGAATTTGAGACGTATTAACGACTAGCGCGCTATACATCTAAGTTTCAGAATTTTTTTCGCTTGTTTTGGAAAATACCTCCATCACGATTTTTTTATATGTTATGCTTAATTATATTTACTTTGAGAATTTAACAAAAAACTGAGAAAAAAAGTTGACTAACGATCCATCCATAAAGGATTTTTGAATTTGAGACGTATTAACGAATACCGCGCAATACATCTAAGTTTCAGAATTTTTTTCGCTTGTTTTGGCTCCATCACGATTTTTTTATATGTTATGCTTAATTATATTTACTTTGAGAATTTAACAAAAAACTGAGAAAAAAAGTTGACTAACGTACCATCCATAAAGGATTTTTAAATTTGAGACGTATTAACGACTAGCGCGCTATACATCTAAGTTTCAGAATTTTTTTCGCTTGTTTTGGAAAATACCTCCATCACGATTTTTTTATCTGTTATGCTTAATTATATTTACTTTGAGAATTTAACAAAAAACTGAGAAAAAAGTTGACTAACGTACCATCCATAAAGGATTTTTGAATTTGAGACGTATTAACGAATAGCGCGCAATACATCTAAGTTTCAGAATTTTTTTCGCTTGTTTTGGAAAATACCTCCATCACGGTTTTTTTTATATGTTATGCTTAATTATATTTAGTTAGAGAATTTAACAAAAAACTGAGAAAAAAAGTTGACTAACGTACCATCCATAAAGGATTTTTGAATTTGAGACGTATTAACGAATACCGCGCAATACATCTAAGTTTCAGAATTTTTTTCGCTTGTTTTGGAAAATACCTCCATCACGATTTTTTTATCCACAGAGAACGGCAGTTCTCACCAGTGGCGCACAACACCCCTACAAGCGACACTATATATACACGAAATTTTCGATTTTCTAAACCTGACTGAATGGAAAATTGGGCCAAATCCCACCTTAAAGTTTAGGAAAAGACTCGTCCATCCATATGTTACTTCTCCATTTTGGTCCAAGGGTGTGGATTTTACGGCCCTTCCCATTTAAAGCCTGTTTTTCGTTCTCGTCCCCAAAACTCCCAAAAATTTCAAAAATTTAAGCCCGACCTTTGCGGCATCTGATAGCATAGATCATTACCTTTCCAACGCATATTTAATTTTGAAAATCGGTTATACCATTCAAAAGTTATCGAGCTCAGAAATATGACTCAATTTTTATTTAAAAAATGGAAAATGTTTGTGGATATGTATGTATGTATGTATGTATGTATGTATGTATGTATGTATGTATGTATGTATGTATGTGTGTGGAAAAGTTAAACCGATCTGAATTTTTTTTTCTGTGTTTCAAGAGGGTGTGAGGGCCGATTCAGAACCGGTCTAATTTTTGACTTCTGACTACTGGTAAGTTAGCTAGAGGACTAGGTATATACAAAAATAGCATATTTTTGGGCGTATATATCTTAGGTTCAAGGAAAGACAGGACAACCGCAGATACACCAAATCAATAGGATTAAGTTAAGCTTTCAAATGGCGTCTAAGCGATTAAGCTGAGATATATGCACTGCTCACCATAGCCAAAAAACTGAAAAATTAAACTTTGAAAATTTTGGTTTTTCGACAATTACTCAAAATTTCAACCTACGAATTGCGCCAATAACTGAGCGTTTGTAGAAGGACTCAGGACGCGTCTAACGGTGTATACCTTATATCTGGGAAAATTCGAATTTTTAAGTTATAGGGTTCATAAGTATGATCAAATCTATTTCTTATGGGAAAAACCGTTTTTCAAGCTCAATAATTCCTGTAATACGTTCAGTTATCATACTCGATCTTGGATGCATCAGATACTACTTGTCAATACGTTTCAAATTCATGTTTAGTGATTAACATCAGGTAAGCCGTTTAGAAGTTATAGAGCTCCAAAAGTATAATTAGTCCAGGAACTGAAATTTTTCACTTCGCAATTTTTACAGAATGGATAGATTTGTTTAAAAATTTGACAATAAGTAGTGGATAGTCCAAGGATCAAAATCTATATGATGCCCAAAGACGCTTTTGCCATGGGGTGGTTGCCACCTCATCTCGAGGGTGGAATTTTTTTTTATATTTTGACCGCAAATGCTGGTAAAAATATTAATTATAAACAAAAAATTTTCATTACACATTT
Organism: Diabrotica virgifera virgifera; assembly: GCF_917563875.1. NCBI lineage: Eukaryota > Metazoa > Arthropoda > Insecta > Coleoptera > Chrysomelidae > Diabrotica > Diabrotica virgifera. The sequence goes on along the minus strand of NC_065448.1, from coordinate 147,776,003 downwards.
TTTTGATAAAATTAATAGTTTTCGATTTATTAGTTATCGAAGCTGTTAGTTTTATATCGGAAAGATTACCAGATAACGGCAGTTCTCGCCAGTGGCGCAGAAATACACCCCCCTACACGCGACACTATTATATACACGAAATTTTCAATTTTCTAAATCTGACTGAATTGAAAATTGTGCCAACTCCCATCTTCAAGTTTAGAAAAAGACTCACCCATTCATATGTCAACCATCCATTTTGGTCCAAGGGTGTCGATTTTACGACCCTTCCTATTTTGGATTTGTTTTTCGTTCTGGTCCCCAAAACTCCCAAAAACTTCGAAAATTTAAGTCCGACCTTTGCGGCTCCTAACAGTACTGATCATTACCTTTCCAACGCATGTCTAATTTTGAACATTGCCAGAGAACGGCAGTTCTCGCCAATGGCGCACACCCACACCACCCTACACGCGACACTATATATACACAAAATTTTCGATTTTCTAAATCTGACTGAATTGAAATTTGGGCCAACTCCCATCTTAAAGTTCAGAAAAGACTCACAAATTTATATGTCAACCATCGATTTTGGTCCAAGGGTGTAGATTTTACGGCCCTTCCTATTTAGGGTCTGTTTTTCGTTCTCGTCACCAAAGCTCCCAAAAAGTTAAAAATTTGTCCAACCTTTGCGGTTTCTAATAGAACTGATCATTACCTTTCCAACGCATGTCTAATTTTGAAAATCGGTTATACCATTCAAAAGTTATAGAGCTTAGAAATGTGACTCAATTTTTATTTAAAAAAGGGAAAATGTTTGTGGATATGTATGTATATGTGTTTGAAAGTTAAACCAATTTGATATTTTTTTTCTGTGTTTAAAGAGAGGGTCAGGGCCGATTTAGAACCGGTGTAGTTTGTGACTTTTGACCACCCATAAGCCAGCTATAGGACTTGGTAGGTACAAAACGGCATATTTTTTGGGGGTATATATATTCGGATCAAGAAGAGGCAGGAGAACGCAAATGCCGTCAGGATCAGACATACACACGAGTCATTACAGCCGAAAAACTGAAAAACTAAACTTTGAAAATTTTGGTTTTTCGACAATTACTCAACATTTCAACGTACGAATTGCGCCAATAACTTAGCGTTTGTAGAAGGACTCAAGACGAATCTAACGATGTATACCTCATATCCGGGAAAATTCGAATTTTTAGGTTATAGGCTTCATAAATATGATAAAATCTATTTCCTGTGGAAAAAACGGTTTCGAAAGCTCAATAATTTCTGTACCTAATAGCTTCAGTTATCATACTTTACCTTAGATTAATCAGATACTAGTCAATACGTTTCAAACTCATGTTTACTGATCAAAATCGGTTAAGCCGTCTAGAAGTTATTAAGATAACAAAAGTATAATCCAATTAACGATTATTCCCCAAATGGTTTATGAGTTGTAGTGGTTACGACGCTAAATTTGATCTGGCAACGGGCAATCCGACTTCATTTACCGGCCATCTCAATATATTTTTTTTCAATCTATTTCGAATAGAAAAAAATCTATAATCCATCTAATAAATCTATATCCATCGAATGTACACTAGATGATTTGGGAGATAATGCAACAAAGGTGACCATTTATAAAGCTTGACGTGTAATAGAGGAACATTGCATTCAACTTCATACATTTAATTTATAAATAACTTTGAAAAACTCGTGATACAAGAATAAAAAACCGCTAAACGCCGTAAAAATGAGTGGCGCATAAAATATTCCAACTACAAAAGATCTGATATGAATGTTACGTGGCGCGAAAATGGATTTTCATTTGATGCAAAACAAAATTCTAGTTTTATTTTAAAAGATTTTTCCGTAATATTTGCTAAATTTGAAGTAAACGCGCCACAAAAGAGTTTCAAAATTCAAACTGTATCAAAGTTACTCTTTTGTGGCGCGTTTACTTCAAATTTAGCAAATATTATGGAAAAAATCTTTTAAAATAAAACTAGAATTTTGTTTTGCATCAAATGAAAATCCATTTTCGCGCCACGTAACATTCATATCAGATCTTTTGTAGTTGGAATATTTTATGCGCCACTCATTTTTACGGCGTTTAGCGGTTTTTTATTCTTGTCTGTTATGCTTAATTATATTTACTTTGAGAATTTAACAAAAAACTGAGAAAACAGTTGACTAACGTACCATCCATAAAGGATTTTTTAATTTGAGACGTATTAACGAATAGCGCGCAATACATCTAAGTTTCAGAATTTTTTTCGCTTGTTTTGGAAAATACCTCCATCACGATTTTTTTATATGTTATGCTTTATTATATTTACTTTGAGAATTTAACAAAAAACTGAGAAAAAAAGTTGACGAACGTACCATCCATAAAGGATTTTTGAATTTGAGACGTATTAACGAATACCGCGCAATACATCTAAGTTTCAGAATTTTTTTCGCTTGTTTTGGAAAATACATCCATCACGATTTTTTTATATGTTATGCTTTATTATATTTACTTTGAGAATTTAACAAAAAACTGGGAAAAAAAGTTGACTAACGATCCATCCATAAAGGATTTTTGAATTTGAGACGTATTAACGAATACCGCGCCATACATCTAAGTTTCAGAATTTTTTTCGCTTGTTTTGGAAAATACCTCCATCACGATTTTTTTTATGTGTTATGCTTAATTATATTTACTTTGAGAATTTAACAAAAAACTGAGAAAAAAAGTTGACTAACGTACCTTCCATAAAGGATTTTTGAATTTGAGACGTATTAACGACTAGCGCGCTATACATCTAAGTTTCAGAATTTTTTTCGCTTGTTTTGGAAAATACCTCCATCACGATTTTTTTTATATGTTATGCTTAATTATATTTACTTTGAGAATTTAACAAAAAACTGAGAAAAAAAGTTGACTAACGATCCATCCATAAAGGATTTTTGAAATTGAGACGTATTAACGAATACCGCGCAATACATCTAAGTTTCAGAATTTTTTTCTCTTGTTTTGGAAAATACCTCCATCACGATTTTTTTTATGTGTTATGCTTAATTATATTTACTTTGAGAATTTAACAAAAAACTGAGAAAAAAAGTTGACTAACGTACCATCCATAAAGGATTTTTGAATTTGAGACGTATTAACGACTAGCGCGCTATACATCTAAGTTTCAGAATTTTTTTCGCTTGTTTTGGAAAATACCTCCATCACGATTTTTTTTATATGTTATGCTTAATTATATTTACTTTGAGAATTTAACAAAAAACTGAGAAAAAAAGTTGACTAACGATCCATCCATAAAGGATTTTTGAATTTGAGACGTATTAACGAATACCGCGCAATACATCTAAGTTTCAGAATTTTTTTCGCTTGTTTTGGAAAATACCTCCATCACGATTTTTTTATATGTTATGCTTTATTATATTTACTTTGAGAATTTAACAAAAAACTGAGAAAAAAGTTGACTAACGATCCATCCATAAAGGATTTTTGAATTTGAGACGTATTAACGAATACCGCGCCATACATCTAAGTTTCAGAATTTTTTTCGCTAGTTTTGGAAAATACCTCCATCACGATTTTTTTCATGTGTTATGCTTAATTATATTTACTTTGAGAATTTAACAAAAAACTGAGAAAAAAAGTTGACTAACGTACCATCCATAAAGGATTTTTGAATTTGAGACGTATTAACGACTAGCGCGCTATACATCTAAGTTTCAGAATTTTTTTCGCTTGTTTTGGAAAATACCTCCATCACGATTTTTTTATATGTTATGCTTAATTATATTTACTTTGAGAATTTAACAAAAAACTGAGAAAAAAGTTGACTAACGATCCATCCATAAAGGATTTTTGAATTTGAGACGTATTAACGAATACCGCGCAATACATCTAAGTTTCAGAATTTTTTTCGCTTGTTTTGGAAAATACCTCCATCACGATTTTTTTATATGTTATGCTTAATTATATTTACTTTGAGAATTTAACAAAAAACAGAAAAAAAGTTGACTAACGTACCATCCATAAAGGATTTTTGAATTTGAGACGTATTACCGAATAGCCCGCAATACATCTAAGTTTCAGAATTTTTTTCTCTTGTTTTGGAAAATACCTCCATCACGTTTTTTTTATATGTTATGCTTTATAATATTTACTTTGAGAATTTAACAAAAAACTGAGAAAAAAAGTTGACTTACGATCCATCCATAAAGGATTTTTGAATTTGAGACGTATTAACGAATACCGCGCAATACATCTAAGTTTCAGAATTTTTTTCGCTTGTTTTGGAAAATACCTCCATCACGATTTTTTTATCCACAGAGAACGGCAGTTCTCACCAGTGGCGCACAACACCCCTACATGCGACAGTATATATACACGAAATTTTCGATTTTCTAAACCTGACTGAATTGAAAATTGGGCCAAAACCCATCTTAAAGTTTAGGAAAAGAGTCGTCCGTTCATATGTCAACCATCAATTTTGGTCCAAGGGTGTGGATTTTACGGCCCTTCCCATTTAAAGCCTGTTTTTCGTTCTCGTCCCCAAAACTCCCAAAAATTTCAAAAATTTAAGCCCGACCTTTGCGGCTTCCGATAGCACAGATAATTACCTTTCCAACGCATGTTAAATTTTGAAAATCGGTTTTACCATTCAAAAGTTATCGAGCTCAGAAATATGACTCAATTTTTATTTAAAAAATTGAAAATGTTTGTGGATATGTATGTATGTATGTATGTATGTATGTGTGTGGAAAAGTTACACCGATCTGAATGATTTTTTCTGTGTTTCAAGAAGGTGTGAGGGCCGATTCAGAACCGGTCTAATTTTTGACTTCTGACTACCCTTAAGCCAGCTAGAGGGCTAGGTAGATACAAAATAGCATATTTTTTGGGCGTATATATCTTAGGTTCAAGGAAAGACAGGAAAACCGCAAATACACCAAATCAATAGGGTTGAGTTAAGCTTTTAAATGGCGCATAAGCGATCAAGCTGAGGCATATACACTGCTCACCATAGCCAAAAAACTGAAAAATTAAACTTTGAAAATTTTGGTTTTTCGACAATTACTCAAAATTTCAACCTACGAATTGTGCCAATAACTGAGCGTTTATAGAAGGACTTAGGACGCGTCTAACGGTGTATACTTCATATCTGGGAAAATTCGAATTTTTAAGTTATAGGCTTCATAAATATGATCAAATCTATTTCTTATGGGAAAAACGGGTTTTCAAGCTCAATAATTCCTGTAATACGTTCAGTTATCACACTCGATCTTGGATGCATCAGATACTACTTGTCAATACGTTTCAAACTCATGTTTGGTGATCAACATCAGGTAAGCCGTTCAGAAGTTATAGAGCTCCAAATGTATAATTAGTCCAGGAACTGTAATTTTTCACTTCGCAATTTTTACAGAATGGATAGATTTGTTTGAAAATTTGACAATAAGTAGTGGATAGTCCAAGGATCAAAATCTATATGATGCAGAAATACGCTTTTACCATGGGGTGGTTGCCACCTCATCTCGAGGGTGGAAATTTTTTATTATATTTTGACCGCAAATGCTGGTAAAAACATTAATTATAAGCAAAAAAATGTTCATTATACATTTTTTTCATAAAATTAATAGTTTTCGATTTAGTGGTTATCGAAGCTATTAGTTTTATATCGAACAAATTACCAGAGACCGGCAGTTTTCGCCAGTGGCTCAGAAATACACCCCCCTACACGCGACACTATTATATGCACGAAATTTTCAATTTTCTAAATCTGACTGAATTGAAAATTGTGCCAACTCCCATCTTCAAGTTAAGAAAAAGACTCACCCATTCATATGTCAACCATCCATTTTATTCCAAGGGTGTCGATTTTACGGTCCTTCCTATTTAGGGTCTGTTTTTCGTTCTGGTCCCCAAAACTCCCAAAAACTTCGAAAATTTAAGTCCGATCTTTGCGGCTTCTAACAATACTGATCATTACCTTTCCAACTCATGTCTAATTTTGAACATTACCGGAGAACGGCAGTTCTCGCCAGTGGCGCACACCCACACCCCCCTACACGCGACACTATATTATACACGAAATTTTCGATTTTCTAAATCTGACTGAATTGAAAATTGGGCCAACTCCCATCTTAAAGTTCAGAAAAAGACTCACCGATTTATATGTCAATCATCGATTTTGGTCCAAGGGTGTAGATTTTACGGCCCTTCCTATTTAGGGTCTGTTTTTCGTTCTCGTCCCCAAAATTCCCAAAAATTTTAAAAATTAAATCCAACCTTTGCGGCTTCTAATACAACTTATCATTACCTTTCCAACGCATGTCTAATTTTGAAAATCGGTTATACCATTCAAAAGTTATAGAGCTTAGAAATGTGACTCAATTTTTATTTAAAAAAGAGAAAATGTTTGTGGATATGTATGTATGTGTGTTTAAAAGTTAAACCGATTTGATATTTTTTCTCTGTGTTTGAAGAGGAGGTCAGGGCCGATTTAGAACCGGTGTAGTTTGTGACTTTTGACCACCCATAAGCCAGCTATAGGACTTGGTAGGTACAAAACAGCATATTTTTTTGGGGTATATATCTTCGGTTCAAGAAGAGACAGGAAAACCGCAAATACACCAAATCCATAGCGTTGAGTTAAGCTTTCAAATAGTGTCTAAGCTGTCAGGATCAGACATACACACGGCTCAGTATCGCCGAAAAACTGAAAAACTAAACTTGGAAAATTTTGGTTTTTCGACAATTACTCAACATTTCAACCTACTAATTGCGCCAATAACTTAGCGTTTGTAGAAGGACTAAGACGAATCTAACGGTGTATACCTTATATCCGGGAAAGTTCGAATTTTTAGGTTATAGGCTTCATAAGTATGATAAAATCTATTTCCTGTGGGAAAAACGGTTTTTTAAGATCAATAATTCCTGTAATAGCTTCAGTTATCATACTTGACCTTAGATCCATCAGATACTACTGATCGATACGTTTCAAACTCATGTTTACTGATCAAAATCGGTTAAGCCGTTTAGAAGTTATTAAGCTATAAAAGTATAATCCAATTAACGATTATTCCCGAAATGGTTTATGTAGTTGTAGTGGTTACGACGCTAAATTTGAGCAACGGGCAATCCGATTTCATTTACCGGCCATCTCAATATTTTTGTTTCAATCTATTTCGAATAGAAAAAAATCTAGTGCACATTCGATGGATACTAGATTATCTGGGATATAATGCAACAAAGGTGACCATTTATAAAGCTTGACGTGTAATAGGTAGTGTGACCAACTCCAATTCAGTCGAACTCGGGACAAAGCTGAAAAAAATACTTAAAATCCGGGACTTTTCAATGAAAATCGGGCCATGTTTTTCAAATATAGAACTTTAATATCATCATTTTATTGATAATATAACATTTTTATGTTGACAATGATATTTTTGTTGGGATTAAGCAACAATTGATTGTAATTATAACTACATTTTTCTTAGTTTTTGACGTTTCGACTCCCAATCCGGAAATCGTTCTTAAAAAAGGAAATTTTTTATGTGGTACTAGTAATACAAAGAGCACTGAACGCTAGAATGCTGGAAAAAAGACCGGTTGGAAAGCCAAGAAAGGGCTGGGAAGACACAGTAAACAGCGACGCACAAGCACTTTTAGGAGTCCGTGTATGGAGAAGAGCAGCCACATACAAACAAGGGTGGAGGCAAAAAATAAAGGAGGCCAAGGCTCAATTTGGGCTGTAGCGTCGTAGAAGAAAAAAAATTAGTACATATTACATTCCAGACATTGTCGACTTTTTTGCGTCCCACCAATTCAATTTAATGTGAATTCTTAAAAGAATAACGTATTCAAAATTTCAAAATAAAATTTTACCAAAACTTTGAAAATTCGGATGGCCCGGAAGCCTTGTTCGGGACACCTGGACACGACTTCGTAATTCGGGCCATGTCCCGGATTTTTCGGGCTAGTTGGTCACATTAGTAATAAGGGAAAATTGCATTCAACTTCATACATTTAATTTATAAATAACTTTGAAAAACTCCTGATACAAGAATAAAAAACCGCTAAACGCCGTAAAAATGAGTGGCGCATAAAATATTCCAGCTACAAAAGATCTGATATGAATATTACGTGGCGCGAAAATGGATTTTCATTTGATGCAAAACAAAATTCTAGTTTTATTTTAAAAGATTTTTCCATAACATTTGCTAAATTTGAAGTAAACGCGCCACAAAAGAGTTTTAAAATGCAAACTGTATCAAAGTTACTCTTTTGTGGCGCGTTTACTTCAAATTAGCAAATATTATGGAAAAATCTTTTAAAATAAAACTAGAATTTTGTTTTGCATCAAATGAAAATCCATTTTCGCGCCACGTAATATTCATATCAGATCTTTTGTAGCTGGAATATTTTATGCGCCACTCATTTTTACGGCGTTTAGCGGTTTTTTATTCTTGTATATTATGCTTAATTATATTTACTTTGAGAATTTAACAAAAAACTGAGAAAAAAAGTTGACTAACGTACCATCCATAAAGGATTTTTGAATTTGAGACGTATTAACGAATAGCGCGCAATACATCTAAGTTTCAGAATTTTTTTCGCTTGTTTTGGAAAATACCTCCATCACGATTTTTTTATATGTTATGCTTAATTATATTTACTTTGAGAATTTAACAAAAAACTGAGAAAAAAAGTTGACTAACGATCCATCCATAAAGGATTTTTGAATTTGAGACGTATTAACGAATACCGCGCAATACATCTAAGTTTCAGAATTTTTTTCGCTTGTTTTGGAAAATACCTCCATCACGATTTTTTTATATGTTATGCTTAATTATATTTACTTTGAGAATTTAACAAAAAACTGAGAAAAAAAGTTGACTAACGTACCATCCATAAAGGATTTTTGAATTTGAGACGTATTAACGAATAGCGCGCAATACATCTAAGTTTCAGAATTTTTTTCGCTTGTTTTGGAAAATACCTCCATCACGATTTTTTTACATGTTATGCTTTATTATATTTACTTTGAGAATTTAACAAGAAACTGAGAAAAAAAGTTGACTAACGTACCATCCATAAAGGATTTTTGAATTTGAGACGTATTAACGAATACCGCGCAATACATCTAAGTTTCAGAATTGTTTTCTCTTGTTTTGGAAAATACCTCCATCACGGTTTTTTTATATGTTATGCTTTATTATATTTACTTTGAGAATTTAACAAAAAACTGAGAAAAAAAGTTGACTAACGTACCATCCATAAAGGATTTTTGAATTTGAGACGTATTAACGAATACCGCGCAATACATCTAAGTTTCAGAATTTTTTTCGCTTGTTTTGGAAAATACCTCCATCACGATTTTTTTATATGTTATGCTTTATTATATTTACTTTGAGAATTTAACAAAAAACTGAGAAAAAAAGTTGACTAACGATCTATCCATAAAGGATTTTTGAATTTGAGACGTATTAACGAATACCGCGCCATGCATCTAAGTTTCAGAATTTTTTTCGCTTGTTTTGGAAAATACCTCCATCACGATTTTTTTTATGTTATGCTTAATTATATTTACTTTGAGAATTTAACAAAAAACTGAGAAAAAAAGTTGACTAACGTACCATCCATAAAGGATTTTTGAATTTGAGACGTATTAACGAATACCGCGCAATACATCTAAGTTTCAGAATTTTTTTCGCTTGTTTTGGAAAATACCTCCATCACGATTTTTTTATATGTTATGCTTTATTATATTTACTTTGAGAATTTAACAAAAAACTGAGAAAAAAAGTTGACTAACGATCTATCCATAAAGGATTTTTGAATTTGAGACGTATTAACGAATACCGCGCCATGCATCTAAGTTTCAGAATTTTTTTCGCTTGTTTTGGAAAATACCTCCATCACGATTTTTTTATATGTTATGCTTAATTATATTTACTTTGAGAATTTAACAAAAAACTGAGAAAAAAAGTTGACTAACGTACCTTCCATAAAGGATTTTTGAATTTGAGTGGCATTATCTACTCACCGTCAATACATCGCCCGTTTAAATTTTTTTTCCAAACATATATAACATATATAACATTTTTCTTGTCAATATTATCTGTTTTATTCATTTTTGATAAATTTATACCAAATTTTTGTGAAAATATGAAAAAAAAATTTATGGATGAAATTTATGGCTAAGGTAACACCGGTAACTTTTTGACATACCTCTAGAATATTCAAAAAATTTGATATTTGATGGTTAAATCTTAGGTTTTGGACCATGCAGAGCTTTTTATAAAGAATAACTTTTTTTCGAAAAATTAATAATAAAAAAGTTTTCCATATGGATACAACTTACAGGGACATACTGTATAAGACCATAATACGACCAGCAGTCGCGTATGGAAGCGAAACATGGACGCTAACAAAAAGAGAAGTAAATAAATTGCTGGGGTGGGAACGTAAAATCTTTCGAATGATATATGGCCCTTGCAGAGACAGCGTGACAAACGAATGGAGGCGCAGATACAATAACGAGCTAGAGTCTCTATTCGGAAAAGAAAATCTAGTCAGATATATAAAGGCCAATAGACTCAGATGGGCAGGGCATGTGATACGCAGTAACGACAATCGCCTTATAAACAATATGTTCTGGGAAAGGCCAGATGGAAGAAGGTCTGTAGGGCTGCCTAGAAAAAGGTGGAAAGATGCAGTTAAAGAAGATCTAGAGAAAATGGGAGTGCGACAATGGGAATTAGTGGCACAGGACCGACAAACATGGAAGGCAATAGTAAACGCGGCAAAGACTCACGAAGAGTTGTAGCGCCATCGATGACGATGATGATGACCATACGTGGGTAATCCGATAAGTAGGTACTTAGCCACTCCGCCCTATGGCGCCATTATCGCAAGAGAAATATTATCGTATAATATTTCTAAATTCTTGTAGAGGGTCTATGTCAAAATCTCAGCCAAATCTGACTTATAGTTTTGTTTTGAGCGCGTGTGGAAGTGGGCGTGTCTGGGAATTTTAGAAAAATAAAAAAAGAGCAATATGTATCTGTCGGTGATTCGGTTCTTGTTTTTGGAAGAAAAATCGCACAGTGAAGGAGATGGAGATTCTTCTTCTTCGATGGAGATCAATAAAAATTGGTTTAATGAGTTTCAGCGGGATGGCACGTCGGTTTTTATTAAAAGTCATGCCCAGGTGCCCCGAAAACGGCTACCACGGAGGATAACGTGAAAGGTATTCACGATGTCGTAAAGCAGACCGCGAAATGAAGGTTCGCCAGATAGCTGCGACCACGCTGCGATAATAGGAATATCAAAAGATCGCATGGGCCATATCCTGCATGAAATTTTGGGCATGAGGCGCAACCATAAGACCAATTCAGAGCAGTGACTGAGGCTGTTTAAACGTAATGCGGATAAGTTTCAATGTTGCTTCATAACCGTCCACGAAACATGGATCCGCCGGCACTCACCAAAGACCAAGAAACAGTCGATACAGTGGACGTCACCCTGCGAACGTACTAGAAGAAGGCGAAGACTTTTCTATCGGCCGGAAAGGTGATGGCCGCTATTTTCTGGAATTAAAAAGGTGTAATCTATATCAACTTTTTGGAAAAGGGCAAAACGATCACAGAGCTTTACTATGCATCATTATTGAGCCAATTCGACGCCGAATTGCAGAAAAAACAGCCCCAATTGAGGAAGAATAAAATGCTCTTCCACCATGACAACGCATCGGCTCACAAACTTGTTTAATTGGGCTACGAACTTCTATTGCATCTACCGTATTCTCCAGATTTGGCCCTGTATGACTTCCTTTTGTTTCCAAACTTGAGAAAGTCCCTCGCCGGGCAGAAATTTAAGTCGAATGAGGAGTCAATCACCACCATGGAAGCGTATTTTGCAGACCTTGAGAAAAACGTATTTTTGAGACTGGTTAAATAAGTCGGATAATAATAATAATATCGTATGACATTTTTGCCGGGGAGATCCTTTCGGATTGTTCCGGCGCCATTTACATCTTTGAGACTGTTTCAAGTAACTACTGTCCATGTACACTAATAGTGCAGTCACTGAAGGTTTTCACCTCCAATTTAAGAAACTTGAAAAGGTGACATGATGCCAACTTGCGCTTTTACCCTGGGGTGGATGCCACCCCTTCTCGGGGGTGAAAATTATTTTATTAAAAATAAAACCATAAATCGATAGAGACAAATTTTAAGCAAAATTTGTTATATGAAGTTATTAATATAAATCAATACTTTTTGAGTTATTCAAGACCAAAAATTTTATTTTTTCATAAAAAAATGCATGTCTTAAAGCTGTTTTCACGTAACTCAAAAACTATAAGCTTTTAGAAAAAAGTTATTGCCAAAATTGAAGATACATAATATAAAATTGAATACACTCGTCACTTAAACAGCTAAAGTAATGTTAATTCAAAGTGAGCTCCAGGAAAAGTTAATAGCATTAAAAATAAGCATGTTATGATGAAAATAAGAGAACCCTTTCGAATTTTTTAAGAAAAAGTGAAAAATAAAACATATGCCATTTCCACAAAAATTAAAAGTTATGGAAATCCTTACAAGAATTTCTGTACATTAGCATAATTAATTATTTCAAAAATTTTGACCGGTTTAGAATGCACATTTTTGAAAAAAAGATATAAGTAATTTAAAAAAATCAGAATTTTTAAAATTATCGTAATTTTCATTTTCTTTTGATAATAACTCCAAAAATACTCAATATACGAAAAAATAATATACAATCAAATTTTAGTTTTTTCTGTATCAAATATTTTACCTTTTTGTTATTTCTGTAGGATAAAAAATAACCGAGATAGAAACGTTTAAAGCTTAAATTTTGCTGAGAGAACCATGTAACCGGGGCCATTTAACCTTTTAAAAGGGTTTAAAAGATTGAATCCAACGTGGTTTATTAGCACTTGCAATTAACTTTCAAATGTTTTTTAGGTAAACCTGATATCTTAAAAATTAACGGAGTTATTAAAAAGTAAGAATAACATTTTTTGGAAAATGTTTAAAATATTAATTTTGAAAAATTTTTGGAGCATAAATTTTAATGCTATCGACTCGTTCGGGAGCTCCTTTGATAGATATTTCTATGTACTTTGACAAATGTTTAATAAGTTTGTTATAAAATGCATCATGTTCCCGTTATTTAAGCTTGAATACTTAGATTTGGGTACTCACCGAAAAAATATATACATTTAATTACCTATAACTCACTTTTAGTTAACATAAGAAAGATTTTTAGCAAGAAGTTTATTTCGTTTTTTATTAGCTTCAATTTTGGTAATAATAACTTTTTTGTAAAAACTTATAGTTTTTGAGTTATTTGTGAAAAATCGGTTGAAAACATGCATTACTCTCACGAAAAATTAAAATCTTTGATCTTTAATAACTCAAAAAGTTTTAATTTATTTTAATAACTTGATATAACAAATTTTGCTTAGAATTTGTCCCTCTATCGAATTATGGGGTTATTTTTAATAAAATAATTTTCACCCCCGAGAGGGGGTGGCATCCACCCCCACGGTAAAAGCGTCAGTTGACACATTGTCGTCTTTTTTCCTTGAGATATCCTCTAACCACTCACCAATTTTCATGCAAATCGATGGATGATCAACGAAATCGGAGGTAATAGCTCATATCCACCTTCAGTAAGTGCACTATAGTCCAGGGCAAAGAAGTCGGAGTATAGCTGGGTTAAGTGTATCGAGCTAAAAGGAGACTGTTATTACTGTTATTAATGTAGAGTGCCAACTGTCTGGTGAATAATTATGTTAAAATAAATAATATGTAACAACTATAGTTTTGATTTGCAAAATTGGAAATAATTGTGTAAATAATGTTCTGGTAAAACTATCAAAAATCGATTACTTGATAAAAACAGTGAGAACTAGTATTGAGTGTAAGTATTGAGTCTAATTATAGAACACTTACCACATTATAATAAGCTTCATATATGGCACTGTGAGATCCTGCTACCTGGAAAATTTAATAAGCTTAAATATCTTGTGAAGGTGTATTGTGTATTGGTTTAAGTACAAATTGGGGACTTAAGGTGGTAGGCGCAAAATCTTGGTGCAATGCTATTTAAATGTATTTGTATGAGACAATGGATAGATATGGTTAGGAATGTATGTATTCCAACTAGAAACCATTCTCCAACTTTTCTGTAGACGAAGTTTTGTCAATGTTAAATGTTTTGTCAAATGTTTTGTCAATGTTTTGTCAAATATAATGAATGGTAAGCCGGTTCTAACCTCATACAGAGAGTTAATTTTGGTGGTGGCGGCACAGTGCTATGGAGTGGTATTTCTTGGAAAAGACATACCGAACTTGTGGAGGTGATTAGGTGAATGACAATTGACATGTAAATTAAAAACATTTTAGATGATCATGTCTTGCCATTAGAAGATATGATAGATTCGTGCTAATTAGAATAGTGAATACCTACCTTGATGCAATTCAATTTAAAAATTATATTGGACACCAGACAGCTCATATCAGATTTATATGATAATTTCAAAATGTGCAATACAGTAGAACCCTGCAAAACCGAACCTCTCTAATCCGAGCGTTTGACAAATCTGAACCAACAGAAAGTGAAAAAAATTTAAAAACTCAAGACAAAAACTTAGTAACATGTTTATTATACACAGTGAAACCAGAAGATTGAACAATCTAGGATTAATGGATCTGACATTTAAAATTTCTTAAAAATGAATACATACTTGATACATAGTGCTTATAAAGGTTAAAAATAAACTTGTCAGTTTTTTTGCAGTCAATCTGAGTTCAACAATATTGTCCACACTCTTGCAAGAATGTTTGCAGCCCTAAGGAGCATTCTTAAAGAAGTCAGTCACTTTCTTGTGACACATGGAAGTGTAGCGAATTGACGCAGGGATGTTAAACCACTTAAACATAAACATTACAATGCCCAGTAACGCAGCAGAGTTCTGCTCAACGTAATATAGAGCCACACTCAGAGCTTTAGTGGCATCTGTGTGTGACACTTGATATGGCAGGGAAACTTCTTCCATGCTTTCTTCATCTTCATTAGGGTTCCTCTTGAGGTTGAACCAAGTCTACAATGTCTTCATCCATAAATTCTTGGTGCCCATTGTCGTCAGCCTCAATCCATTCTGTAATTGACTTTCATCTTCATTTTTTCTCATCCTATTGTTACACGACTTCTAGGAGGTCATCTTGTAATGGAGCGTGGAAAAATGGACCTTCTACAAATTGTAAATCTAGCCAGTGAGTTAGCGACTAAACACAAACAATTTCAATATCATACCATACAAAACACGCAGACGGTAGAGCTCACGGTGGAAGCGCCATAATTATAATTGATTCTATTAAAAACTCTGAAAGGGAAAAATATAACAAAGACTACCTGCAAACATCAGTGACATAAATCTGAGATGGGTAGAAGAGGGAGAGAGTGAGACAGGTGCAGCAACTCAACGACAACGACAAGCTTTGAATTATGAAGCTTTGTTTTTAAACCAAGAGGAGTAAACTAAAAAGACAGATTCACACTCAAGAAAGTTACTAGAAATATCACCAAATACATCTTCTTTTTTGGTTGATCTTATATAAGCCTTTGACGGTAATCCATAAATATATTATACTAATACGTCGCTAAAAAGTTCTAAAAACAATTTTTTTATATAAAAACAGACTGAAAATCTAAAAATTCAAGGAATAACGCAGAAAATACAAAAAATTGCTGATATAACTTAATTAACCTGTGAAATGCCAATAGTGTCTAAATTTTATGTCATTGGTGTTAAAATTTGATAACAGTGGAGTAAACCTGCCTGACATTGGACCAATTACAAACAAGCATTATGGCGAGAAAATTTGAATTACTCCACTTGGTTTAAAAGCAGACTATAGTTAGGCTAACTGTCGGATAATCCAAACTTTTTGGAATCCATACAGGCTGTCCCCCCAATTAGTTCGGGTTTGCGGGGCTCTACTGTATTTTTGTCAGTATATATCTTAAAAACTAAGAGTGTAGTGTTTAAAACTGGTATAATTATTCAGTATAACGCTGGGATATTTTCAAAATAAATCTGACCCCTGCCAACACAATAAAATTATGAAGTTTTTTAATAGAATTTTTCAGTTGTGGCTCCAGATGAATTGATAATCATAAAATAATCAATAATTATGTATCAATGCCTTGACCAAAATATTAAAACTATTTAATAGTATAAGACAATACCATCGGGGTTTCAACGTAATTATATATTTGTCTACAATATTGAAATCACTGGTAATTAATCAAAAATACCTATGTAAGATGTTGATGTTGTTATTGATATTTTGAAGTAGTTAAGACATTATCCAAATGTCAAGGGTGTGACAAACATTTTTCTTACAACTACAAGGAATTATTTATTAAAAATTTAAGCTAGATTATTTTTAAAACAATTAGAAATGCTTAGTGGTGGACAAATTTTGTTTGATTTTAGTAGTCTTCTACCGCCCACTGTAACATCCTGCTCAATATATCCATTGAACGTGTAATTAAGGATACAAAACTTAACAATATCATAAACATAAACGTTCTACACTAACAACTGCGGAACTTAACAGTATATTTTTAAAGAAAAACGAGTTATTTTTGGTAAATTATAAACCTACCTGTGTAGGAGACGGCAACGCAGCCATCTTTTCGAATAATACTGAAGATTTTCTGATTGGTTAAAAAGTTATCCAATGACAGATAAAATCAATAACATGCGAAGGGTATGTTCCATACATTTGAATCAGAGTTGACATGATGACATTTGACATAAAATATATTTCGAATTTGCTTGTTGCTTGTTTTTCCAAATGATATTCTTTTATGTTTTCATAATTATTATTCTTTAGCTTTTTACTCTATCATTTTCCTTCTTTGTTCCATCAAAAAGGTCAAAAACACGTATGGTTCGTACAGTATAAATACCTCTATACGTCATCCGCGTCATAACAAGTGACGTTACATGATACCAACACAAAATATTTAAATCAAAGGTCTCTTCGTTCTTAAAATTGTTTAGCCAAGTACACTGGAATTACAGCCACTATGGTCTGTCTTTAAACCAGGAGGAGTAATTCAAATTTACCGCGCCGTAATGCTTGTTTGTAATTGGTCCAACCGCAGGGAAGTTTACTCCACTGTTGTGCAATTTTAACACTAATGACATTTATGGAATTTTGGCACTACTGGCATTTCATAGGTTAATTAAGTTATATCGGCGATTTTTTTGTGTATTCTGCGTCATTCTTTTAATTTTTAGATTTTTAGGGCCGGTACTTTATGTCCCGGTTAATCTCAGTTTAGCTAACTGGGGTTTAATCGGGACAGAAATATATGCATAACATAGACATAAACGCAATTAATCATAAATAATTATAATAATAATTATAATTGCATTTATTTAGAAGGAGTGTGAGCCGTATGGCTAAATCTGGATTGCATTTATTACAACGCAAGAGGCCCTTAAGAGGTACCTAACCGAGGTTTAACCGGGACATAAAATACCGGCCCATTTAGGATCGGTACTTTATGTCACGGTTAAACCTCGGTTAGCTAACCGGGGTTTAATCGGGACAGAAGCTTTCTTAGGGCCTTTTGCGCTGTAATAAATGCAATTAAAAATTATTATTATAATTATTTATGATTATAATCGCGTACAATGAAGTACAATTGCGTTTATGTCCATGTTATGCATATATTTCTGTCCCGATTAAACTTCGGTTAGCTAACCGAGGTTTTAACCGGGACATAAAGTACCGGCCCTTAGTCTACTTTTATATAAAAAAACAGTTGTTTTTAGAACTCTTTGGCGACGTATTGGTTTAATATAATATGTATGGATTACCGTCGAAGGTCGATATATGATCAACCAAAAAAGATGTATTTGGTGATTTTTCTATTGAATTTGTTAGGTGCGGATCTGTCTTTTTAGTTTACTCCTCCTGGTTTAAAAACAAACCATAGACATATTTTATATACACGATATTTTACGATTTCTATTAATATAAAATGAAGGCCGCGTCTCACCATCAAATAATTTGATCAAACAGTTTGAGCAAACTCCGTCTCACCATCAAATAATTGACAGTTATTTGATCAAACTTGACAGTCAAACTTGACTAGTGACACAAACTATACATACTAACTGTCACTTTGTGTCACTAACTGTCAAGTTTGATCAAATAACTGTCAATTATTTGATGGTGAGACGGGGCCTTCACAATTGCAGTTTTTTTGAAATTCTAAAAATCTGTTCTCTCACTATCAGTCTAGTTTGATCAAATTTTTTGTATTGAGTAACTTGTTTGTACTTTATTTAAAATTAAAATTTTTCATTATTATCCACAATGAACACTCAAGGCCGCGTCCCACCATCAAATAATTTGATCAAACTGGTTTGAGCAAACTGAAAGTGACAGTTAGTGACGTCACATCCTGAGTGTTCATTGTGGATAATAATGAAAAATTTTAATTCTAAATAAAGTGCAAACAAGTTAAACAACTCAAAACAAAAAATTTGATCAAAGGCCGCGTCCCACCATCAAATAATTTGATCAAACTTGACAGTTAGTGACACAAATGAACACTCAAGGCCGCGTCCCACCATCAAATAATTTGATCAAACTGGTTTGAGCAAACTGAAAGTGACAAGAAAGTGACAGTTAGTGACGTCACATCCTGAGTGTTCATTGTGGATAATAATGAAAAATTTTAATTTTAAATAAAGTACAAACAAGTTAGACAACTCAATACAAAGAATTTGATCAAATTAGACTGATAGTGAGAGCACAGATTTTTAGAATTTCAAAAAAACTGCAATTGTGACGTCACTTTGACGTACTTCCGGAGTTTGCTCAAACTGTTTGATCAAATTATTTGATGGTGAGACGCGGCCTTGATAGTGAGAGCACAGATTTTTAGAATTTCAAAAAAACTGCAATTGTGACGTTACTTTGACGTACTTCCGGAGTTTGCTCAAACTGTTTGATCAAATTATTTGATGGTGAGACGCGGCCTTCAGGATGTGACGTCACTAACTGTCACTTTCAGTTTGCTCAAACCAGTTTGATCAAATTATTTGATGGTGGGACGCGGCCTTGAAATACGCCATAACTTGTTTCATTTGTATAAATGGATTGTAAAGCATTTTTATGAAGCTCATTTGTCAAGATCACACTAAAGGCCGCGTTTCACCATCAAATAATTTGATAAAACAGTTTGAGCAAACTTGACGTACTTGAGGAAGTACGTCAAAGTGACGTCACAATTGCAGTTTTTTTGAAATTCTAAAAATCTGTGCTCTCACTATCAGTCTAGTTTGATCAATTTTTTTGTATTGAGTTGTCTAACTTGTTTGTACTTTATTTAAAATTAAAATTTTTCATTATTATCCACAATGAACACTCAGGATGTGACGTCACTAACTGTCACTTTCTTGTCACTTTCAGTTTGCTCAAACCAGTTTGATCAAATTATTTGACGGTGGGACGCGGTCTTAAGTGAAATGGTGATATTTTGGCATAAATTGGTATTATAGTCGGTTCGCTAAACTCAGACACAACTGGCTAGTGATTTTGGTAGGTAATTTTTTTGTTTTTGGTTAGTTTTGGCAAAATTGTCAAAATTTCTTCCTAAAATCACTGGCCAATTGTGTCTGAGTTTATCGAACCGACTATACGCTGTGAGCTTCGCTGGTGTCGCTCCTAGCGGACTACTATTCAACTTTCACCGGTAATTTTTAAATTTATTATTTAATTGTTATCGCTTAATATTTACAACGCAAAAAAGTAATTAAATTGTAATGGATTTTTTTAAGATATTGCTAATCATTTTGACGTTCTATTGACAAAATATGAATTTCTTACTTCGGATACTTTCACAATCATCGTGTAGATGGCGCTAAGATTAATGGATTAATACATGATACTATAAATAAAGAGATAGTATTTTCCCGTAGCTCAAATACGTCCGAGTTCGCGCATTGATTACGTAACTGGAGACCGGAAGTTGAATTTGAATTCTTGTTAAAGTTAAATGGGATTTGTATGCATTATGTGATGAAATTATTCAATTAGCAAAATAACATTAAACTTCAATGTATTCGAAAAGATTTTAGTGTCGAGATTCCAGTCAAAATACTGTCAAAGATAAAATATAAAATACAACCGCGAACAATTCAAAGTAATGGGACATTACGAATGATTACGAACCATTACGAACTTGCCGGTCTCCAGTTACGTCACGACTTCCGGATGTGCAACATATTATCTTGTTATTTATAGTATCATGGATTAATAGATTAATAGAACATTAAAAAAACTTAAATTCAGTATTTAAAACGTAAGCATATTTAAGGTAAAAATATATACCACAGCTTTGACCAACAAGGGCGAATATAAGGGGGGGCCGAGGGGGCCCGGGCCCCTCCCGAAATAAAAATAAATAAATGAAAAATGGTTGATGAAGTTAAAAAATACAAGTTAACACAAAATATTGAAGTGGATGGAGATTGATTGATTTTATGGAGATTGATATTGGCTCCGTGCGTCTCCCCTCTACGTACAGTCACGTGATACGCTGTCAGATTTTGTAAGGACGTTTTAACATTGAGTCTTATGGGATTATTTTGTTATACTTGAATATTTTATTTTGTAGTGATAATAACCGAATACAATTGTTAGAATTCATTAGTTATTAATTTATACTGTAATTTATAGTGCAACGAAATATATTCCTTTTCGTTAATAAATATTTATTGACATAAACTGCGATAGTGAGGTTATGCATACAAAATCAAACTGATAATCAATATTGGAAAGTGAAGAATTTATAGTGCGTTTTTATTTTCTGTTTATATTAATACATAATATCACTAGCGTGACACGACATTTTTTTAAATGTCTCATTTAAACATACACAAAGCGTCCTTATAAAATTTTAAAAAACCTCCACCATGAGCAGGTCGGTCGATTTTGCTTTGACACTTTGTTAACGCTCGGAGCGAATATACTGTTTGTTGTGCATGCTGGCTGTTCGGAAGGATTTATCCAAGGAGCATAACTGGTTTATAGAGCCTACACTACTATTTTATAGTGGAGATTATCATTGTCAAATGAATTCCAAAATTTTTGAAAAATATGTAATAGAAAAATTGTTAAGACATTAAACAAGAAAAAGGGGAAAAAGCTCGGACTCGGAAGTAGGTGCTAATTATGGTAACCCCTCACTTACGTCCGTGCATTATTCTCCCCTTCCTTTTTTGGGATCTCCCTAAACGGCAACTTTGCTCAGAGTCGTTCTTAACGGAGCCAGTACATTTTACTTACTACCGCTTTAATTTTAGCGATATGGCAACGCTGTGCGGAACGTTCTCGGCGCATGCTGTGTTGATTGTTTTCAGAGAAGCGTCAGTTACAAACTGCAATTAAGTGGTGTTGAGTTTGCTTTATTTGTTATTCGTCTGTTGTTATCCGTTGTTATATAGTTCAGCTCATTTCGTTATGAAGAGACAAGCTTCAATTGAAACCTTTTTTACCAATCCACAGAGACTTTGCAATAAGCAATGAAGAAGTTCTTGACAAGTTTGCGAGTGTACCAAGAAACCTTGATTTTGTGTTGTAAACTTAAAATATAAAAGTTGTAATAAAGTTGTAAACTTAAAATATTAAATTAAAATAAAAATATACCAATTCTTTAAATTTTTTTTCGTGGGAGTATACCCGAACCCCCCTCTGCTTATTCCATACCCCCCCCCCCCGGATTCCCCGGTTATTGGCCCCCCCCCAAAATATTTTCCTATATCCGCCACTGTTGACCAACTAATATTTTTTATAATTAATGTTTTTAATTTTAATTTTAAATTAATCACTTTGACATTTATGTCAAATTTCCGGTAAAGGTTTACAGACTTGTCACTACTGGCGTTCGCGAATTTGTAAATATACTACATTCGCTCTCGCGAGATTTTTTTTTGAGACATTCGGAATAGGAAACGTACAACACAAAAATTCCTACCTCACACTATTAACTGCTAAAATCAACTCAAATCAACTTAATCTTTCATTAAAAAAAGAAGAATTATTAGAAATAGTGGGAGTGTCTACTAATCTCATAAAATTTTGTGAAGTTTATTTCTACAAAATATTTTTATTTTGTACAATAAATAATTTTCTCATTTGCTATCAATACATTATAATGGTTTAAATAAATAAATATTGATTGGCGTAAGGTTTATGTTATTTTTATGTCTGTTTACTATTAATAATATTGGATATGAGCAGGTGCGTTGGTTTTGTAGTAATTTCCAGTCACTTCTGACAACTGAATTTTTCAAAAAAGAAATTACTAACGTCAGTGTCAAAAAAAATCTCGCGAGAGCGAATGTAGTATATCCCCTCTACGTACGAACTCACAGCGTATAACTTATTTGACAGTTCGATGTTGACACTTTAGGTTTGTTCCAACACAACGAAAACCCGTCATGAAACGATCACGAAACTGCGCAGTAAAGAAAATAACCCATGGGACGTATTATTTTCCTATCTGCGCGCAGTTTCGTGATCGTTTCATGGCGGTTTTCGTTGTGTTGCAACAAACCTTTTATATTTGTTTTTATTATTTACTACAAGTATGATTTGTATAATATTATAAGTATTTGTTTTACTAATTGCTTTAACGTAAAATTATTACTAATTCTTGTTTTGTATTTCTAACGTTTTTGTTAGAATGAACACAGGAATTTTTTGTAATTTGGCAATGTCAAAGATCTCTAACGTAGATAATGACGTCCAACGGTATTTACACTGTACCAACCATACTGTTGATGTGTCTTGTCTTCTATGCTGCTCTGTCAGATTATAAGGTTCTGTGTGTTCTGTGCCATGAAATTTATGTGGATTGTCTATATAATGGAGTACCAACAATTAAAAATTAAAATTTCTAAATTATAACCTAGTGTATGCTTGTTGACATTAAATTTAGTCCTTAAATTTAATATAAATATGCCATCAAAAAAGAAAAAATATAATGCAAGATTTCCAGCTGTAAGTTTATTTATTCATTTAATTTATATTATTAAAAATTACACATATTTTAGGGAAGAATAAAAAAAATTATGCAAACAGATGAAGAAGTTGGAAAAGTGGCACAAGCAGTACCAGTAATAATCTATATCCTTTTTTTACTTATTTAAAAGTTAAGTTTTTGATGGGTAATTGCAATAATTAATTGGGCATGTTCTTTTTGTATGTTGTAAAACAAAGTGACATAAATGGTAATAATGTTTTCCTAACATACTGTAAACAAAAGATGTTTTGAATTTTGGTAGATATTATTTTTTAAATACGATTTCAAAATTCATTATTAAGTTATTGCGTTTGAATTTAAAATATCTTATTTACATCTGACTTGTGGATTATAGTATACAAATAATAAATGAATTGACATGTATCCCAAAAATGGCATTAAGAAGTGATTATAGCCTTATATGAAATACCATCAGGGCTATTATCTTAACTCTTTATATAGATTGAAAATTGTAGATATAGTGTAATCAGATTGAAATATAAGTTTTAACTTAACTAACAGATTAACTATATCCATAACATTATTTTGTTTTTGTCTTTTTCCACAAGAAAACCACTGTTTTTCTTTATACCATAGAGTTTTTTTTACACACTACACATTTTAGTAGAATAGTTCATGATATATGGATGGTGTTTTGTAAAAACTGTCTAACCCACATTTGTTTACAAATGATGTTAGATGTGTCAAACTGCAGCATAATGGCATGTTTACATGTATCCAGTAATTGGTGCCAATCGCACTGACACGGCAGTGCTAGCAGGCAGTGCTAGCATAGTAGTGGCATCATGTAAACATCTTTTTTGTGCCAGTCCAGCACTGTCTCAAATAGAAAGGTGGTCTATTTTTCATGCCAGTGAGACTGTCCCCAGTTACTGGATATATGTAAATGTGCCATAATGCATACTATAGCAAGCAAAAATGGTATAAGTCACATCTATGCTGATGGCGGCATCTGCGAACTAACTTTTAAACCACATTTATCAAATAATACGAATGCCAAAATTTGTAAAAATAGTCTAATCCACGTTTTCATTATGTATATGTGGGTTAGACGCTTGTTGCAACTCTTTGTAAGCCGGTTTTCATTGTTTTAAATGTGTGACAGGTTGTTATTTATGCTCTTATTGTAACATTTTAAAGCAAAAAAATTACAAATTGATAGTTGTTCCTACTTCAAGACCATTATTTTTATTACTCAAGGTACCTATAAACTTATTTTGACTTAAAAATGAAGTGTTCATTGAGGTGTCAAAATGGCACACTTCTGTCCGCTAAAAAAATAAAGAACCTTAACTATTCATGTAAGTTAATTACCCAAGATAACATTTATGGATTTCTGAACATCGACTATAAATATTGTGAAGACGATTTGGAAGGAATTGGGTTAAATCCAGGTTTAGAAATTGATCAAGATCAAATCAAGCAAGAACTTAATTAGTAACGTTTACTTACTATTAGTAATAAAATTGAATTCTCAGTGTTTTCTTTGTATTTATCATTTCAGAGGGATAGTCGGTTATTGCAAAATAACAAACTTATATTTTTAAAATTTTGCAAAAACTGTCTAAGGCTTTAAGTTACTTTTGCAATGAATTTTTTTTCTTTTGTACGTTTTTTAAGGTAGCCTGTAATTATTGAAATATAAAAATGTGACAGTAAAGCATCATATCAGTGATTTTTTAAAAGTAGGTAGATACATTATGCTTATTTACTCTGAACAACAGATATGTGGGTTACACTATTATTCAGAACACCATCCATATAACCCACAGTATCTAGTGCATGTATAATGGTATATAGGTATATGGTATAAAGAAAACAGTGTTTTTCTTGTGGCAAAAGACAAAACTAAAATAATGTTATGAATACACTATATCTGAGGCCTATTAGAAATATCTCGAGTAACTGTTTCTTAATGGAACTGATAACAACATTGTGGAAATCAATGAAGGACAGTCGAATCATGCTATTAATGAGTTTAAAAAATATTTTGAGATCTGCCTGATCCCTCCTCACTTTCAAAGTAGGCAGGGAAAATGTATCTTGTAATAAGGCAAAATCATATGAAAATTCATTTACACAAGGTATATTTACGGTGACCATATCTTATTAAAGAAAAAAAAAGTACAAAAAACAAAAATGTATTAAAAACATAACACATTACATTACCTTTGAAAAAGTTACAAGCCTGTAATTAAGAGTTTTTAGATGAGGGACCTGGAATAGCCTCATCTTCTTCCGGTTTTTTGCATTATTCATATTTTTCTGAACTTAAATTAATTTAAGAAGGTCCGGCTTCGACTGAAGTAAATGAAACATTTCATACAAGTCTCATCAAAATTTGCGTACACCAGCATCTCTGCCTTAAGAGTGGATATGGACATTTGTCACTTTTCCGACGTCAAATAATAAATATTTATTACAGAAAATAAATGCTTGATAGCCGCACTAGTACCCGGAAGACAAAAATAAATTCGCATAATATTTGTAAGTTTTTCAGTTTCAATATTGATCTACACACTTAAAAACTTTAAGCCATCGATCCTGACTATTTTTTCTTCTCTGTTCCACTCAGCAATTTTTTCACTTGTAGCCACGTCTTTCAAAATTCCCAGTTCGTCAAAGAGTTGATCTTCGTTTAATACGCCGTCCACACTCTCGCCGAAGTCGATCGAGGTTCAACAAGTACGAGAGTGTAGACGGCCACTTTGTGTAACTTTGTCTAACTTCGTTCTACTTCCGAAATCTGTCGGTCCAGCGCGTCCGAGTCAAAGGGTTCTTTGTCGGTATCGCACCTCTTGAATGTGTTCCTCGCGAAGTAGAACGAGTGTGTAGAGTGGCATTTCGGACTTCGGTCAACTTTGGCGAAGTAACTTCGCCGAGAGTGTGGTGCCCGTTTAACATGGTTGCCTTGATATACAATTTAAAAGCTTCGAGAGAATAACAAACATCGTTCCATGTTATTTCACTTCTTATGCGAGCTCCACACTCTCGCCGAAGTCGATCGAGGTTCAACAAGTACGAGAGTGTAGACGGCCACCTTGTGTAACTTTGCCTCACTTTGTTCTACTTCCACTCTCTGTCGGTCTATTCAAAGGGATCTTTGTCGGTACCCCACCGCTCTTTGTCGGTATCGCACTTCCTCGCGAAGTAGAACGAGTGTGTAGAGAGGGTACTTCGGACTTCGGTCAACTTTGCCGAAGTAACTTTGCCGAGAGTGTGGAGCCTGCTTTAGATCTATGCTTTTGAATAGTTTAAATTCATGAAAATTTGTACTGAAGTTTTCTAGGTAGGTTACACATTTTGTGTAAAAATGTTTCACTTGTGCAGTGAAGTTTTGTGTACGACCACCGCACCATAAGCCTGATGTCTCACGCACTTAAAATGTTTTTAAAGATCATTCATAAACGCATTTACCAAACACTCGATATGGATATTGAAGAAACCCACTTTGGATTTACACTACTAATCCAGAGATGCTTGGATATGAACCAGGATATGTACGTATGTTTCATAGATTACAATACGGCTTTCGATAAAGTCCGCCACGAAGAGCTAATGGACGTCCTTAAAGCAAACCAATTACAATACAATGACCTTTGAATTATAACAAATCTATATTATAAACAGCAGGCACACATACGCATTAACGAACACACATCAGAAGAGTTCGAAATTAAAAGAGGAGTGCGACAGGGGTGTGTATTGTCACTACTACTATTAAATGCATACTCTGAAGAAATTATGAAAAAAGTTCTTGAGGGAGAAACAGCAGGAATAAAGGTACCTAAATGGAACGCCAATAAACAACATTAGATATGCGGACGACACTATCATAATAGCGGACAACCTCCAAGACCTCCAAAAGCTAAATGAACAAGATAGTTGAGTATGGATATGGATTCACTGTTCTACAAGATATTTTTTTCTGAGGTACTGATGTTTGATCCTAAATGGCCTTTTCGTTCTAAAACAGAATCTGTAATTTAAATTGCTCTCAGGCACAGATTTTGAGATATTTAGTATTTTATGGTAAAATTCAGGTAAAAATTACCCTAATTAAAATACAATTATGTAGGATAATATCTACCTGTTAATTTCTACCAAATTAGTAACCAAGGGCAAAAATATACCTAAAACTATATTTTCGGGATTATTATAATCCTCAAAACACAATAGGACAGACAAAGGAGAAGGATCTAATAGCACGAACTTTCGACAAGGCGGAGGCGGTACCTCTAACCCAGTGCGCATGGCAGTTTATAAAACCTAATGTAACAATATTGGTGGGGTTAGTTTCATCTAATTCGTTCTTATAGAAAGTTGTGAAGTGTGTTAAGTGTCCGAGAAAATGTCGTCACGTTATAAGTGCCGCAATAACCCAGACATTTTCTGCTATATTTGTGGTGAATACACTTTTGAAAGACACAGAAAACAAATGTCTCCAGTTGTACATAAAGCCTACAAACTATATTTTGGTTGTCCCATTGGTGATCAAGATAAAAAATGGGCGCCACATTTTTGTTGTGCGAACTGTTATGTGAAGTTGATACAGTGGTGGAATGGAAAACCTGTTTCGATGGCCTTTGGTGTTCCAATGCTAAGGCGCGAGCCCAAGGATCATGTTACAGATTGCTACTTTTGTCTAACAAATGTACGGGGCTTTACTAGCAGGAAGTCTAAACAACACATAGGATACCTCATAAACGTACCTTCTGCTATACGACCAACCTCATAATGCAGAAATTCCTGTACCATCAGTTACCCGTAATGAAGATAAAATCCGTGGTGTAATTGACAATATGCCAGAAGCAGAAACACCTTTGGACACTTCTGCGGGGGAAATAACTCAAAGGATGAAGAGCCGTTGTCTGCATCAGACCCAACATATGAGCCACCTAAACACGTAGTATCGCATCTCTTGTCTCAGGGTGAATTGAATGACTTAGTCAGAGATTTAGGTCTAAGTAAGAGTAAGGCAGAACTTCTGGGTTCACGTTTGCAAGAATGGAAGCTTTTACAGCCAAACACACGTGTAACAGTTTATAGAGACAGAGAGCTTGATTTTGTCAATTTTTTTGAGAAAGATGACATCATGACCTTTTGTAAGGACATCAAAGGCCTAATGACAGCCCTGGATAGACCATATAAAGCTTCTGATTGGCGCCTATTCATAGATGCATCTAAAACAAGCTTAAAAGCTGATTTACTTCATAACGGTAACTTAATATCTTCGATTCCCGTTAGTTATGCAAGTTTGACGAAAGAATCATATGGTGTGCTTCAACATGTATTAACAAAAATTAAATACCAAGATCACAAATGGAAAATTTTCGGAGACTTTAAAATAATCGCAATGATACTTGGCATGCAAGGAGGATATACGAAGTACTGTTGTTTTTTATGTGAGTGGGATAGTCGTGCTCTAAAAGAACATTTTGTAAGAACAGTATGCCAACCAGAAAAATAACCGTTGGAGAGAAAAATGTGACGAATGAATCTCTTGTTGCCCCTAAAGATGTAATTTTACCACCGCTTCACATTAAATTGGGTTTAATGAAGCAATTTGTGAAAGCAATGGATAGAAATGGCCAAGGATTTGCTTACCTCACTACCAAGTTCCCCCGCCTGTCTGATGCAAAAATTAAAGAGGGTGTATTTGTGGGACCACAAATAAGGTATCTGATGAAAGACGATACTTTCGACACACTTTTGTCTAGAAAATAAAAGCGTTCCTGGATTGCGTTCAAGAAAGTATGTAAGCAGTTTTTGGGAAGACATCGTTCTGAAGACTATAAAGATGTAGTTAAGGAAATGTTAAATGCATATAAAGATATGGGATGTAATATGTCTTTGAAAGTTCACTTCATGCATTCCCATTTAGACTACTTTCCAGATGATTGCAGCAAAGTATCAGATGAGCATGGAGAACGCTTTCATCAAGAGATAGCGTCAATGGAAAAAAGGTATGAGGGAAAATGGCAACCGTCAATGCTTGCAGACTACTGCTGGAATCTTAAAAGAGACTGCGACGATAAATACAAAAGAAAATTTTGTGAAATTATGTTTTTCGATCTTTGTATATTATATTCTAGTATTTAAAAAATATATTTTGTAAAAACTTTTTAGCTTTCATGTTAAATATACAGCAGTTAAGAACATACATTCAATGTGTATTATTCTCACGCGGAGGATCTAAGGAGGAAAGGTGTAGGGGATCCAAGTATTTTTTTAAAATTTTTTTTAAATATATTTTCGTAATATATAATAGCTGGCATCAATTAACCCACGTATAGTTGGTCCTGCCTTAAAAAATCTTTCATTCCACTGGCGTATTTTGTAAAATAATGGATCAAACAAAAATTCAAATTACTCAAAAACGGTGCCTGATAGAGAAATTTTGAAAGTAAATCTGAATTTAGGAGACAAAAATCATTGATAGTCAAGTGCCAGATAGTCAGAAAAAAAGAAAAAGTTTTTTTTTTGTAGAATAGTGTTATCAGTAAACGTCAAGAAAACTAAATTTATGAGGATATCAAAAACCCAAAATAATGATAAAAGCCTGACAATTAAAGGTAAAACTTTAGAACAAGTTGAAAACTACAACTATCTTGGCACAATAATTAATCACACAAACGATTACTCCAAAGAAATCAAAGTTCGAATAGAGAAGGCAAGAACCAACTTCAATAAAATGAGAAAGGTAGTTTGTGCAAGAGAACTGAAATAATTAAGTCTGGCAAGTCTTTAGAGTTAGGCTGGCAAGGTGTTATATTTTCTCGACTCTGCTTTACGGGATAGAAGCATGGTCAATTAATGCGTCGACTACTAAAAAGTTGGAAGCATTTGAACTGTGGGTGAAGGTACCTGAAAATAGCATGGACCGAGCCTGTAATAAACAACGAAGTCATGAGAAGAGTCAACAAAAGAATGGAAATATTGGAAACCATCAAGACACAAAAGCTGCAATACCTGGAACAGTATACAAAGAAATTTGTTTAAAAGTAGTAAAAGATAAAAATATTCATTTTTTAGAAAAAATAAGTACATTCGCGTGTCCTTAGAAAGGTTTTAAAGTACATTAGGACAATATTTAAAAATAAGTACTGTCCTACTTAAATAAGTACATATGGTCACCGTAGGTATATTGGATTTATATGCCAGGTACCTAAGGAAGTTTCTCTGCACCTGCTCACTTCTGTGAATGTGTGAAGTATAATGGGGGCTCCAAACTGAAGAACAATATTCCAATAAAGGCCTGACAAGACTACAGTACAGCAATCTAATAGCATTAATACTCCTAAAGTAATGTTTGCTTCGCTTAATGAATCCAAGAAACTATATAATCTAGAAACTATGATGTCAATGTGATTGACAAAAGAGAGTGTGGAGTCCATTGTGACTCCAAGGTCCCTAATAGCTGAGACTTGGGACAATGGTGTCCCTTTAATACTATATTCAAAATTAATTTTATTAATAGCCCAGTAAATGAACGGGAAATATGGCGATACCGTGTAATTTTCAGGGGCAACTCCGAAATGCATGAATATTTGGATTTAGGTTCTACTTACCCTCCACTTCAAAGTTGAAATTGTGCCGTTGGTTGCTTTTACTTGGGGGGTGACAGTCACCCCTTCTCGGGGGTGAAAAAATATACATTCAAGATAAGACCGGAAATGGATAAATTTACTGATTTTAAACAATTTTTGTTCTATAGAGATTTTTGTGTAAGTCATTACTTTTTGAGTTATTTGCGATTGAAAATGTTTATTTTACGACAAAAAAACAACGTTTTCGGACAGTTTTTCGCAAATAACTCAAAAAGTAAATATCTGATCGAAAAAAATATCCTTGGCAAAAGTGTAGCTTATAAAAAACCCGAAAAAAAATGTGTATCAGTACAGTCTACCAATCGAGTAAAAACAAAGTTGTAGCTCATGAAAAATACGTTCTTATGCATCTAATTCCAAATCGAATATTTCAAGGTAAAATCACTGAAAAATTAAGCACTTTTCGGGAAAAACCCATTTAAACTTTTTTAAAGTGTTTATAAAAAATTTTATTTTAATTGTTCATAAAAGTTTTTAGCATTAAAAATAAGCGAGTTATGCTTAAAAGAAAGTTGACCCTCTTTTTTTTTGGTAAAAAAATCGTGAAGATCTCCCCGTGTTTAGCTCCCCAAATGAAATTAATCGCTACCGCTTTACAAACAATTTACTTATTAATCTATTTTTATATGATCTGTCAGTCTCACCGGTTTAAAGTGCTTATTTTTGAAAGGGTTATAGTTAAAAAAGTTTGAACGGGTCACTATTCACGAGTGTATGCAAATTTTGAACAGCCATATCTTAACCAATTTTTGTCTTGCGGAAAAACAAAATGAAACTAGCATATTTATAATAGCAAAACCTATATTTTTTTACTCTTTAAGATCTTTCTAATACTTTTTAAGTTATTTTGAAAAAATGAAATTTTTCAAAAAATTTTAGAAAATTTTTTTTACTATAAAACCAAATGTTTTCAAAAATAAGCACTTCAGATCAATCAAACTTATAGATCATATAAACACTATTCATACCATTAAAATAAATGGTAATGCATTAACGATTAACTTTATTTAGGGTGCTAAATAGAGGGAGGTTTTCACATTTTTTTTACCAAAAAAAGGGGCCAACTTTTTTTTCAGTGTAACTTGTCTATTTTTGGTGCTAGAAACTTTTGTAAAAAACAAATATACCTAAAGCTTTTTTAGATACTTTAAAAATGTTAATAAGCTTTTCCCGAAAAGTGCTTAATTTTTCAGTGATTTTGCGTTGACTTATTCGATTTGGAATTAGATGAATAAGAACGTATTTTTCATGAGCTACAACTTTGCTTTTTCTCAATTTCTATACTTTACTGATACACCATTTTTTAAATTTTCTTATAAGCTACACTTTTGCTAAGAATATTTTTTTCGATAAAATATTTACTTTTTGAGTTATTTGCGAAAAACGGTCTGAAAACGTAGTTTTTTTTAAGAAAAATCAAACTTTTCAATTGCGAATAACTCGAAAAGTATTGACTTGCGTAAAAAACTTTATAGAACTAAAGTTGCTTATAATCGGTTAATTTATCCATTTCCGGGCTTATTTTAAACACGCGTTTTTCACCCCTCGGGAAGGGGTGAAAGCCCTTGCACCCCAAGTAAAAGCAACCAACGGAACAAATTTAACTTTGAAGCGGAGGGTAAGTAGAACCTAAATCCAAATTTTCATGCAATTCGGAGTTGCCCCTGAAAATTACACTACAAAACGGTCATTTATTGGGCTATAAGTTTTTTAGTAAAAGTTATGGAGTTGCACTTAGTGATGTTTAGATCCATGGCATTGATCTCACACCACTCATCCAGTCTGGCCAGATCTGATTGAAGTTTAAGACAGTCCTCTGGGGAGGATATTTTGAGGTAGCATTTCAGGTTATCTGCAAAACACAAGAAATCAGCAAATCTAAAACAGTCCGAAATATCATTGACAAATAATACAAATAATAAGGGTCCCAGGCGGGACCCTTGCGGTACTCCAGAGGGGTTGGGAATATTTTTAGACATGTAATTATTTACTTTTACAGTTTGACATCTTTCAGTTAGATAACTGGCTAGCCATTCCAATAATGTTCCCTGAATACCAGCAGTTTCTAGTTTGTTGAGCAAGATTTTGTGGTTTACCGTGTCGAATGCCTTGGAAAAGTCTGTGTAGATCGCTTGAAAGAGCGTTAGTAAGAAAGAGCCAAAGAGGTATTAGTACAGTAGACTCCCTCTATAACGAGAACTGAAATGGCTGACTAATTACCTCGTTATAAGCGGATCTCGTTATATCAGACAACAATAATATTGTGCATACATATGAATATATAGTTTTCTAAAACATTAACCTATTGTGAAGCCATTCGGAGCAATATAAGATGCTAAATATTGTTTCCTCAACAATAGGGCTTCGCCATCATAAATTGTAAATTTTCTTACAATATTCAATATCGGTCGATAGATAGACAGGACAGGAAGAAGTTTATTATAGGCGGTGGATTTTATTACAGCCACTATCCTCGATAACCGCACAGATGTTGTGGATTTCTGTATACACGCAGTTGGGGTATTTATTTATAGCCATTATAGCGCTAAAAACAGGTAAAAATACATATTCTACTATTTCATTTTTCTTCGTTATAACCAAGTATGCCTCGTTATAGAGGTGTTACAGTTCAATAGGAATTTCATGGGACATCTAGTGTACCTCGTTATAAGGGAAACCTCGTAATAACCGTGTTCGTTATAGAGAGAGTACTGTATAACTAAATTTTTAATTTTAGTATACAGGGTTGGACGAAACTCGGAATGAGTATTTTCTGAGTTTTCTTAAATGGAACATCCCGTATTTTAGTATTGAAATGAAATGATATTTTACGGTACTTTTTTAATTCTAAAACATTCCCTATAGGTATCTAACTGCTTTAATTTGTGAGTTATTGGTCATTCAAGCCAAACATTATTTGCAACAAAAAATACGTAAAATTTTATTAGGTTTGCCGTGAAAATTTTCAATTATAAATAATCTTTCGGAAATAAATACATGTTAATCTAGGTAGTTAAGATTGTTGATGCGATTAACAATTAAGCACAAATTAAAGCAGTTAGGTATAGGGAATGCTTAAGAAATAAAAAAGTACCATAAAATATAATTTTATTACAATACACTCAGGGTGTATTTCACTACAGGATGTTCCATTTAAGAAAACACTCATACTCATTCCGAGTTTCGACCAACCCTGTATACTAAAATTAAACATTTAGTTATACTAATAATTTTAAACAATAGTAGACTCTATTAAAAATCATTTGAACATAAATAGAGTTTTTGATGTCAAACTACTACAATTCTACAGGGTGTCAAAATTGCTACGAAATTAATAAAAAAAACGTAATTATCTTCTAACTACCCTGTATAATATTACAAAACCTCATATTTTAAGAAAGAAAGTTTCGAGTAAAATCCAAAAATGTAAAAAAATATAGGATGTCCCATTTAAAAAAACGAAGTTATAAGCAACTTCCGGTAAAACCGGAAGTAACAAAGAGATAAAAATATTTTCATTAAATAGATCACTCTTCAAATCCCCTTCATTCCAATTTTCATAATTCAGTTGCCTTTAGTTCTCGAGATATTTCTAATAGGCCGTTTATCTGCGTCACCCTATGTACATGGTTTGGCACACGGAGTGCGCCAAACCCCTGGTTTTCGTTGATTATGGCTAAACTATGGGGTATACAAAAAATGTTTAATAAAACTAATGTGTATCAAAGATATTTTTGATTTTACAGGGTCAGTCGGAACAATGGAATGAACCAAAGTTGTGTTTTTTTAAATTGAACCCTATATAAATATATTTTTTTAAAATATGAAGAGTTTGTAAAAGATTTTGTAGGTCTAAATTTAATAATTTTTGAAGATGTGCAGAATCCCCAGATTCTAGTAAAGGCATTAAGTAAACAGCATATTTATTAGGAACATGCCACGCCGACGATGCAGTTATATTAGCATATAACATGAACAATTGTTGTTTATTTGGGTTTATATTATATGACTGCGGAACATCGACAATTATCAATATATTCTAATCGAAATGATGAAATATCTGAGTAGTTCGGCTTTCGGATTTATTCCTGTAAAAATTGCTTGAATTCCTGCAATGCGTCATTTGCAAAAAACTGTGTTCTATCACTCTTTGATGAAGGAAAATGCAAATATTTCTTACGACATATCCTGTTATTAATATTATGAGATATCAGTTAGCCTCTTTGTCATTCTCAGTTATCCGTCATTAACCCTTAAGCTCCTGAATTTAAATTTTTTTGAAAAATTTTATTTTTTTTATTTCGATGTATACGGGAGAAGGTTTTAAAACAAAATACATACACTTTTTTTCTTAATTATTTTTTATTTCTTAGGAAATTGGCGTTACATAATATATATGTAACGCTAGGAAGATATAGGAGCAAAAATATTTAAAATATTCCCTATTATAAATTTAAAAATAAAAACAAATATTGGAGCCCAATAGGAAAGAGAAGAAGAGGTAGACCCCGAAGATCATGGAAGGATGAAGTGGACAAGGCCATGGAAAGACGAGACCTTAGAGACGGAGAATGGCAGAACAGAAACGACTGGAGTCGATGGTTGAAAGAAGAAAGGCGGCGACAGCTGTAAAAATCCTTAAATAGAGAGAAATAACAAACAAATACAAAACTAGATAAATAAAAAAAAAACATAATTAAATTATTTTAGATGAAAATCTATGTTGCACTCAATGCATACTCACACATTGCACTTGCAACACATGGTACGTACATGCAAATTGCAGCTCTCACATGCACAACGTCTCCTTTTTATCAGGAATATAGGTCAGGAGATGATCAATCCAGTCATGTCTTATATCTCTGACTCGGCCTGACTGCACCTTTTGTTTTGGTACCATATTTCGTAAGATACGATGTTACTAGATACCTTCGAAATTCTAGTTGTGGAATCTGTTGATTGGTGATAAAGGTAGGATAATTTTGAATAGTTATGTCCAGCATTAATGTAAATAGACACCACCACCATTTTTTAGAGCAAATTCCTACTCGGTATCTAGCTACATTCTGGTCCATAAGATCAACTTGAACTTGTTTTTTAGCTTTTGCTGATGATCTGGAAGGCCCACCCTCGTCAATATGATAACAAGTTCAACTGGTGCCCTAAGAATTCTCCCGGACAACCTGTTCAAATCAGTATCTTGCTCATCACCAGACTCGTAATCTGTAAGCACATTAAATTCTGGGGGTTCAGTATACATATATAGTTTCAACGTCTAAAGTTTCATCGGCATCAATCATCTCTAGCGCTTCTTGAAGAGAAAACCCTTTTCTGGAACAAAAAATACGTTTAAATTCTAAAAGTTACGATTTTTGCTCCCATATGTTCCTAGCGTTGCATATATGTAACACCAAAAATAAAAGGCATAATTTACAAAACCAGGACAAAATTTCAAAAAAAATTATATTATCAAAAAGAAACAATATTTATTTAGGCTCAATTGAACAACTGAAGACACTTTAAACAAAATGTAATAACAAAAGAATAGTAAAAATATACTTACTCAAACTTGAGATCCATTTTTATCATAAATAATAAACCCCTTCACATCAAATACTCAACTTATAACACTATTATCACGTTGCCGCGACAAA
Source organism: Diabrotica virgifera virgifera (assembly GCF_917563875.1). NCBI lineage: Eukaryota > Metazoa > Arthropoda > Insecta > Coleoptera > Chrysomelidae > Diabrotica > Diabrotica virgifera. Next base: position 147,739,581 of record NC_065448.1, on the reverse strand, counting down.
AATATATGTTACGAGAAAATTCACCCTGTAGAAATAATAGAAAATAGAATTTGACACGATGTTGATATGTCATATAAGGGGATGTTAACGTGTTAACAATTTGAAGAACATGTCCTCGGTTGCTCAGAATCGGAAGAGATATAGGGTGGTTCTTAACGGGATGTTATTAATATTCTCTTATTAGCTTAGGAATAAAAAAATAGAAAAATCAAATAAAAAGAAATAAAATATTGGGCGTCACTGGATTCCTTAGGGGAACCAAAATTATATACTAAAATAGAAACATTAAAGGAAAGATAGCTAAATCAAAAATTAAACAAGAAACATAGACAATACAAAATATACAAAATACTTTTATATGAAAGCAAATATGGCGTGACTTACCTTATATGTCTCTACTCAGCAAATCTTTGCTGTTCTTACGAAACAAGAGAAAAGGGAAAAGACAATAATAAAATAATATTTTGCAATGAATCAGACATTTTTTATTGAAACAAAATTAAATTAAAAACAACTACGATCTCTTACGGATTTACAAAGAGAGATCATGTTTACCAAAAAGAAAATGAAAAGTTTACATAACAAAATAATACCTTGTACATCATAATCCTGTATTTCCTCGTAGTTGGTTTTCAAAAGTCCAAAGCACAGTTCACTTTACTAAATATCACTTTACAAAGGAAATTAATAGATACATCAGGTTACTTCCATAGTTTATAGAAAAATTCAGCATTTATTTCTTAAAACAAATCGGCACTACTTGAGACTTGAACAAAATATTTAAGAACTCATTAGTCCATTCGTATATTAAAGGGGATAAAAAAATATAATAAAAGCAAATCCACACTTTAACTATGATGTTAGAAACTGCTAACACAAAAAACTTCTACTCCTACCTGCATACGAAAAGATTATACCAATTGTGATATAGCAATATCGACATCCGCATAACAGTAGCGAAAATGCCGGAGTCTACGTTCTAAACCGCCATGTATGCCGGGCTGAGCTAAGCTACCAGTCGGCCGAAGAACTTGCAACTACATTTTAAACTTCACTTGATGAGCCCAGGACTCTCGATTCCAAAACTGCTCTACAGCTCAAACGTGACTGACTTTCTCGATCTCCTCAAACTCACTTTTAACATTCTCACATATAAAGACACTTCCTAATTAGAATCTTGACAAATAAGAAGTCACTTAGACATATCCTTAGCCACACCCTCTAAACTCGCAAATCTTCTTTTGAACCCCATCGATATTTCCCAGCCAATCAAAGGTTTACCAACTCATGGGTTTAGCGTCACCTTGGACAGAACTTTTTCCATCATAATAACATTAATATCTGACGCGAAAAAAGACACTTGGGACTTGTTGATAAAATTCTGAACCACTTATCTGTATAAGGTAAATATTTCACAGTCGCCAAAAACCATTAGTGAAAGATTTATAACTAAACATCACTTTGGCGGTTTAAAATTAACCTAAACATGTGGAGAAATAAAAATTTATCTTTTCACGAGAAACACAAGATCGATCCAATATTATGAGAAACGACAGAACCAAACATTTCCACGCCACAACTCAGTACAATTTCTGAAACGGATTTAGATACAGGGTGAAACTATTGTATTAGGGGTTTGAAAACGTTAATGATTTTTGCACCCGTTACAAACTAAATAAACAGGTTAGATCAAATCATCGAACCAAACATCAAACGTTGAAAACTAGTAACAAATGTCCCTTGAAAGTCTTGCATCGTCATCTAGTTAAAATTAGAATCACTTTCCGAATTTTAGGCTTAAGATTTTAGCGGTTTCTGCGTTACATAATATGTAACGCTATGAGCTTAAGGGTTAAGTGATATAATCATTCATATTTATAAAAAATCCACAAGGAAAATAAAATTCCTGTAGCTGGCTGTATACCATAAATCACAAAAAATACAGGATCCTTTGTAAAGGGTATATTTAAAAGACCCTAATAAGGGTTACATCACAAAACAAAATGTTTTCGGATTAACAAGTAATCCATCATCAGTGTTAAGCCAATAGCATGCATGCGTGAGCCACCAAAAAGTTATGGGTAAAAAAAAGTTATGATCAAGTATATTCAAATGGGAAATAAGCCACAATTTTACCTAAAAAAGATTTTATTGGGGGCTCGTCCGGGATATTTTTAATAAAATAATAAATAATAAAAGCCCCCAATAAAATCTTTTTTAGGTAAAATTGTGGCTTATTTCCCATTTGAATATACTTGATTATAAAAATGCCACAAGAAAATAGCTTCAGAACAACAAAAAGTTATGACTTTACGCGGTTTACTTAACTATTTTATTATTTATGTTTTTAGGCACTAAGTTTAATTTTAGTTGACTTTATTTATTAATAACTTACTTCTAAACAAATGAAAGACACTGAATTTATATCTTTTATTTTACAAACTACGATAGCTAATTTATGTATTATACTAAATCTATTAATTTATTTACATAATTACAAGTTCAAAAAATATCGCGCCCGATACATATCAAGTACACCGACGTATTCAAATTCACAACTAACTGCCAATTTCCAAATCCATCTTTTTTATACAATGCTTAATCATCTCGAATACAGAAGAATTATTATTACATAATCTTATTTATACAATGCTTAATCATCTAGAACACATAAGAATAAACGAGTATTTACATAATAACTTAAAGCACGTAAAATCGAATTTTCTAGTACAATAACAAAAGAACAATTATTAGAAAAAGGTATGTAAACAACTCGGTCGAGACCTTTCTTTAAATTAGGGTCTCTCATAAATCAATCAACCATAGGTGCATAAATCATTGTATATAAAAAAAGGTTCCTGGTAAACACCTTCGGCGCCTGTTAGTCTGGGAGCTGAAAACAGTAAGGTGACATAATTGTGTCACAATATCATAGTAAAATGATAGGCATAAAAAATACATAGAGCCAGAGTAATATAAATTATTAGAATTAATATGTTCACTATTTTTCTTAATAAATATATACCTAGAACATTAGAGTTGTTCGTCGAGTCTCTTTTAACGAAATCAATGCAGATAACACAAGCAAGAAACGCAAAAACATTGACTCCGTCCCATATGAAACAGTGTATTTTGTCAGAAAGTCGTTTTGATTTTCTAAAAGACTTAGTTAAGAACATCCCCGATGCAAGCATACAAGAAGATAATGAAAATAATGCGCTGTTTGAGGAAGGTTCTCTCCGAGGAGAAGAGGTTGTCGATGAACCGAGTCCAAGTTTACCCAGGTAAGGAATAACAGACTTTTATGTTTTCTTCTTAGTGGAGTCACTGAAGGTTTTCACCTCCGATTTCGTTGAACCTCCATCGATTTTCATAAAAATGTGTGAGTAATTAGAGGATACCTCAAGGAACAAAGGTGACATAATGCCAACTTGCGCTTTTACCCTGGGGGTGGATGCCACCCCTTCTCGGGGGTGAAAATTATTTTATTAAAAATAATACCATAAATCGATAGAGGGACAAATTATAAGCAAAATTTGTTATATCAAGTTATTAATATTAATTAACACTTTTGAGTTATTAAAGACCAAAGATTTTATTTTTTCGTAAAAAAATGCATGTTTTAAATCGGATTTTCACGTATAACTCAACAACTATAAGCTTTTACAAAACAGTTATTTTTACTGAAATTGATGATAATAAAAAACTGAATACATTCCTCATTTAAAGAACTAAACTTATGTTAGTTCAAAGTGAGTTATTGGCAATTGAATGTGTATTTTTTTCGACGAGTACTCAAATCTAAGTATTCAAGCTTAAATAACGGGAAAACGATGCAATGTATAAAATATATCTGCTAATCATTTGTCAACGTACTTCGAAATACCTATTAAATGAGCTTCAGAACAAGTTAATAGAGTCAAAATTAAGCAAGTTATGATGAAAATAAAAGAACCCTTTCGAATTTTTTAGGAAAAAGTGAAAAATAAAACATACGCCATTTCCACAAAAATTAAAATTTATAATAATCCTTACAACAACTTATTTATACTAGCATAAGTAATGATTTTAATCATTTTTACCGGTTTAGAATGCATATTAAAAAAAAAAGATATAATTTAAAACAATCATAATTTTTAAAATTATTATAATTTTCATATTCTTTTGATAACAACTCCAAAAATACTCAATATACGTAAAAAATAATAAATACCCAAATTTTAGTTTATTCTGTGTCAAATATTTTACCTGTTTTACTATTTCCATAGGGTAATAAATAACCGAGATAGAAACGTTTAAATCTTAAATTTTGCTGTGAAAACCATGCAACCGGGGCCACTTAACCTTTTATTTTAAAAAAGGTGAGGGGTCTAAAAGATTAAATTGAACGTGGTTAAATAGCCCTTGGAATTAACTTCCAAACGGTATTTAGATAAACCTGATATCTTAAAAATAAACGGAGTTATTAAAAAAAAAACAATAACATTTTTTGGAAAAATTAAAAAAAAAATAAATTTTGAAAAAGTTTTGGTGCATAAATTTTAATGCTATCAACATGTTCGGGGGCTCATTTAATAGATATTTTTAGGTACTTTGACAAATGTTAAATAAGTTTATGTTATAAAATGCATAATTTTCCCGTTATTTTAGCTTGAATACGTAGATTTTTTTACTCGCCGAAAAAATATATATTCAATTACCTATAACTCACCTTTAGTTAACACTAAAAGGTTTTTCTAGTAAAGGATTTATTTCATTTTTTATTAGCTTTAATTTTAGTAATATTAACTTTTTTGCAAAAACTTATAATTTTTGAGTCATTGATGAAAAATCGGTTAAAAACATGCATTTTTCTCAAGAAAAATTAAAATCTTAGATTTTCAATAACTCAAAAAGTTTTGATTTATTTTAATAACTTTATATAACAAATTTTGCTTAGAATTTGTCCCTCTATCGAAATATGGGGTTATTTTCAATAAATAATTTTCACCCCCGAGAAGGGGTGGCATCCACCCCCAGGGTAAAAGCGCAAGTTGGCACCATGTCACCTTTGTTCCTTGAGATATCCTCTAACCACTCACCAATTTTCATGCAAATCTATGGAGGTTAAACGAAATCGGAGGTAATAGCTCATATCCACCTCCAGTGACTGCACTATCTTTATTTTTGTCAAAAATCTAGCATTACAATATTATGTATGGTTCATTCCACGAATATACGACTGTGTTGGATCATCTCGACAACGAATATTTTATTGTGCAAAATATGAAGAAAGAAAGTAAATTGCAAATTACATTGTTGTTTATTGGAATAATTTTATTAGAGCCATTTAATTTCGTACTTCTTATGTTGCACACTAAAATATTCGTTGTCGCGATAATCCAAAACAGTCGTATATTCGTGGAATGGACCATAGTTGATTGATTCGACCAATGTTTGGTGAACATTTATTTTATAAAACACTGAAAGCTCAATATACAAGTTTTGGCTCTAAATACTTTTTAGAAGCAAATTATTATTTAAGTTTTAGTACCTGCGATGACTCCCGGAGAGGGTTCAACAATTTATTTTAAGTTTAAACATGAAACATTTACTTTAGACATTTTTGTGCACGAGCGTATCCCTTTTGGTGTTTTAATGGTAGGATACAAGACTCACTGTCGACGTAGTCATAGGAAGCATACACTTCTTTTCATTCTAGCTCTTCTTTTATTAATAATAAATGATGGTTTTGCTTGTTTTCGATTCAGAGGGTTGCACACCCGCTGGACAGGCTGTTTCTACCATTTCAGGCGTCTTCAGCAGCGTTCGTTAGCGTGCACTCCTCTGAATCGAAAAACAGCTGGACCATCATTTTAAAGGGAATCTGAAAGATAATTCAAATTCCCCATTAGGACGCGATACAGCGACATCTCCTAACAAATTGAAGACTCTCAGATGCAGAATCCACCAATTTAATAAAAATTAAAATGGTAAATAGTAATTTAAATCCGATTCTTTTGAGTCTCAGATAGAAAAAGTCGCAGATTAAGGATGTACCAGAAAGAACTTTCAAAAGTCTCAGATTTAAATTACTATTTACCATTTTAATTTTTATTAAATTGGTGGATTCTGCATCTGAGACTCTTCAATTTCTTCTTTTATTCTTTCAGATGTACGATCTTGGTTAGTAATGTTAGTTTTCAACCGCCCATTAATTAAGCAGTGTTTACTGCTTATAATCCAGCCTCTATGACTCAACACTTTAAAAAAGTGGTAATGAGTTCCCTAAAAATTGCTTCATTTTATGGTTATTTCACGTTGAAATATAGACCAGGCTGTATCGTCGCCCCCGAGAGGTAAATTATCCCGATTCGTTTTTTTTATAACAAATCCACAGGGGGCCGGGAGGTGCAGCGGTCGGAAAATTGTTTAAACATTTTTTTTAAACAAATTCAAAAATAAATTTTTTACTTCGTACAATTTTTTTTAATTCTTTGGATCATTATGAGCAAAAAAAATCTCTTGTGATTTTTCTCTAAAATCTATTGTTGTCGAGTTATACGTGATTTAAAATAAAATAAATGCGAAAATGGACATTTTTAAGGCTTAATAACTCAGTTAAAAATTATTATTATGAAAGTCAGAAAGTGACTAAATAAAAGTTTAAAATCCCCCTACATGATCCTAAAGAAATTTGTGTCATTAATTTATTACTAAGCTGTTATCTTTAATTATTAACAATGAGCGCTAAGTGCGTATTGAGGCTGCCGTCAATTTGAGTGCGAAACAGATGCACCATTCCGGCAGTCCAATGTGGTACATCTTACTCACATTGACAGCCGCCTCAATACGCTGTTAGCGCTCATTGTTAATAATTAAAAATAACAGCTTAGTAATAAATTAATGACACAAATTTCTTCAGGATCATGTAGGGGGCTTTAAACTTTGATTTAGTCACTTTCTGACTTTCATAATAATAATTTTTAACCGAGTTATTAAGCCTTGAAAATGGCCATTTTCGCGTTTTTCGAATTTTGAATCGTGTATAACTCGACAATTAATTTTAGAGAAAAATCACAAAAAAATTGTTTATACAATTTTCCGCCCGCGGCACACCTCCCGGCACCCTGTGGATTTGTTATAAGGACCTCTTTTTGAGTAAGTTTGTGCAAAAAAAAACGAATTGGGATAATTTATCTAACGGGGGCGACGATACAGCCTTGTCTAATATTCAATTTGGAATTTGACGAGTATGAACATATTTTTCATTAACTACAACTCTGCTTCTACTGGGCTTTTACAGTTTTTTTTTTTTCACTTTTTATGGGCTATATTTTTGCTAAAAGGTTTTTTTCGATAAAACACTTTTTGAGTTATTTGCGAAAAACCATTTGAAATAGTTATTTATGAAACAGTTCGTGAAGTATGCTTTTTGCGAACGCACGCGATGTTTAGAGCACGAGCGACAGCGGAGCGTGTGCTATACATCGCTTAAGTTCGCAAAAAGTAATTCACGCACAGTTTCATACAATATTTTATCTACGATAAACAAATAAAAAAACTGTAACTCTTCGTCACTGGAATTCATTTCTATTCTACAATTTTTAGAACTTTGATATTTAAAAATTCTAACTTCTTTCAAACCACAAAACTGTCAAAACTTTTGTCGTAATTTATTGCTGACAATGTCATCACCATGACAACGCCAAAGTTAAGGATATTTGGTTATATGAAAGTGTGTCAAAAACAGTGCGAAAAAGTAAATCCCATTTAAAATACATTGTTACTTCACGCACACTTTAAATCCTTCACGCACTGCTATCTATAATGATAGTTTTCACAAACTAAAAACTTATACATAATATGAGCGAGTAGATAAACGTGTTTTTTTATGTTGAAAAATGAACATATTTACTGGGAAATTATTAACTTAGTAAAAAAACGCTATAGAACAGAAGTTGTCTAGAACTAGTCAGTTTATCTATTTCCGAACTTATTTTGAACGTATAGTTTTTTACCCCCGAGAAGGCGTGAAACTCACCTCCAGGGCAAAAACACATATCGCTACAATATCACTTTTTTTCTTTGACGTGTTATTTGTGTTTGCCAAATTTCATGGCAATCCAAGCAGTTCTTTATAATTTGGAATGTTTTACCGTGAGTGAATGGACTAATCTGAATCAGATATTCTGAATCAATTTTTTGACCGCCTTATAAAAACTGAAAATTTAGTTATTTTAATTTGAATATACAGTGAAACCCCGATAAGTCGGACTCCGATAACCCGGAAGTCCGGCTAACCCGCACTGATTTTCGTCAGACGGAATTGACACAATCGAAACTGACGTGAGTTTTTTACCAAAAAATGAACACTACTGTTCCTATACAACTTTACGTAATTTAGATGTGCTCTTCATATTATGTACTTCATGTTTTTGCAATTATAATGGAGATTCTCTGCAAGTATACCATATTTTATTAATTTTTACCATATTCTCCGGCTAACCCGGATTTTCGATAACCCGGATCGGCCGTGGTCCCGATTAATCCGACTTATCGAGGTTCCACTGTATGATATATTAAAATAGTCTTAGCCTTATAGATATCTTATTTATTAATTTAATATTTCATTATATTTTTTACAGTAGTGCTAGTAGTAGGGCTAGATCGTCGAGGGGAAGTACCCACGAACGAAATGTTCCTCAAACTGATGTCTACGTCCCTACTCATTCTCACACAGCCTTGAATGAACAAAGTACCTCCACAAGCAGAACGCCTGTGATTCAATACGGCCCAAAAGTAGTAAATGCGGAGAATAGCAAGATAAATTTTTCTGTGACTAATTTATTAAAACCAGACGAACCAAAATTGCATGTAACAATAGCTTCTGAAGAGTTGGCGGGAGTTCCACAACTTCTACCCACAAGCAGATCTTCTAGCAGTTTACCACCTAGAGTAAATCCTAATGATATTGTACCTCCTTTAGTACCCATTTCCCGCTACAGTCAAAACTCCAGCGATAATAATTTATATATTGATGAAGAATATGATAACTGAAGGTAAATTTTCAATATTTTTATAATAGTCATTAGTCTATACATGATAGTTGACTTTCCAATGTCATTCAGTAAGAGTTGGACATATTTTCTTTGCTGATCATAAAAGTTAGATGTGGAAATTATATCAAAATCTTGAAAACAGTGTTCATTTTAGCCTGAATGAGTATTACTCATTTGTATTCAGTCTAAAACATACTACTCTCTAAGGCAAGCCGCACACCAACGAAACATGAAACATGAAACGAAAAACACGTTTCATGAAAATAAAACACGGCTAAACAAATCTTGAAGTCCGCCTACCAATGAAACGAGTGTGATTCATGCTCATAAAACATTTTTATTTTCGGAGAGTTTCATAAATGGCCCGACGTTTATTTATTTAGCAGTGTTTTATTTCCATGAAACGTGATTTACGTTTCATGTTTCTTTGATGTGTGGCCTGCCTAATAATACACCAAAAGTGTGAGTCATACGTCATACACCAAAAGTTTTTCTAAAGATTTTCTACAATTTTTTTTCCTATATGTACTAAAGCTACCTATACCGTTTACAGAAATAAAAATTATAAGCTAATTTATACTGCTGGCAAATCCCTGCCAATATGGCCGAAAAGATTAATTTTCTTAATCAAAATCTACAAAATCAAAACAAACGAATAGGATGAAATGAATATACAGGGATCTTTGCACATTGTCATCATTCAAATTGTAGGAATTATACGTCGGTTATAATGGAGGTTTAACACTAAACGGACAAAACACAAACTCCTGTAGAATAAAACGAAACTGCAACTTTTTGAAGACCGGCGTGTTTTTAAACAGTCGTAGTTTTTTTATTCCCGCTGGGAAGCAGTAACAGCAAAGTGTTTCGTTGCGTTTTGAAACTCGAGTCTGTTGTGTTTATTATTGTCGACTTACTGAGTACGAATTTTGTACTAAATTAGTGGTTGTTTTGGCGCGGGAAGTTTCTTCCCATCACTCACACGTTTTAGTAAAACTAAATAGATATTTTCTGAAGGTGGCAAAGTTTCCAAAAAATAGTGGACTACTGAAGAAATATCTACCTTAATAGATGCCTTCCGGATACACAGAAATTGACTAATTGTTTAGTACCAACTTAATAGAAATTAAAAGAAGAATTAAAAACAATTTCAGATAATATACAGGTGAAAGAAATAAGGAACTATAAAAAAATGAAGAAATCTGGGACAATACAGAATTTTACACAGTTGTTTGATTATAATACAATGAGTGTTATGCATGACAGAATTTTTTTTCCAAGGAATTCAGTATCGACCAGACACATCCAAGAATAAAATATCTTCTTTAAACATGTTGATTGGTTATTGAAGAAAAAACTGATCTTTCACTTCCTTATGACAACCAGTGGAAAAGGGCTAAAAACAAAAAAAAGTCGAACAAAGTGTAGTGCGCTTAATCGAAACAAACATTTTGTTTTTGTTTCAGTTTTGTTTTTAGAGTTCCAGAAAATACAAACAAAACAAACTGAACTGTCCGTTTGGTGGAAAAACCGACATAAGAATTAAAAAATGGCTTAATATTATGATGATCGTATTTATATATACTTCCGATTTCATTAGGTACTGTCTGTCCGTCCGCGAATATAACTCCACTGTCACTATACCAGGTAGAATGACAAATGAGGTGTCGAATGAAAGCTTATAATCGAAGGATGGTACTAATGGTGAGAAATTTGATATAGGCTGTCTGTCCGTCCGACCGCGAATATAACTCATCCGTCACTATACCAGGTAGAATGACAAATGAGGTGTCGAATGAAAGCTTATAATCCAAGGATGGTACTAAAGGTGTGAAATTTGACCTAGGACTTCCGGTTTTAGAAATACAACCGGAAGTACTGTATTAAAGTCACTGGAATAGTACAAGTGACATATTATTCGACGCACCTTCGCAAGATGAGAAAAAATATATACTTCCGGTTTCATTACTGTCTGTCCGTCTGTTCTTCCGTCACTATACCAAGTAGAATGACAAAAAAAATTACATTTTCGGTGCTGGAGAGGGGAAAGGGGTAGAGGGTTCAAATTGAGCTTAGTCTTTTTTATTCACATAGAATATAGAACATAAAAAAATGAAAAAAAAAATATCTTCAAACGACTAGTGAGCATAAGAATTGTAAACGGTCCTATAATCGACAATCCACAAGAAATAGAGGAAAAAGTCCTAGAGCTGGAAAACATCATAAGACAAGCACTAAGGAATAGAACTACTCAAGAAGAATATGAAATTCACATTTAGAGACATTATTCCGAAAAAAAAGTAATGATAAGGAAAAAGAACAGGGTCAAAAAGAGAGAGAAAAACAAGATCAGGAAGTCAAGATAGGGCAAACCTTGTGAATCGACAAGTCAAATAGGCACTAATAGAACATGAGCCAAACGTGGAACAATTACGTAAAAGAAATTGAGGAAGGGGGCAAAATATGGAAGAAATATGAAGGCTACAATAAACTTTAAAAAACGATAAAAAAAACCCATTCCAACAATACACGGAGAAAACGGAATCGTCTATTCTGTAGAAGAGAAAGCCGAAGTGATGAGAAGGTCTCTTGGAAGGAAGTGTATACTGAATTATTACCAAAACGAAGACATATTATACTTTATCGAAAAATTCGAAGAAATAGAACTAGAAACGTCCGACCAAGAAGATATAATAAACAAATAAACCCCACATCACGAAGCGAAATAAGTGAACTGATCAGAAGAAGTTCACCCAAGAAAACACGTGGTCCAGACGAAATTACTAACATAGATCTTAACTATCTTCCTTCGGAAGCAATTCCGATGAAAGGAAACCCATGTTATCATGATACCAAAGCCAGGAAAGAACCTCATATTACCGAAAAATTACAGTCCGATTAGCTGAGATACCTCCAGCAGTTAGTAAGATATTAGAGCGAGTCACCCAAACAAGACTTCGATCAGAGACAGCCAAGCTAGGATTAATACCAGAAGCACAATTCGGATTCAACGACAAGCAATATACATGAGCAGCTTCCTGGATGTAAGCAAATCCTTTGACTTTGAAAGAGTGTGGCATGAAGAACTAGCATACAAAATGAGAGATTATGCACACAGCGGGGATGTAACGAAACTCATCTCGTACCTACTAAGCAACCGAAGGTCCAGGGTCCAGATAGGACCAGTTCTAGCTGAACACGGAATCTCCAAAGCTGGAGTAACAAAGGAGCAGCCTTATCACCCCTCCTGTACAGCATCTATATAGCAAATGTTTCAAGAACACCCGGTACACTAATCAGGATTTATGCAGATGGCACTGGATACGATAGAAGAATGGAGTATCCAATCGAAAAGAATCAAACGGCTATCTTCAAAAAGATAAGAAATAACCCAGAAGAACAGCTAACAGTGCAAAACAGTGCATCGAATGGCAAAAGCTAAATACCTAAGAGTCACAATGGACCAATATAACATTCACACCACATGTTAACGCGACAAGAAAACAGCAACGCAGAGCTGCAATAGGAGAACTCACAGGAAGAAGAAGCAACTTAGCTATGAAAACAAAATGAAGACTGATAAACAACATCAAGCATCATACTACTTGGTCTTGCATGGGGACACACAAGGCACAGCAACAAAAAGAATATTCAAGCAACACACAACAAATTCCTTAGAGAGGCTGTAAACGTTCCCAGATACGTCGCTAAATGGTTCCTTTTCAGAGACTTAAAACAATTCAGGGTACTGGATATGATGGAGGAAAAAGCCAGAACAAAACTCGCCGAGCTAAAAGACTATCAAAACCGGATTCTACGTGAGATATTATGTGTACCATAGATGGAAGCACAAAAGACCCAAACAGCAAATATGTAATAAATTCTAGATCACCTTTGACATCGCAGTGCATTTACTAATATCGATTTTGTATGTTTCAGACAGCCCTCAAAAAAATCCACAAAAAACGGCTTCGACCACCAAAAAAATTAATACATAAAACACTATAAACATGTAGGTACTCAACGAAGAATTAAGAAAGCAATTTAGAAATATTAGAAATGTTTAGGGGATGACAGCCAAGACAAACCCGCTGTAATTATAAAACATGGTACGCCGCATATACGGCGACATACGAGTGCCAAGGTAAAACGTATTGTGGCGACTAAACGCATCTAAAGGGTTAATTGTTAAAACAAGACAAGCTGCTGTGGCATTTGGAGATACAAATATTTCCAGCAGCTTTACATTTGCATCTATTTTACCAAAACCTGGCAAGTATTTCGCACTTAACCAGGGTAATCTTAGAATTGCCCGTTTACCTAACTTTACCCGTAACATATACATTTATGGATGTGACTTTCCAGTTTTCGGAAACCCACAGGTTGTTCAGTAACCTCTACTGTACATAAATGTTTAAACCGTAGTAATAAAAAATAAAAGTGTTTTCATTGCAGAGTGTAATCAAATATGGGTTATGATAAAAAAAACTCCATAGAAATCTACCCCGGGGCTCCTTCATTGATGGATTCAAGATCGAGCAGCTTTGAGCCTCATAACAGTCATAACTGGTATTATTAATACAAAATGACTAAAACTGCAATAAACATAAGACTAGATTTGAAATTTTAAGTTTGGAGAGTGACCCATCGTGGCCGAATGTTCCCTTGTCTCACTCCAAACTATAACAAAATCAAAATATTGGCAAGGGAAAGAAATTACAACAAAAGAGTGGTTTTAGAAATGTGTTTAATTAAAACAACACAGAACATCTCGAAAAAAAAGCGGGCTTGAAAATTTAAGTGTGATTTAGAGTAATCTACTATCAATGAAAGAAACATCACATACAGTAAGCGCACGCTAGTAGACACACGGATACCCAATTGCTAGGCTTGGGCTAATCTGGCCCGCTCTCACCTGTGACTTTCATGTCTACTATGTCATGTGACTCTCATGAAACTTCAAAATAATTGTTTTTCCATACAAGAAATACATTAATAGTGTTGTTATAGTCCTTTTCATGACCATTTTTCAGTGCGTAACAGTTTTTCGATTTCTCTCTAACGCATTAAATTGTATGTGACAGAAAAAAGGCACGTCGGTGATTACAGACATTTATAACATTTCTTCTAGTTATTCTAGTTGTCGATAGATGGCGCCATAATCAAAAAAGAATTATTTATTAAATAAAATAATAATATTATCAATATAATCTGTACAATTTATAAGACTATACAAATCAAAGAAAATACTATTTTATAAATGCAATAGACACAATTGATTTGTTTTTATTCCAAATTGAAAATAAAATGTGACAACTGTCAGATTTAAGTAAAATGTCATGTTAGAATAAATGTCATAAATGTGTATTATCACGGACTTACCTTTTTTTCTATAATTTGTGACGCACTGAAAAATGGTCATGAAAAGGAGAATACTCTGCTTTAAAATAACGTTATTCAAACATCAACAATAGAGAGTTTTTAAGCCCATTATTTCAGTAACGTTATACGTTATTCTGCTCATGCGCATTAACAGAAAAATAACGTATTACTTTATTAGCGGATAAGGTATCCCCTTATTTAGGTTATTATATAAATAAGGTTCACGTTGTTAAGGGATTACGTATTTGTAAGATTGCCAAATGTCATCTAAATCATAAAAAACGAAAAAAAGTCATATGAGCTGAACCAAAGACAACTAGAATAAAAAATATAGTAACGATGTATAAAATTGTAATTAAAATTTGTTTTTCTTAAAAACTATCAGGTAATAAACATATAATATAATTGAATATAATCTGCTTGGCAACCCTGGTAGAACAATTCTAAATTACACCATTTCTGGAAAAATCTGACCCTTGACTGAATTGTCTTGTTAAACTTAGGATGGATGTTGTGTGTTCTTAAAAGTAGTAAATTGTCTTTGGTTAACGTCTTAATACATTTTCTTTCATTATGGCAAATAATTCAATAAAATAGGTTATAGCACACAACTGCCGTTTTATAGGTTACGTTTGCCGAATGTCAATTAACGTTAACCTGTGAGCGTATTTTCTGAAAGGATTCAAAAACTATTTTAAGTAAACACGTTATCCCTTATTTATTACTCAATGCCCATGGCAAGTATAACGTTTTATGTTTAACGTACGTTAAAAAGTAGAGGGTCTAAAAACTCTCTATTATTACAATACTTTACAACTTTTACAACTTCAACACAATGACAACTATAAACTTCAAATATAACTGTTCTATAAACTGTCAACTTTCTATGTTTATTGGTTTCTGTACATTTTCTGACGTTCTAGTCGTCACTAGACATAAAAGTAAACAGTGAAGCAAGTGAAGTGAAGTATATAAAAGCCACGTAAAAAGTACACAAAAGATTGGAGGGGTTATTCCAAGTTCAACTGAAAGCAAGTGTTATTTTTTGTGTTTGGTTTTTGACGTCTTCCTTAGTAAGAACTGTTACTTGTTTAATAAATACTAATAGAGACTAAACAGAACAGCTCTAGCTTCTATGCCAAATCTTACTGTGAAGGTTGTTGCATAAGCATAGGAGAAGTGACAGACAGTTCAAGGAAGTGTGCTGTTTTGTATTCTATCTTTTTTAATGTACTGTATGACGTTCCACTATTCTTGAAACACTAAATATATTTTTTATTAGCAGGTTTTGCGCTTTGGTTCCTGAATGGTGGTGTCCAATTTTTGTATGGATAATTGTAAAAATATGAAGAAAAACTCTAGTAGTGAAATATCTCTGCGTGAGATATAATATGTACAATACGTGTTTAATATTAATTCAGGCTTTGGGCTCAAAATGAAAAAAAATTTCTTTTGTATTTTTATAAGAAAAACTCATTGTTATTTGTCAGTATTATGTATGAAATCTTCTTTTTATTTTTTATAAGCAGTTACATCACGGTTACATTTATTGTATACATATTTTGTTTTTATAGGCAGTTTAAATGTTGTTGATTGTCATTTAGAATCCTTTTAAATCCAATTGTGTTAGTTGCATATGGTATTGTCGAAAGGTCAACCCTTGTTTAAAAGGTCAAAGTAGCCCAGTTCAGGATGACAATAAGTTAATCAATCACCATCATCAGATGGCGCTACAGTCAGTCATGAGTCTTGGTCTTCCTGAAAACATTCACCCCTGGCAATGTTTATGTCTCCATTTCCTCGCTCCAATATCTGCTAACCTTTCTCCACCTCGTTCAAATACCTGAGCTTAGGTCGTTCCCTTTTTCCGACCGGCTTATTTTTCACGGTTATTTAGCAGAGTAATTTCCGTTCGTCCATCCGCATCACTTATTTTAGGCGCTTGATGTTGATGATTTTAACAATATCTGTATCAACAAGAAGTCTATAGGGTTCAAAATTGTATCGCCTTTTCTCAATACTTTTCTTCTACAGATTCATAGCAGCTCTTCATCTCTCATCGCCATTGTCCATATTTGTATTTTGTTGCCTTGACACTTAGTTGAGAGAGACTAGCCCAAAGTAGCAGCAGTTAGCTACGCATATTCCCTTTCCTATTTCTTTGGATAATTATTTTTTGCAGTCCATCAATGAGCTTATTTAGCAGAATTATTTCACTATTTAAATAGTTTCATGGTGTATCTCAAGTTATTGGGTTATATTATTAATATTGCCGGTTTTTACAGTTGAGTCCGGGAATCTTTACCCGTGCGTCATCATTTAAAGCATACGAACTGCTGTTGCGGACTTGCTGTTGCGTTTAGTAAATTTCAATTTCCGACTTATCATCGACTTATTTCGTATGCTTTAAATGATGACGCACGAGTAAAGATTCCCGGACTCAACTGTATGTACTTTTCTGTCTGTTAACCATAAATTCAATGTTTCCTGTAGTATTATTGATACGCATGAAAGCCTTAACTGCTTCATCTCGATTTTCCGATTATCACGATATCATCAGCATTGGTCATTATTTGTAGCATTCGGGTATATATCGTACCATTAAAATTTATGCCTGTATCTCTCATAGCATAATGACGTTCATGATTTGCCTGGCGAAGTCAAGACAATAATTTAATTTAAATAAAAATTAACGATATCGATTTACTAATTAAAATATCTAATACCTAACTATTTTTTCATTTTGAGTCTATTATAATTATTGCCTGAAGATTTGTAATATAAGCAATAATTTTCATTCTGAATACCATACAGTTTATTTAAAACATTGTAAATTAGTTATTACACACATCTGACAAATAAATACCTGGATAATTAATGTGTTTAATTATTATGTTCACCTGTTGTATAATTTAACAAGAATAAAAAACCGCTAAACGCCGTAAAAATGAGTGGCGCATAAAATATTCCAGCTACAAAAGATCTGATATGAATGTTACGTGGCGCGAAAATGGATTTTCATTTGATGCAAAACAAAATTTTAGTTTTATTTTAAAATATTTTTCCATAATATTTGCTAAATTTGAAGTAAACGCGCCACAAAAGAGTAACTTTGATACAGTTTGAATTTTGAAACTCTTTTGTGGCGCGTTTACTTCAAATTTAGCAAATATTATGGAAAAATATTTTAAAATAAAACAAAAATTTTGTTTTGCATCAAATGAAAATCCATTTTCGCGCCACGTAACATTCATATCACATCTTTTGTAGCTGGAATATTTTATGCGCCACTCATTTTTACGGCGTTTAGCGGTTTTTTATTCTTGTGTCAGGAGTTTTTCAAAGTTATTTATAAATTAAATGTATGAAGTTGAATGCAATGTTCCTCTATTACAAGTCAAGCTTTATAAATTGTCACCTTTGTTGCATTATCTCCCAAATGATCTAGTGTCCATCGAATGTACACTAGATTTTTTTCTATTCGAAATATATTGAAAAAAAAATATTGAGATGGCCGGTAAATGAAGTCGGATTGCCCGTTGCCAGATCAAATTTAGCGTCGTAACCACTACAACTACATAAACCATTTGGGGAATAATCGTTAATTGGATTATACTTTTGTATCTTAATAACTTCTAAACGGCTTAACCGATTTTGATCAGTAAACATGAGTTTGAAACGTATTGACCAGTAGTATCTAATGGATCTAAGGTCAAGTATGATAACTGAAGCTATTACAGGAATTACTGAGCTTTCGAAACCGTTTTTCCCACAGGAAATAGATTTTATCATATTTATGAAGCCCATAACCTAAAAATTCGAATTTTCCCGGATATGAGGTATACATCGTTAGATTCGTCTTGAGTCCTTCTACAAACGCTAAGTTATTGGCGCAATTCGTACGTTGAAATGTTGAGTAATTGTCGAAAAACTAAAATTTTCAAAGTTTAGTTTTTCAGTTTTTCGGCTATACTGAGCCGTATGTATGTCTAATCCTGACGGCTTAGACACCATTTGAAAGTCAACACTATTGATTTCATGTATTTGCGGTTCTCCTGCCGCTTCTTGATCCGAATATATATACACCCAAAAAATATGCCGTTTTGTACCTACCAAGTCCTATAGCTGGCTTATGTGTGGTCAAAAGTGACAAAGTACACCGGTTCTAAATCGGCCCCTCTTTAAACACAGAGAAAAAATATCAAATCGGTTTAACTTTCAAACACATATACATACATATCCACAAACATTTTTCCTTTTTTAAATAAAAATTAAGTCACATTTCTAAGCTCTATAACTTTTGAATGGTATAATATAACCGATTTTCAAAATTAGACATGCGTTGGAAAGGTAATGATCAGTTCTATTAGAAGCCGCA
Organism: Diabrotica virgifera virgifera; assembly: GCF_917563875.1. Taxonomy (NCBI): domain Eukaryota; kingdom Metazoa; phylum Arthropoda; class Insecta; order Coleoptera; family Chrysomelidae; genus Diabrotica; species Diabrotica virgifera. Next base: position 147,720,780 of record NC_065448.1, on the reverse strand, counting down.
AAGGTTGGACAAATTTTTAAACTTTTTGAGAGTTTTGGTGACGAGAACGAAAAACAGATCCTAAATAGGAAGGGCCGTAAAATCTACACCCTTGGACCAAAATCGATGGTTGACATATAAATGGGTGAGTCTTTTCTGAACTTTAAGATGGGAGTTGGCCCAGTTTTCAATTCAGTCAGATTTAGAAAATCGAAAATTTTGTGTATATAGTGTCGCGTGTAGGGTGGTGCGTGTGTGCGCCACTGGCGAGAACTGCCGTTCTCTGGTAATGTTCAAAATTAGACATGCGTTGGAAAGGTAATGATCAGTACTGTTAGAAGCCGCAAAGGTCAGATTTAAATTTTCGAAGTTTTTGGGAGTTTTGGGGACCAGAACGAAAAACACCCTAAATAGGAAGGGCCTTAAAATCGACACCCTTGGACCAAAATGGATGGTTGACATATGAATGGGTGAGTCTTTTTCTGAACTTGAAGATGGGAGTTAGCAAAATGTATAATGAACATTTTTTGCTTATAATTAATATTTTTTCCAGCATTTGCGGTCAAAATATAAAAAAAAATTCCACCCTCGAGATGAGGTGGCAACCACCTCATGGTAAAAGCGTCTTTCGGCATCATATAGATTTTGATCCTTGGACTATCCACTACTTATTGTCAAATTTTTAAGCAAATCTATCCATTCTGTAAAAATTACGACGTGAAAAATTTCAGTTCCTGGACTAATTATACTTTTGGAGCTCTATAACTTCTGAACGGCTTACCTGATGTTAATCACGAAACATGAATTTGAAACGTATGGACAAGTAGTATCTGATGCATCCAAGATCTAGTATGATAACTGAACGTATTACAGGAATTATTGAGCTTGAAAAACCGTTTTTTCCCATAAGAAATAGATTTGATAATTCTTATGAAGCCTATAACTTAAAAATTCGAATTTTCCCAGATATAAGGTATACACCGTTAGGCGCGTCCTGAGTCCTTCTACAAACGCTCAGTTATTGGCGCAATTCGTAGGTTTAAATTTTGAGTAATTGTCGAAAAACCAAAATTTTCAAAGTTTAATTTTTCAGTTTTTTGGCTATGGTGAGCAGTGCGTATGTCTCAGCTTGATCGCTTAGGCGCCATTTGAAAGCTTAACTCAACCCTATTTTGGTGTATTTGCGGTTTTCCTGTCTTTCCTTGAACCTAAGATATATACGCCCAAAAAATATGCTATTTTGTATTTACCTAGTCCTCTAGCTAACTTACGGGTAGTCAGAAGTCAAAAATTAGACCGGTTCTGAATCGGCCCTCACACCCTCTTGAAACACAGAAAAAAAAATTCAGATCGGTTTAACTTTTCCACACACATACAAACATACATACATACAAACATATCCACAAACATTTTCCATTTTTTAAATAAAAATTGAGTCATATTTCTGAGCTCGATAACTTTTGAATGGTATAACCGATTTTCAAAATTAAACATGCGTTGGAAAGGTAATTATCTATGCTATCAGAAGCCGCAAAGGTCGGGCTTAAATTTTTGAATTTTTTGGGAGTCTTGGGGACGAGAACGAAAAACAGGCTTTAAATGGGAAGGGCCGTAAAATCCACACCTTGGGACAAAAATGGAGAAGTAACATATGGATGGACGAGTCTTTTCCTAAACTTTAAGATGGGATTTGGCCCAATTTTTAATTCAGTCAGGTTTAGAAAATCGAAAATTTCGTGTATATATAGTGTCGCATGTAGGGGTGTTGTGCGCCACTGGTGAGAACTGCCGTTCTCTGTGGATTGTTTTGGTAGTTAATCGATGTCGTATACAGGGTGTTTCACTAATAATTGTCCATATAGTAACTGGAGAAACCTTAGCACAAAATACGAAGATTTAACCTAAAACACTTAAATAAAATGTATTTCCTTACTGAGTTATAGGGTGTTTTATCTAAAAATTTAAAAACTATTTTTTCTCAGCATTTTAAAACTATTCGACATATCCTTTTCATACTTAGCAGAAAGTATACGTAATGTACAAACTACTAAATTACGTTAAACAAACGTTTCTGACTATTACCAGAGGCGTACGACGGGGGAAAGTGAATGGTTGACCCTTTCCAAATTCTACGCCACTGGCGGAATTGCTATTTTAGTTCAATTTTTGGATTCTCCAATACTTTCTATGAAAATAATATACTCTTCATTCGTAACGATAAAGTCATTAGTTTTCGAGATATTTGAAGTTAAAAATGAAACAACACGGTTATTTTGATTAATGTATTGTGTCGCTTCATTTTTAATTTCAAATATCTCGAAAACTAATCATTTTATCGTTACGAATGAAGAGTATATTATTAACATAAAAGTATTGGAAAATCAAAAAATTACACTAAAATAGCAATTTCGTCAGTTGCGTAAAATTTGGGAAGGGTCAACCAGTCACTATCCCCTTTCGTACGCCACTGGTAGTAGCTAGAAACGTTTATTTATCTTAATTTAGTAGGGTGTACAGTGCCTATACTTTCTGCCAAGTATGATAAGGATACGCCAAATAGTTTTAAAGTACAGTGGAACCTCGATAAGTCGGATTAATCGGGACATCGGCCGATCCGGGTTATCGAAAATCCGGGTTAGCCGGAGAATATGGTAAAAATTATTAAAATACGGTATACTTAGAGATAAACTCCATTATAAATGCCAAAACATTAAATCCATATGCACAGTACTCTAAATTACATACAGTTGTATAGAGTATTGTTTATTTCTTGGTAAAAAACTCAGTTAAAATGGAAAAATTTTTGTTTTGTCTGATGAAAATCCGTCCGGGTTAGCCGGACTTCCGAGTTATCGGGGTCGACTTATCGGGGTTCCACTGTACTGGGTACAAATAATTTTTAAATTTTAATCATATGGATCATAATATCATAAATTAATTAAAATAACTGTACCGTATCATATTTAACTGCAAGTATCTCGAAAACTAATAACTTTATCGTTACCAATGAAGAGTATATTATTTACGTAGAAAGTATTGGAGAATCTAAAAATGGTACTAAAATAGTAATTTCTCCAGTGGCGTAGAATTTGAGAAGGGTCAACCATTCACTATCCCCTGTCGTACGCCTCTGGTAGTAGCTAGAAACGTTTGTTTATCATAATTTAGTAGGGTGTATAGTAGTCGCACTTTCTGTCATGTATGGACAGGATACGTAGTACAGTTTTAAAATGCTGAGCAAAAATAATTTTTAAATTTTTAGATAAAACACGCTGTAACCATTGATTAAAAACACCCATTGTGTGTGTTTATAATCAATGCTGTAACTCAGTAAGAAACCACATTTTATTTTAAGTGTTTTAAATTAAATCTTCGTATTTTGTGCTAAGGTTTCTCCAGTTACTATATGGACAATTATTAATGAAACACCCTGTATGCAACTGGAATAATACCAAATGAATGGCTGGTATCAACGTTTGTAACCCTTCCAAAAAAGAATAATCCCAAGAGTTGCTTTGACTATCGTACAATAACTGACTGACGTACAATAACTTTGATGAGTCACGCACTGAAAATCCTGCTAAAACTGATTCATAATAGAATGTGCAGGAAACTAGATATATACATCAGCTATTCACAATTTGGCTTCCGTAAAGGCCTAGGAACAAGCGAGGCACTATTCGCACTTAACGTTCTGTCGCAAAGATGTCTAGAGAGAAATTCACACCGAGAGTGCAGTATGGCTAAGATAGAGCAATACATTTCTAATGGGGAATAAACGCACAGGGTTGTCGGTCTTTACCAGTTGTTGATTGCTCTCTCAAGGGCGTCGCACAGGAACTGTGGCAACAATGAATGCGCATCTTAACCGTACTGCACTCCCAGTGTGAATTTCACATTAGATATGAATCAAGAACCTATACGTGTGTTTTATTAATAAGTCTTTTGATAGGGTTAGACATGACCAACTGATCGAAGCATTGAAAAAAAGAAGATTAGACCTCAGAGATATAAGAATAATTTCAAACTACATATGCCCAAAAACAGTAGTGAAAAGAGAAAACATAACATCAGAAGAAATAGAAATGTTCCGAAGGATATTGAAGGTCTCGTGGATAGATAGAATAATCAACGGAGAGGTAATGAGACGTATGCATAAAGAAAGAGAAGTACTTCTAACAATTAAGAGAAGAAAAAAGACATATACAGGGTGTCCAGAACACCCACAGAAGACAGGAGATTCCTCAGATAATTTTAAGACAATTCACCTAGTCCGAAAATGCTTCTTAAGGGAGCTAGAGCTCTTTGAAGATGGCGTCATGAAATTAGTTTTTCTTAAATACCTCCAGAAAGTTTCTATTTAGAAAAACAAAAATTGGTATGCATATTTACTTTTCAGAGATGAATCGATTCCATCCATTGCAAATTTCAAGTACCGGTCATAGGCGTGCGTTTTGGGTAGAGCAACGGGTATTTTATCGCATAACTTTTTTGTCCTTAACTATGCATTTTTGACACCGGATTATTAAATTGTGAGTTATTCTAGTACTAAAAAGTACTCTTGATTTAAGTCGGTAGGGCACACCGTTTTCTAGAAAAATCGATTTGAAAGTTTTTCGTTTTTGGAATTTGAAAAAAATTGAAAGAACTTTTCAATAAAAACGAAGTATTTTACCAACATAAAGTAAGAGTAACTTTTAGTACTCGAATACCTCATAATTTAATAATCTAGTGTCAAAAATGCTCAAAAATTCAAGACAAAAAAGTTATGCTATAAAATAACTGTTAACCTACCCAAAACGGACGCCTATGACCAGTACTAGAAATTCGCAATGAATGAAATCGATTTATCTCTAGAATATAAATAAATTTACCAGTTTTCGTCTTTCTAAACAGTTTTTTTTGAAATTTTTTTTAATTCAAAAAGCGAAAAGTTTTCAAATCGATTTTTCTAGAAAACGGTGTGTCCTACCGATTTAACACAAGAGTACCTTTTAGTACTAAAATACTTCCCAATTTAATAATCCAGTATCAGAAATGCATAAAAGTTAAAGATAAAAAAGTTATGCGATAAAATAACCGTTGCCCTACCCAAAACGGACGCCTATGATCGGAGAAATTTGCAATGGACGGATTAGATTTATATCTTGAAGATAAATATGCGTACCAATTTTTGTTTTTCTAGATAGACGCGTTCTGGAGATATTTAAGAAAAACTAATTACAAGACGCCATCTTCAAAGAGCTCTAGCTCCCTTAGGAAGCATTTTCGGACTAAGTGAATTGGGTTAAATTATCTGAAGAATCTCCTGTCTTTGTTTGTCGGTAGAGTTTCTGGACACCCTGTATATGGGACATGTGATAAGAGGGGATAAATAACTAATACGCCAGGTCATTATACAAGGAAAAAGATCCTTAGGAAGGAGACGTAACTCATGGCTGAAGAACCTTAGGGAATGGTTTGGATGTAGTAACAACAAATTATTTAGAGCCGCGGTCTCAAATAGTAAAAATCGCTGTGATGATTGCCAACCTTCGAAGCGGAGACGGCACCTACAGAAGAAAGAATTGTATAATTTCGAAAGAAAAACTAAATTGCTCCCCAAACTTAAGGATACTTCTAGCATTCAAATAATACATTTATCTTACAAAAAGTTTATCATTCGTAACACAGTACCGCAAAAAGAACGAGGCCGCGTTACTCAGAACCGGAAGAGATGTGGCGGTGATTTTTTGGATATTCTTACTAGTACATTAACACAAATAAAATTAGAGAGAAGTAAAATTCAGATATAATTACTAGAGCTAAACCTGAAATACTGAATAAATAAGAAGAAGACACCCCTAATAGCACTAGAACGGACTTTAAGGATGTCCGTTTTCGTCCGAGGAACGTCCTTTATATGTAATATTTTGGTCCAAATGTCGCGCTACCGAACGTCCATTGGACGTCCATCTAAGGTCCGAGGGGACGTAAATTGGACCTTAACAGGATGTCCTAGTTTGGTCCAAAGCCACATTGCCAAACGTCCAATGGACGTCCACCTAACGTCCGAGGGGACGTAAATTGGACCTTAATTGGACGTCCTAGGGCACGTAAATTGGACCTTAATAGGACGTCTAAGTTTGGTCCAAATGCCACGTTGCCAAACGTCCACTTAAGTCCGAGGAGACGTTCGGTGGACGTCAAGTGGACCTTCATAGGACGTCCCAGTTTGGTCCAATGTGTGCTGTGCCGGAATTTAGACCTGTGGAGAATGTATTGTGGGAAATAAAAAATATATTTTTTAAGGAACTTAATATTACATCTTATATTAAATTACAATTATTGGATATTACATTATTTACATTAAATTACAATTATACTTCTCCAAGAAATTAACGCACCACCTCAAAAATGGGGCATTTTTGATGTCTCGAATTTCCTAAACCTGTTGTCCCATCTCAGTGATTTTTTTTATAATATAGCCTAGGCTACAGGTTACCTCCTTAAGCTGGTCATGCACGGGGAGCTATATTGTAATATATTACGTATATTATATCATATCGCTCTCTATAGTAATGAGTGAGCCTTCAGACACGGAACTAATGGTTCCGTGTGTGTAGGCTCACTCATTACTATAGAGAGCGATGTGATATAATATACAGGGTGTCCCGAAAAGATTGGTCATAAATTATACCACAGATTCTGTGGTCAAAAATAGGTTGATTGAACCTCACTTACCTATATACAATAGTGCACACAAAAAAAGTTACAGCCCTTTGAAGTTACAAAATGAAAATCGATTTTTTTTCATATATCGAAAACTCTCAAGAGATTTTTTATTGAAACTGGACATGTGGCATTTTTATGGCAGCAACATCTTACAAAAAAATTAAAGTGAAATTTGTGCACCCCATAAAAATTTTATGGGGGTTTTGTTCCCTTAAACCCCCCCCCCCCCCAAACTTTTGGGTACGTTCCAATTAAATTATTATTGTGGCGCCATTAGTTAAACACAATGTTTTTTAAAACTTTTTTGCCTCTTATTACTTTTTCAATAAGCCAGTGTTTATCGAGATATTTTGAATATTTGTCGAATCCACCACATATTTGTATATGGTTAAGTACGATTATAGAGACCTGTTAATAATCTGAAAATTTATTTATAATTTACATTTTTAGGTATATTTTGAAAAAGAAGCTACATCTCGATAAAAGTTGACTTATGAAAAAAATACTAAGAGGCAAAAGTTTTAAAAACACTGTGTTTAACTAATGGTACCACAATAATAGTTTAATTGGAACGTACACAAACATTTGGGGGGTTTAAAGGAACAAAACCCCCATTAAATTTTTACGTAAATATATTGAAAAAGAAGCCGCATCTCGATAAAAATGGCTTATCGGAAAAATACTATGAGGCAAAAAAGTTTTAAAAACGTTGTGTTTAACTAATGGTACCACAATAATGAATTAATTGGAACGTACACAAAAGTTTGGGAGGGTTTAAGGGAACAAAATCCCCATACATTTTTTATGGGGTGGGCAAATTTCAGTATAATTTTGTTTTAAGATGTTCCTGCCATAAGAACGATACATGTCCATTTTCAATAAAAAATCTCTAATAGTTTTCGATATATTGAAAAAAATCGATTTTCATTTTGTAACTTCAAAAGGCTGTAACTTTTTTTATGAGCACATTTGTACTAAGATAAGTCAGGTTCAATCGAACTATTTTTGACCCCAGAATGTGTGGTATAATTTATGACCAATCTTTTCGGGACACCCTGTATATTACAGTATAGCTCCCCGTGCATGACCAGCTTAAGGAGGTAACCTGTAGCCTAGGCTATATTATAAAAAAAAATCACTGAGATGGGTAAATGATGGGAATAACATTTGGGAAAAATGATGTATTGCCCAGAGGACGCCACATACGCCTGTTAGCACTCATCATTTCATAGGTTCAATTTATTTTATTACTCACTCCTCACACTTTTTGAGTCAAAACTTTTATTCTCTTAATATTTTTTACTTTAAAAAGGGATACTACATTCATCTCGCGAAACTCAACCGTTATCGTGATAAACACATTTTAAATCTGCGAGGCAACATAATTTTTTGCATATCATTGTAGTTATATGCCCGAAAAATAACTTAAAACCATAAAAGTTTCCAAAAATGTACGATACATTAACATAAATATAAGAACTGACACAATTATTATGGTTTCATGTTTATTTTTCGGGTGTAACTACAATAATGATATGCAAAAAATTATGTTGTATCGCAGATTTAAATGCGTTTATCTTGAAAACAGTTAAGTTTAGCGAGATTAATGTTGTACAGACACCTTTTTTAGGTGAAAATATGTTGAATGTTTAGAATAAAAGTTTTGGTTCATAAAGTATGTAGAGTGGGGGATAAAAAAAATTCAACGTATTAAATGAGCGCCAAAAGACGTATGTGGCGCCCTCTGGCTAATGGCGCCATCTTTGGCGCGAATTTATATTTCTCATCCCCAAAAAACCCCCGCTTACCAAATTTCGTGTTGTTATCCCATGCCTGTCAGGAAATAATCAAGAATAAATAAAATACAAGTTTAAATTTGACACCTTGTATTTCGGTTATTATCAACTTTCGTACTAAAGTAAGTTAGCTTAAATCGACCTATTTTAAGCTCAGGAATCCAAGGTTAAGCTATGGCCCATTCTTTACCAAACACCCATAAGATTGAAAAATGTATGAAAAATATACCAGAAAGCATAAGAAATATACCAAAGAGCATGAAAAAATATGTAAATGTAATAAAAAACGTAAATAATACCAATGTTTGGATACCAGTTGTCCTGGCTGGTGGTTTTGTCCATCCTTCTCGGCGAGATTGTCCTCTAGACCATCAGGAATCGATATGCTATGTCCAGACGGTGGTAGCAGAGTCTGAATGCTTCCTCTTTGACGTTCACTTACCAAGAAGTGACTGGCTGCAACGTGGAGCTCCAGTAGCTGTCTGTGGTTGATGGCTCCGAAAACTCCTCATTCTGATCGAGGAATCAGAAACATAGACTGCTTCGGCACTTCAGAAAATCTCCAGGAGCAAGAGTCCTCAGGATAGTAGATTAAAATGTTGTGCGCCTATGTCAAAGGGGCACATAATAATCCATTGGATGGACCTATGCATTGATGCTCTAAATGGCCCGATGAGGTGGTCGGACTCTGTGTTATGTTGTGAAACAGCGTCTTCATAGTTTTACATAATATGTAGTATATGTATAACTTAAGTATATTATACTTTAATTCGTATATAATATAATTTCTTACAGTATGAAAATCAGTGGTTGATGAATAAAACTCTAGACGAGAGCCCTAACGACGACAGCGATTGAGAGACCAACTCTCCAACTTCGAACTGATATCGGAATCGGTGGGTGAAACGAAAATCTATCGCCTATCGTTATAGTTTTTGAACAGAGAAACCAAGTAGTGGGGGTTATTTTCAGACGTCCAGAAAAAGTCCGTATTTTGTCCAGTACGGACGTCCAAAGGACGTTCATATTTATTCCACCCGAAGGACGTCCAACATCGGACGTCCGAAGGACGTACATATTTAGTCCACCGAAGGATGTCGGACGTCCAAAGGACGTTCATATTTATTCCACCCGAAGTACGTCCAACGTCGAACGTCCAAAGGACATCCATTTATAGTCCATAGACATTAGAATTAAAACTGGACCTATTTTGGGCACGTATATTCAACTTCAAAAAGATGCTCTTAAGATTCATTTGTAGTACGGATACATTGATAAAAATTATATTTTTGCTTATTAGAATTAATTAGCAATTATGTCATCTTGGTAACTAGAATAATAAAACATTGTAACAAATATTTTACAAATAAGATTTTCACACTTTACAAAAAAACAAAAACATGTTTTGAATATTAAACTGTACAATTTGGAATTAAATATAATTATCTTTTTGATTTAAACTATTTTATTAACATAATTAAGTTAATATTTTATTGAATTATTTTGCTATTTGATCCCGTAATTCGTATATTATGTCCAATATGGACAATCAGAAAACGTCCGTATTTCGTCCAGTACGGACGTTCATATTTATTCCACCCGAAGGACGTCCAACATCAAACGTCCGAAGGACGTACATATTTAGTCAACCGAAGGATGTCCAATGTCGGACGTCCGAAGGACGTCCAACGCCGGACGTCCGTTTATAGTCCATGGACGGTAGGACCAAAAATGGACCTATTTTGGACGTCGTGTGCTATTAGGGAAGTTAACAACAAATTACCAAAACGGGTGCCACTTTGTGTCTAATTTTTCCTTCGGGAGATGAACTCTAAAAGCCAAATATCAAAAAACAATCACACTTACCTCGTAAGTATGTTTGTTCAGCAAACATGTTGCTGTACATACATGTTACATACTGTTTATATTTATTAATAGCTGAATCATACATTTGCTTCTTTCCATCTTCATGCAGATTTTTGATAGAACAATAAAAAGACAATAACTCTCTTTTAACTTTGAGAGCATCATATGATAAAATAACTCAAATGCACTGTTGGATTTTCACAACACTGCCGTTCAACACTGACAAGTTTTTATTACAGTACCCATGCGGCAAAATAAACAATACTAATGGTAGGGGATCCCAAGCGGGGATTTCTGCAGTTACTCGAGCGAGTCAGATTATCATATGGGAGAAACCTTGTACCCCTACCATATATGGACTCTTAATACAGGGGACTAAGTTGAGGGCAGTCCGTCAGATTAGTAAAAAAAATTTATCCTCCGAAATATTCGAGCGCGTCAGATTAAGACAAGGTAAGTTAAGTACATGTAGAACAGTGTATATTTCAATATCTGACGATTTGAGCTGGACCTAACGAAATGGGCGAGTCACATAGACCAGGGCATTTAGCACTAAAAACACCCGAATAAATAATTTTTTAAATACAGCACCCAGAGACCTGCAGTTTTTTGCATTGCGTTCAGGATGACGCCAGGAAAAAAGTCTACAATTCAAAAATGGGTGGAAATGCATAATTGCACTGTAAAGTGCATAAAATGCATCCAAAATTGCATAAATACGAAAATAAAGTCAAAATCAGTATACTAAGGAACAAAATTTATAATTTGGCGGGTTTTTGGGGTCACTGAATACGATTACGCCATCAGAACTGACCTCCGGATCACCTGGTTCCCAAAGTCACTGTAAGAGACGTCATCTTCTGGAGTTTCGATGGTTTTTGGCATTAAATCGATGCAAACGCGTTACTCGCCGGTTTTAGGGGTCGCTAAGTACGAATATGCCATCAGAATTGACCTCCGGAGTACCTGGTGCCCAGAGTCGCTACTAAGGCACGTCATCTTCTGGAGTTTCGAGGGATTTCGGCACTAAATTGATGCAACTGGACTATTCAGGGGGTTTTTGAGGTGGTTAAACACGAATATGCCATCAGAGCAGACCTCTTGATCACCTGGTGCCCAAGGTCACTGCAAGGCACGTCATCTTCTGGAGTTTCAAGGGATTTCGGCACTAATTTGATGCAACTGGACTATTCGGGGGTTTTTAAGGTGGTTAAACACGAATCTGCCATCAGAACAGACCACTGGATCACCTGGTGCCCAAGGTCACGGCAAGGGACGTCATCTTCTGGGGTTTCGAGGGTTTTCGGTATCAAATTGGTGCAAACGGATTACTCGGGGGGTTTTTGAGGTCGCTAAACACGAATATACCATCAGAATAGACCACCGGATTACCTGGTGCGCAATGTCACTGCAAGGGACGTCATCTTCTGGAGTTTAGAGGGCTTTCGGTATTAAATTAATGCAAATGGATTAGTTACGGGTTTTTGGGGTCGCTAAACACGAATATGCGATCAGAATTGAACTCCGGAGAAGCTGGTGCCCAAGATCGCTACTAAGGCACGTAATCTTTTGGAGTTTCAACTGTTTGCGGCAATAAATTGATGTAAACGGATTACTCACTGGTTTTTTGGGGTCGGTAAACACGAATATGTCATCAAAACTGAGCTCCGGAGTACCTGGTGCCGAGAATCGCTACTAGGATACGTCATCTTCTGGGGTTTCGAAGATTTTCGGCATTTAATTGATGCAAATGGATTACTGGAGGGTTTTTGAGGTTGCTAAACACGAATATGCCATCAGAATCGACACCTTGTGCACCTGGTGCCCAAGGTCACTGCAAGAGACGTCATCTTCTGAAGTTTTGAGGGATTTCGGCATTAAATTGATAAAAATGGATTACTCGGGGTTTTTTAAAGTCGTTAACATGAACATGCGATCAAAACAGACCATCGTAGCACCTGGTACCCGCGGTCACTGCAAGGGGCGTCATCCTCTGGGCGAGGTTTTTCGGTACTATATTGACGCAAACCGATTACTTATAGGTTTTTGGGGTTGCTGAACACGAATATACGATCAGAACAGACACCGGACCAGCTGGTACCTAGGGCACGCCATCTTCTTGAGTTTCGAAAGTTTTCGGTACTAAATGAATTCAAACGGATTTCTAATGGCTTTTTGGGGTTGCTGAATACGAATATGCCGTTAGAACACACACTGGAGCACCCGGTGCCCAAGGCACGTTATCTTCTGAAGTTGCGTGAGTTTTCGGTACCAAACTCATACAAACAAATTACTTTTGGGTTTTTGGGGTTGGTGAACACGAGTATGACTTAGATGAAGGATTCTGGAATATCTAGTGATTATGATGATCAATAATAACGCTAACGCATAAAAACATTGTCATAATAGAATATAGTAAATCGATCTGGAAATAAATAAAGAAAAAATATTGTCAGATATAAATAAAGTTTATATAAATTTTATATATACATAAGTAAGAAAATTGAATAGCACAGTCAGTCCCTTGCAGTGACCATGGTCACCAGGTGCCCCATGGGTCTGTTCTAATGGCATATTCGTGTTTAGCGACCTCAAAAACCCCCCGAGTAAATCATTTGCATCCATTTTAAGCCGAAAACCCTCGAAAATCCAGAAGATGACGTCCATTGCAGTGACCTTGAGCACCGGGTGATCCGGTGGTCTGTTACGATGGCATATTCGTGTTTAACGACTCAAAAACCCCCCAATAAATCCATTTTTATCAATGTAATGCCGAAATCTCTCAAACTCTAGAAGAGGACGCCCCTTGTAGTGAACTTGGGCTCCAGGTGCACAGGGAGTCGGTTTTGATGGCATATTCGTGTTTAATGACCTCAAAAACCTGTAAGTAATCCGTTTGCATCAATTTGATACCGAAAACCCTCGAAACTCCAGAAGATGACGTCCCTTGCAGTGACCTTGGGCACCACGTGATCAAGAGGTCTGCTCTGATGGCATATTCGTGTTTAACCACCTCAAAAACCCCCTGAATAGTCCAGTTGCATCAATTTAGTGCCGAAATCCCTCGAAACTCCAGAAGATGACGTGCCTTGGTAGCGACCCTGGGCACTAGGTACTCCGGAGGTCAATTCTCATGGCATATTCGTATTTAGCGACCCCTAAAACTCGTGAGTAGTTAATCCGTTTGCATCGATTTAATGCCGAAAATCATCGAAACTCCAGAGGATGACGTCTCTTGCCATGACCTTGAGCACCAGGTGATCCAGAGGTCAGTTCTGATGGCGTAATCGTATTCAGTGACCCCAAAAACCCCCCAGATAATAAATTTTGTTCCTTAGTATACTGATTTTAACTTTATTTTTATATTTATGCAATTTTGGACGCATTTTATGCACTTTACAGTGCAGTTATGCATTTCTACCCATTTTTGAATAGTAGACTTTTTTCCTGACGTCATCCTGAACATAATGCAAAAAACTGCAAGTCTCTAGGTGCTGTATTTAAAAAATTATTTATTTTGTGCTAAATGCCCTGGTCTAACAAAGTTGTAAAAAAAACGTCAACTTGAAATACTCAAGCGCGATGGATTTTTTTTTATTTTGAAGGAAACCCTTTAAGGATTAGGAAAAAAATATATTCTGACGATTTTCATGGGGCAATGTAGCTAAAACAATAAATAAAGGGGAGCGTACAGCTGCCGAGAACTGTATTTTCCATTCTGCGTCTCCTGGAAAGTACTGTTGCATTAAATTATCTTTATTTGTATCATTTATTGGTTGTTTATTCAGCGTATTATAAACGTCAAGCCATTATACATCCATAAGTTAAAGTAGTTTTAATATAAAACTACCCGTCATCGAATACCTACATAAAATTTCTATGTACTTATAATAATCATGGACAGCTTTTTTTTCTGTTAACTTAATGCGTCGTCCGGGAGAATTCAATAAATTTGATTGTTGTCTATTAACACAAGTTTGTGAATTTAATGCCGTAAGTTTTATATGCATTACAATAATGAGTGATGTAGGTGTGAAATATGTATTTTGTGGAGAAGAAACGTGTGAAAAATTTCAGAAAATTACATCGAAAACTTTAAAAAAATGTATAGGTAACTATTTTGGAGTATCGTTAAAACATCAACTTGTTTGGGGTGGGCAGGCCTGCCTCGAATTGGGCACGCATATTCAGTAGTTCACGCAAAACAGTGCCTGTGTCGTTGTTCTTAAGACGCCAGGACATGCACTCCATTTACTTTCCGTTAGCTTTCTGAGTATGCTCTTTCTAGTTTTTACTTTCTCCTCTTGTTTTTATGCAATGTTCTCCTCGGGGATCGTCTTGGTCTACCTCGTTGTCTTCTAGTGGGCGGAGTCCATTTTTTGTATACTATTTTCAGGCATTATCTGAAGGGATCCATACCAATTAAGTCTTTTGGCTTCGATCGTGTCTATTATATTATCTAGATCAATTTCCATTTTTTTCGTAATATCTTCGTTTCTCACCCTATCAAGTCTAGTGAGCCGGAACATCGTCTACAATAATTCATTTCCATGGTCTTAATTTTTAATTTGTTTCTTTGGTATATTTCCCAGAGTTCGGCGACGTACAACAATAAAATAAATAAAAAATTATTCATAAGTTCATAAACATTCCTGATTACAGAAACACGAGATGACGAAGAAAGTGACCGAATGGAAACCAACTTCGAAGACGAATCCAATGAGGAGGAAGAATAAAATACTTAATTTTAACATTTCTTTACCTAGTTTTATATCAATAAATTATATAATTGTACATATATATGTATATTATTTTCAACATCCAGTAATAAAAAAAACAAAAATAAAATTTATCAAATTGTCAGATTAACAATTATTGTCCTCCATATAAGAGCAGCGGTATCGAAAGTGCGAATTGCCGTGATGGTTGCCAACCTTCTTAGAGGAGATGGTACATGAAGAAGAAGAAGATATAATTGTCAGATTATTATTAAGGACGATTAGGACATCAAGTTGGACCAACTGTATGAAAATCTGACACGCTCGAGTATTTCAAGGTCGCATTTTTTTACATCTTTAAAAATCGGCCATGACTTTTGGCCCCGTCCAAATCGTCAGATATTTGAATAAGATACTTTTTTGAGTTCACTTAACACCCACTCTGAATATCTGACACGCTCGAATAACTTTTTTTCTACCTCTTTTTACGTCTACGTTCCCCTCACTACTCGTCAGATTAATGTCTTTCGGTTATCAGAAAGACATAGTGGGTATACTCTATGAATATCTGACGCGCTCGAGTATTTCCATGTGACTGTTTTTTTTTTACATTTTTGATAATTGTTTACATAGGTCTGGATCCCGCGTATGAAAAAAAAGTTGATTAATAGCAAGCTGAAAATTTGTTAATAGCTTAAGGGTGTCTAGTCCTTAAAAATTTGCTATATGGGAACACTGGAACAGGGGCAGTTTTAATTGTGGAACAGGTTAAAAATTTGGAACGGCCAGACCACGAAAACGGCACATGTATTTTGTCCGACAGAACAGACTTAAACTCTCCGAACAGAGATTAAACTCTCATGCAAAAATCAGACTGCTATTTATCACCAAATGGGCGTTTTAATGAGTGGAACATGTAGAATATGTCGAATGACAGGAATTATGACAGGTGATAAATAGCAGTCTAATTTTTGCATGAGAGTTTAATCTCTGTTCGGAGAGTTTAAGTCTGTTCTGTCGGACAAAATAAATGTGCCGTTTTCGTGGTCTGACCGTTCCAAATTTTTAATCTGTTCCACAATTAAAACTGCCCCTATTCCAGTGTTCCCATATATCAAAGTTTATCCAACTATACACCCTTAAGTGATTAACAAATTTTCAGCTTGCTATTAATCAAATTTTTTTTCATACGCGGGATCCAGACCTAACACACTCAAGTCCCCACTTAAATGGAAAACTTAACTTAATTGTTTTGGTTTTAGGACCTAATCTTCACAACCCAATAGGTCCCCATAACGCTCGAGTAACTGCAAATTTAGCATACTTTCCTCCTCTACTATAAAATGAATATTGAAATTTATACGAAGCAAGTTTTCAATCCTAATAGCAAATAATTAATATTGAAAAATATCAAAAATCACTAAAAGATTTTTAAATTGAAAACTTACTGGTACATCCCCATGTATACGTCTCCAAGACTTCTACAATTTGCAAGTCATATGGATGCTGCAGTAAAGACGATAGGGAAGGAATTCTAAACCTTGCAATTCAAATCCCCCGTCTGCAGCCGGCTAGGAACTGAAAGATGCACCATAGTTACTCTACTGAGTAATACGAAAATAAAATAATAAAAATGTGTACCATTTTTATTCGGCTGCAATACGAAGGAAAAACAATCTTACTCTTTAATTAGAATAAGGAGTGCAGCCAGTCCCTTTAACTGCAGTTTTCTGCTCTTATTGGAGCGTCATCAGAAGGAACGTAGGCACTGTTCTCCTTAATCCAATCAAATTGCATCGAAAGGTTTTCCCAAATATTGCAGCCAAAGTGATGGTAATGGGTGGCTAGCGCCATCTGGCCGTAAAAATACGAAGCAAGTTTTCAATCCTAATAGCAAATAATTAATATTGAAAAATATCAAAAATCACTAAAAGATTTTTAAATTGAAAACTTACTGGTACATCCCCATGTATACGCCTCCAAGACTTCTACAATTTGCAAGTCATATGGATGCTGCAGTAAAGACGATAGGGAAGGAATTCTAAACCTTGCAATTCAAATCCCCCGTCTGCAGCCGGCTAGGAACTGAAAGATGCACCATAGTTACTCTACTGAGTAATACGAAAATAAAATAATAAAAATGTGTACCATTTTTATTCGGCTGCAATACGAAGGAAAAACAATCTTACTCTTTAATTAGAATAAGGAGATGTTCTGATGACGCTCCAATAAGAGCAGAAAACTGCAGTTAAAGGGACTGGCTGCACTCCTTATTCTAATTAAAGAGTAAGATTGTTTTTCCTTCGTATTGCAGCCGAATAAAAATGGTACACATTTTTATTATTTTATTTTCGTATTACTCAGTAGAGTAACTATGGTGCATCTTTCAGTTCCTAGCCGGCTGCAGACGGGGGATTTGAATTGCAAGGTTTAGAATTCATTCCCTATCGTCTTTACTGCAGCATCCATATGACTTGCAAATTGTAGAAGTCTTGGAGGCGTATACATGGGGATGTACCAGTAAGTTTTCAATTTAAAAATCTTTTAGTGATTTTTGATATTTTTCAATATTAATTATTTGCTATTAGGATTGAAAACTTGCTTCGTATTTTTACGGCCAGATGGCGCTAGCCACCCATTACCATCACTTTGGCTGCAATATTTGGGAAAACCTTTCGATGCAATTTGATTGGATTAAGGAGAACAGTGCCTACGTTCCTTCTGATGACGCTCCAATAAGAGCAGAAAACTGCAGTTAAAGGGACTGGCTGCACTCCTTATTCTAATTAAAGAGTAAGATTGTTTTTCCTTCGTATTGCAGCCGAATAAAAATGGTACACATTTTTATTATTTTATTTTCGTATTACTCAGTAGAGTAACTATGGTGCATCTTTCAGTTCCTAGCCGGCTGCAGACGGGGGATTTGAATTGCAAGGTTTAGAATTCCTTCCCTATCGTCTTTACTGCAGCATCCATATGACTTGCAAATTGTAGAAGTCTTGGAGGCATATACATGGGGATGTACCAGTAAGTTTTCAATTTAAAAATCTTTTAGTGATTTTTGATATTTTTCAATATTAATTATTTGCTATTAGGATTGAAAACTTGCTTCGTATTTTTACGGCCAGATGGCGCTAGCCACCCATTACCATCACTTTGGCTGCAATATTTGGGAAAACCTTTCGATGCAATTTGATTGGATTAAGGAGAACAGTGCCTACGTTCCTTCTGATGACGCTCCAATAAGAGCAGAAAACTGCAGTTAAAGGGACTGGCTGCACTCCTTATTCTAATTAAAGAGTAAGATTGTTTTTCCTTCGTATTGCAGCCGAATAAAAAATGGTACACATTTTTATTAGAATATTGAAATGTTTATGATTATTTATACAGGGTGTTTGTTAAAAAATGGGTCATAGCTAAACTCTAGATTCCTGAGTTTAAAATAGGTCGCTTTAAACAACTTACCTTAGTACGAAAGTTAATAATAACCGAAATACAGGATGTCAAAGTTAAAATTTTATTTTATTTATTCTTGACGACTTTGTATTCTGGCTTTCTGGTAGTGTCTTAGGGGTTGCGACACTATTTAAGTGGAAGGTGTGGGAATGGCAAAAATTTCGAATTACACACCTACATATTACAGCAATTGAAATCACTTGCAGGTTGATAGCGTTTCAGGATTTTCCACTTTTGTCCATATGGGGCGTGAGAAATTCGCACCCAGCTCAAATTAATCTTGATAATGAAATGTAAGTAGTTATTTTTTCTATGGATGCTATACAATGTGCAAATTTTCTCACTACTTCATACATTCAAAACGAACAATTTCTCACGCAGTGAGAAAAGTTGGCCATTGCAGTGAGAAATATTTTTTCTCACGGGTTCTCCACCGGTTTTCCTACATATGATCGCCGTTTCCATGGTAACATGCACAATACAAACACGATTAATGTTGTCAAACAAAATGTGTTTATAATAAAATAAAATGAGTGGACTACCCTAATGATGGGGTTGATTAACTTGAAGACACTATTTGCTCATACTATATTTATTTGTTCACTACTAAATATATCAGTAACGAGTTGGTGGGCAACGTCTATCTTCTCACTAACTTGATGTCTCAATATTGAATGAATAAAGATTGATTAACGAATGATTAACGAATGATCTGTAATACTTTCTCCGTATGTACTTGTGATTGTTTTTATTATGATTGCTGACACGATTCGACCGTGAAATATTCATATCAAAAATAGCTGACAAAAGCGTTCTTGAAACAAGTGCATTTTATTGAGAAATCTGTGTCACTTAGATATTTTATAACAAATAGTAATGTTTGTTTTTACATCTTTAAAAATTAAATGGATATGAATTGCTCTTATTTTGGAATGCTAATATAATTCCTGTACATCCTCAGCCTTACAAGAAAAATTTTCTGAGAGATGTACATTATTTCCTCTGTCCTTCCCACAAAGAAGAAAATTTTTCTAGACGTCACTAACTGATTACTGTGTTTTAATGATTTATACAAATACAAAATACAAACACAATATAACAATACACAATACAAATACGAAATATACAAATATACAACTTATTACACTATAAAAATTGTCATCAAACATCGTCTATTCTTACTTATTCCTTTTCTTTATATCTCGCGAATTTCTACACTCAGAAATTGTAATCTATATTTTACCTTTTTCAGATTTAAAAAAAAAATTATAACTTTAACTCTTACATTTGAACTTTAATTATACTTTATAATTATAATTATACTTCTTTCACTTTTAAAACAGTTATTTTGATTTTCTGACCTTTTACATATTCTTCTGTTGAAAATTTCTCCTTTTTTATTCCTCTTCTTCTTGTCCGGTACTTTACCAATACATATTTTCATTTTCTTTATACTTAGGACTTTCTTCATAGTGTACTATTAAACATATTCCTTCTTCTTCTTCATTATCATTTACTTCATATATCATATAATTTCTTCCTTCAATATATTCATATCATTTTTCATAATTCTTCATTAAACTCATATTTACTTCATATTTTTCTTCTCTAACCTAAAAGCACCTAAATTATTTAATTTTGAAGTTTGAATTCTTGACAAAACCGCATCCATAGAAAAAGTACAGTGTACAACACGTGAAAAAATGACATATTTCTTCTTCGCTTGGTTGTGACAAACTTCTGCGCTCGTGAGAAATATGTCTTTTTTTATCACTTGTTGTACAATATAGGTACTATTCTTAACTAGTGCGGAAAGTGATACTTTCCGCATGCGTTAGGAACAATATTTTTTTCCACCTACCTCTACCGAAAGTATACTTTTCCGGACCTGATTGTAGGGAGCAAAGTTGTACTTTTCCTCCCTAGGGAGGAAAAGTAAAAGTGACGTCAGGGTATATCATTCATGAAATATAACTTATTGACGCCCTGTACAACATGTATTTTCTATTACGTAAGTATCTACACATTTTAACGTTTATTTATAAAACACCCTGTATTTTGCAGAATGGTAAAAAACAGTAAATTGTTATTTTGATTTAACAATGTTTACATTAATAATTTGTCTTATATTTGACAGTTGACAGTATATTGTACCTACTTGTTAGTTTTAGTTCTAATAAATTTTGTTGGTTAGTTACATAAATAAATTAAGTAAAAATGAAAAAATTACTTGTTATTTGAGGAAGGTGGAAAAACCATATGTATAACATGGGAGTAAAGTGCCTTTTCCTCCCTTGAATGATTACTGCCCTCCGCTACGCGTCGGGCAGTAAACTTCATTCTCGAGAGGAAAAGTAGCATTTTCCACCATTGTTATACAAATAGCTATTACGGCCGTACGTTTGGAAAAAAGCCACAACAAAGAGAGTTATATCAATTTTTATTTACGAATAAATACAACGTACAACAATACGTAATATAAAAATGTATGCAAATTTAATAATTTGGAAAAACAAGAATGTCTTTACTGATTGCTTAGTAATATTAAATGTAAACGAGCAATACGTGGAATTTTGCAAATGTATTACTGATGCAAGCTGATCCTTGAACTGTTCATTACATTCTCTGACAAGGTTGTCAAAACCAAATGTTCAATCAAATAAAATTAGTTGCCATGACGATGATTCAAAACGACTGTTATTGTCTACTGATTTAACTTTTGAATATTATGTCAAAATAATTCTATTTCAACGAATTATCGCGTTAATTTCATTAAAACATGAACACAATAAAATAAATTTGAAATATATTAGTAAATAATATCAAATGTTAGTTTTTTGCATGTATTATAATATTCGGAAAGGAAATGCGTGCGGGAAAGTAGCTTTTAGCGCGGCTGTAGAAAAAAGCTTTTCAGGCAATTAATGAATAACGTACGTTGTGCTTTTTGCATATATTTATTAGCAACAAGTTAAACGTCTATTATAATTTTAAGTTTAAAGAAAAGCATAATACAACTTTATGGTAGGCACTAGACAAATTATATATTTATTGTTTAGAGTCTAACACATGAAAATTTCAATAATTCAGAAAATCTATTATTTAAATATAAAATTTTCAATCTATCAATAAACAATAATATATTATTATAATCACATAACTTTTAAGTTCCATTCACTGTGGACCAGCCATTACACGGAATCATCTGCAATAAAAATACAACATTATTATTTTTGCTATGAGCTGCAACAGTCTGTGTTAACTTTAAAACTCATAAACATAATCTCGTTATACTGTCATCCTAGAAACTCCATTCACCCTCCGGCTGGCGCGCTATCGGTCCTCTATCTATGCCACCTTTTTACTAATTTCAAGATTCCGTAAAATATCATTAATTACTTCGACTTATCCGTCTAGCTATTCTCAAATGACTCATATTAGGTAATTTACTACGCACATACCGCCTCCATATATGATTTGTTTAGTTGTCATTAGGAGGATGAAGTAATAGGTGTTGAATTGTTGGCATTCCGTGTACTAGCGCGCCCGATGATGTTTGTTTTTTATTTTTGAGTTCCATTTTTTCATTTGAGGAATAAAAATTCTATAAAATATTTGACGTCCATAGAGCTAAAAGAATCGGCTAAGAATTTGGCAGATATCGAGGATATAGTGAACTTTAGCGATGAAAACGAAGGTGAAGGCATTGTTTGTGAAGGTAAAGAAATTAATTTAGAAGATAACAGCGACTCAGAATAATCCGGAGTCGAAGATTTCCTGGATTCATAGTAAACAAGAGAGTAAAACATACTATAAGAGATTTCATAGCCATTAGTCCCAGAATGTGCATTTTAAGAGTTAAAGGACGTTCCTTTAATTACAGTCTAATTAATGCGCATGCCCCGACAGAAGAAAAAGAAGATGAAATTAAAGAAGAGTTTTGTGATGAACTAGAGTCCGCATATCAGTCATGCCCAAAAAATGATATAAAAATAATCTATGGAGACCTAAACGCCAAAGTTGGAAGAAAACAGCAATTCCAACCCACAATAGGCAGGCACAGTCTCCATGAGCAATCAAATGACAATAGCAATAGGTTAATAAACCTAGCAGGATCACTTAACATAGTGATTACCAGCACATACTTCGCTCGCAAAGATATACACAAAGGTACCTGGAAATCCCCAGATGGACTGACGGTACTGGTCGAAAGTAGGGTAAGGGCTAGAATTTCAAACATCAAAAAGGAAAGAGGCTCTAAACATGAACGATACAAGGTAGAAGGACTCAAAGAAACAAATAAAACTAAAGAATATAAAGAAAAGATAAGCATCAAACTAGAAAACAGACTAAAACATGAAAGCCCAAATAAGTAGTGGGAAGAGTGCAGAGAAATCATAAAAGAGACAGCTAAAGAAGTATTAGGCATAGAAGGTAAAGAAAGAAGAACAAGAACGAATGGCTGGTTTGACGAAGATTGTCAGATTATAATAGACAGAATAACAGAGCATATTTACTGATGCAACAGAGGCACAGAACCCGACAAGCAGAGGAAGAATATAAACAACTACGCAAAGAAGAAAAGAAAACTCACCGAAGAAAAAAGAGAGAATATATGAACAAAGAACTGCAAGAACTAAGTAAATCAACAGAGACAAGAAAATTTTATCAAAAACTGAACAAAAGCAGAAAGGACTTCAAACCGGGAACAACGATATGTAGAGATAAGGAAGGTAATATATTGACAGAACAGCAAGAGATACTAAGAAGATGGACAGAACATTTTACGGAAAAGCTTGAAGGAGATGGGAGTGAGACGAACCCTGATATACCATTAGACCAAGCAGACAACAGAGAAAAGAGTCCACCAACAATAGCCGAGATTAGAACAGCAGTAGACAAATTAAAGAACAATAAATCACCGGGATCGGATCAAGTAGCATCGGAATTACTGAAGGAAGGAGGAGACGTACTACAGAAAACAATACATGAATTAATAACAAAGATATAGTCAAATAAACAGCTACCAGCGGAGTGGAATAGCGGTATTATTGTACCATTACATAAAAAAGGAAATCAGTTAGAATGTGGAAACTACCGCGGAATCACGCTGTTGAATGCAGCATACAAAATAATGTCCAACGTCATTTATGAAAGACTTAGACCACACGCTAAAAAAATAGTTGGCAAATACCAAAGTGGCTTCTGTAGACAGAAGTCAACAATAGACCAGATATTTGTTCTGCGACAGATCCTCGAAAAAACAAGTGAATATAACATCGACACACATCATCTCTTTATAGACTTCGAAAGCGCATATGACAATATAAACCGAGAATTCTTAATAAAAGCAATGAAAGAATTTAATATACCTACACAACTAATAGAACTGATAAAAGAATCTCTAAAAGTAGAAAGTAAAATCCGGATACAAAACGAACTAACGGAAACAATAGATGTGAAAAAGGGAGTACGCCAGGGAGACGCTCTATCATGCATCTTGTTCAACATAGTACTCGAGAAAATAATGAGGGACACAACAGTCAATACTCGAGGAACAATCATTAATAAAAGCGTGCAAATACTAGCATTTGCAGATGATGTGGACATAATCGCAAGATCAAGAAGAGAAATGATAGAGGCATTCAATCAAATAGAACGAGCTGCACAAAATAGTGGCCTTAAAATCAATCAGAACAAAAAAAAATATATGCAGGTAAGAAAAAACGCAGAAATAAGGCATCCACAAAATATAACAATATGAGAATACAACATTGAGGGGGTAAAAAACTTTACATACTTGGGATCCCTAGAAACATCTGATAATAACGTTGCGGAGGAAGTGAAGAGGCGAATATTTATTGCCAATAAAAGTTACCATGGCTTAACCCGGCAACTAAGATCAGATAACGTCGCAAGAAAAACAAAATGCCAAATATACAAAACCTTAATAAGACCGGTACTCACATACGGCTCAGAAACCTGGACACTCACTAAAAGAGAGGAAACATTGCTAGCCACCTTTGAAAGAAAAATCTTGCGACACATAATGTAAGGGCACAAAAGAAAACGGAATTTGGCGAAGAAGGTACAACTTTGAACTATACAAAATATACCAGGATCCGGATATCATAACATTCATTAAAATAGGACGGCTGCGTTGGATGGGACATGTAGAAAGAATGGAAGAAGGCGAAATACCAAACAAAATATTCAAACAGATGCCAGTAGGAAAAAGAACAAGAGGAAGACCGAAGCTGAGATATTTAGAACAAATAGAAAATGATATAATAACCTTAAAAATAAAAAACTGGAGAAAAAAAGCACGAAACAGATCAGAATGGAGAAGAATCCTGGAACAGGCCAAGACCCAGAAAGGGTTGTCGAGCCAGTGATGATGATGATGAAGATTTCCACAATCCGTATTTTATGGAAATACAGGAGTCTGATTATCCATTCTGCATTGCCCAAGATAACGAAATTTGGAAGAGTACTCCAGCAACATCAGGTAAAATCAAAGCAAAAATATACTAAAACTTCGTCATGGATCCAAAAGATCAGCAAAAGATATCTCGACTAAATTCGAAATAGGATATTGACTTATTATGTAGAATATTAATTTATTTTTCTTGCCATGGTCGTCTTCATATTATCAATCCGGTTCCGAGACTTCACATTGTTTCTTTGAGCAGTATTCGTTTTTACAATTGGTAGGTTGCTAACCTTGCCAATCACCCTCCACATTTTATTAATTTAATTTATATATACATTTTTTAAGAATATCAGAGAAGATTGCCGAGAATAGAATACTAAAAAACGATATCATCGAGGAAAGCTGGTAAAAACTCAAGGATAACATAATCAACGCTGCAAAAGAATCACTTGGAGAGAGAGAGAGGAAAGTAACGAATACTAACATATCAGAAAAGAAAACACCATGGTTTAGAGAGGAAGGGAAGATAAAATGTGAAGAAAAGAAGAAAGCCTTTTTACAATACAGAACAAAACAAACACAACAGGCATACAACCACTACAAACGAATCAGAAACGAAACAAATACTTTAGCCAGAAAAATAAAAAGTGAACACTGGCAGAGTTTTTCAAAACAGATGGAACACGAATTCTACGCAACACAAAAAGAAGTATGGAGAATGATCAGAGGACAAAGAAAAGAGATGATCGAAATAATAAAAACAAAAAACATTCAGAAGGAAACATGGGCAGACTACTTCCGATCTCTATTTGCTAAAGGCGCCGATAATGAACCACCAACACCTGAAGTTACGACAAACGAAAAAGTAAACATTGAGGAGGGAGAGGTAAAGGAAGCTTTAAGTAAATTAAAAAATGGAAAATCTACAGGAGAGGACAGAATATCGAACGAACTCCTAAAGTATGGAGGACAAGATCTGACTAAACAACTATTAAAACTAATACAAAAAATAATATAACAAAACAGAATACCACAAGAATGAAGATCAGGCATCATCTCTTCAAAAATGGAGACAAATCGGAACCGAAGAATTACAGAGGAATTTAACTAATTAAACACAACATTAAAATTAACAAAGTGATAGTGATAACAAACAAACTGAATCAAATTATAGGTCGGGAAGATCATGCACCGACGTTATGTTCAAGAAAAATCGTTAGAATAAAACAAACTGGCATATTTATTTTTCGTGGAACTTAAGAAAGCATTTGACAGTGTCAAATTAAAGGATATTATCCATTTGATATACTCAAGAGAGGTACCTCTAGGAATAATTAAAACAATCGAAAATATCTACCAGAACAACACAATAAAAGTAAAAGTAGAAGATGGACTAACTGACCCAATTGAAGCTGGCAATGGGATAAGACAGGTTGATTCCTTAAGTCCTTTATTGTTCAACCTGATCATAGATGAAATAATAAAAAAAGTAAGAACTAAAAAAGAATAACAAATGGGAGAAAAATAACTTAAAATAATTTGCTATGCAGCCGATGCAATACTAATCTCTCAAAGTGAAGATGATTTACAACGTATGCTGCACCAATTTAATATAACTGCCAGAAAATTTAACATGTTAATTTTCCCAAAAAAAGACAACTTGTATGGTTATAACAGCAAATCCAATAAGATGTAAATTGGAGCTAGAGGGTCAGATAATAGAACAAGTGAAGGGTCTAGATTCAAAACCGGACATTTCCACTTTATGTCATTCCGAGTAAACTTAAAAAACAATTTACAACTTTTCTGTTCCCTATCTCAAATTGAAGGAAAAGTCCAGTTTTGCATCTGAATCAATTCTTTCACACCAAATTACTACTAGGAACTGTCAAATTTTGCTCTTTATCAAATTGTTAATATATAGCTCTTTAATCACAGATTTCAGACGTGTATTCACCTTATTTTGACCAAAAAGTGGAAATGTCCGGTTTTGCATCTAAAAAACTCAAGTGATGGAGTTTAAATATCTAGGCATCACACATCTAGCTACGGAAAGCTCGAAACAGAAGTGGAAGATCAAGTGAATAGAGCAAACAAAGCCGCAGGCTGCCTGAATGACACAATATGGAGAAATAAAAACATCAGAAAAGAAATGAGAGGCAGAATTTACAAAACAGTCATCAGACCAATAATGACAACATAGGCGGCAAAAACACGACCTGACACAGAGAGGACAAAAAGATTGCTCGAAACAGCGGAGATTAAAACCTTTCGAAAAATAGATAGTAAGACTCTATTGGACAGAGCTAGAAGTACATATATACGACGGAGATACATGGTGTACAACATTTAATAACTGGGTAAAAAAGAGAAGAGTAGAATGGAATGACCACATAAGCCGAATGACAACAAATAGAGTAGTAAGGACAACGAGAGATAGGACAACAATAAATCATGTATTTATTAAAGCAGCTACTGGCTACACTGTTTCTCTTTGGCTTTAAAAGTGTGAAAAAAAGATAACTATCTGTACTATAAGTGTCAAACTGACATTGTCATATAGAAGGTTATGTAAGATTTTTGTTTGTTTATTTTCTTCTTCTTTTATGGCCTTTGTTTTATGTAACTAAACGTATCATACAACACGACTATTCCAAATCTTACCGACCAATCAAGGATAGGGAAGGGGATGTGAAGTTGGTTAAAAAATAAACTGTCGTTAAAATATAAACTAAATAAATAAAATATAATTTGAAAACAATAATTTGACAATATATTATTTAACCTCCAATATTATGACAGACGTCAGTTACCACTTACAATCTCATAAAATATAATAATGACGTCATATAAACTCTTCACTAATTATTGTAGCCAATGTAATAGGACTCTCGCTGTAATAGGAAGGGCATGTCAAAAAAATCTGATTATTGCCTATATATTTTTTGAAATTTAGAATTCAAGGGGAAAATTACGTGCATTCCTTATTGTTTGACTTTTCCTATATCTTTTGAATTTAATTTATACGTTTTTCTGTTTTCGGCATAAGGTACTGCCACGCGCCCGCTCTTGTGATTTTTAAAAGAGCGACCGCTCGAGTGTTAACAAAGATAAATTTATGGAATTTGTTAATACTCAGGCCCTGGGCGCAAGATAAATCATCGTATCCATCAGTGGTGATTTTTATGCAAATAATACGAGCTGAAGTTCATGGCTAACTTATAAGAGAAAGGACTGTCATTACTGAACTGAGTTTATTATTAACTACTGTTAAAGAACAAAAAGGTGAACCATGATTAGGTCATCAAAAGGAACAACTACGCACCTGTAACTAATAAAAGGTTGGATTGATAAACATTCAAAATAAGCCTAGAGGACAAAATTAGTCTGGCTGTTGCATTTAAAGACTCAGAAAACTAGAGAATATAACAAAAAGATACAACATTCTCATCACATACATTATACAATTTTTCCCTTGGTTTTATGACGAATAACATTTTTTTTTGTATTTGTATACGGGAATATGTGTGGAAGTATATAAAATGAATATCGCAGCTAGTATTCTTTCTGAATATTAAGATATTTCATGATATAATACATGATTTATGATAAGATTACTCCAGAATCAAAATGGTAACCTTCCGTAAATTAGAGCTTCACAGGTCTCATAGATTCAGCACAAAATATGGAAAATGAGTTACTATGGAAAAGTTTGTTTCTATCTTTTTAGATGGAATATAAAAATCACAATCTACACCAGCTAGGAGTATATATTGCTTCTTCTCAGTGCCATTAAATAACCAATTTCATGACCTAATTATCAGATACACTTAGTGCAACAGAGCGAAAAAGAGTATCAGCTCGTTCCGAGAAGATAAAAAATTAAATTTTTTTTTGGGTCTGTTCTATACGGCCTCAATCAGATAAATAAAATCACCAACGAATCATGCTTAATGTCACTAGTTTTATTGTAAGGCAAATTTATTTTTTAAGGGATCGTAGGTCAATCTAGAAGGACAGAGAAAGCGAGGTAGACCGAGAAAGAGTTGGAGCGAAGGAATATACGAAGAGAACTGAATTTCGACTCGATTCAAGTTCTCTGTTTAACCCAGGTATGACAATACCAAAAGGCACCGTTAGGAAAATATTCCAATTTACAGTTCAGAGAACCTGTATGAAACGAGTCTGTGTACTCTTATACAGAGTATGGCATTAGTAAAATAAGAAAATCTACGGTTTCGTTTTGATTTAAATCTGTCTCCCTCCATCTTTCGATAGTACTATTTCTAGATCTACCTGTTGTCAAGGAGGCTCTGAGGAAGAGAAATTTACACCAACACGACCGTAGTTTCCCGATATAAATTAAAACTATATCGCAGTATGGTTAGAACGCCCTCTAACGGGGAATAAGTGAACTGAATTTCGACTCGATTCAAGTTCTCTGTTTAACCCAAGTATGACAATACCAAAAGGCACCGTTAGGAAAATATTCCAATTTACAGTTCAGAGAACCTGTATGGAACGAGTCTGTGTACTCTAATACAGAGTATGGCATTAGTAAAATAAGAAAATCTACGGTTTCGTTTTGATTTAAATCTCAGAGCCTCCTTGACAACAGGTAAACCTAGAAATAGTACTATCGGAGGATGGAGGGAGACAGATTTAAATCATAACGAAACCGTAGATTT
Organism: Diabrotica virgifera virgifera; assembly: GCF_917563875.1. Lineage (NCBI taxonomy): Eukaryota > Metazoa > Arthropoda > Insecta > Coleoptera > Chrysomelidae > Diabrotica > Diabrotica virgifera. The sequence goes on along the minus strand of NC_065448.1, from coordinate 147,691,130 downwards.
TCTTATTTTACTAATGCCATACTCTGTATTAGAGTACCTACACAGACTCGTTTCATACAGGTTCTCTGAACTGTAAATTGGAATATTTTCCTAACGGTACCTTTTGGTATTGTCATACCTGGGTTAAACATAGAACTTAAATCGAGTCGAAATTCAGTTCACTTATTCCCCGTTAGAGGGCGTTCTAACCATACTGCGATATAGTTTTAATTTATATCGAGAAACTACGGTCGTGTTGGTGTAAATTTGTCTTCCTCAGAGCCTCCTTGACAACAGGTAGACCTAGAAATAGTACTATCGGAGGATGGAGGGAGACAGATTTAAATCAAAACAAAACCGTAGATTTTCTTATTTTAATATACGAAGAGCTGAAAAAACGAAACGTAGAAGATGAGCTATGGAACAACCGGACGAAGTGGCGATTGGAAGTCGGAGAACGTTATAAACCGACATGTAGTAGTAATAGTAGGCCAATCTATAAAGGCGCCCACTATGGTATAAAATTGTGTATGGTTTGTCAATCGAATTTGCAAATATGGCTTGAGAATGATTGTATATAGCGATAGTGCTGATACGGAATTGAGTCATTATACACAAATGATGGAATTCAAGAGACCGACAATATAAGCACTGTATCATCAGAAGTTTGCCACCAAAAATATAAGCAGTGTTTTATTTGAATCATAATTTCATATCGTGCCCTTTATTTGTTAAATTTTAAAGCCACAACCAAAAAAGAACTTCTTCTTGTAGTGCCTGTCCGTTTCGGATATTGGCGACCAACATGGCAATCTGTGTTTTGCACACTGCTGCTCAGAAAAGATTTGTGGTTGTTGTGTTGAATCACGTTCGTAGATTATTCAACCAGGAAATGCTTCGCCGTTCTGGTCCTCGTTTTCCTTCTACTTTTCCCTTGTAAAATTACTTGCAGCAGTCCATATCTCTCTCTGTTCCTCATGATTGATTGAACGAGGTATTCGATTTCTGCTGTTTTTATTGTGTTTAAAAGCTCTTCTTCCTTTTGCAAGCTCTTCTTCCTTTTGCACTCTTAACAAAACGTCCTGATTAGTAACTTGGTCGATATAAGATATCTTCAGGATTTGATGATAAAGCCTTCTCCTTCTTAACGTGCCCTATTAAGTCCCCTTGACTTTGGCGATTAACATGGCGAAACTGTCTCAAGATATTCTAAATAGTTGCTCTGCCTACTTGTCCAAAATAGGCCATCTTACTACATATTATCAAGCAGCTCGCGAGTAGCATTTGTTCTCTTAAGGACTGCCACATTTGTCAGCATAGCCGTCCATGGTATTTTTTAGTGTACGTCTGTGCAGCCACATTTCAAAAACCTTAATTTTCTTGCAGGTGGCATCTATGAGAGTCCACGACTTAACTCCGTACAACAGTAGTAGCAATAAAGGTGGAAAGGTTAATATAAGACGATATTAGAAGATTTTGTCATCAGTTTTTATCATCTTTGTAGATTATTAACGGTAATGTTCAGAAAAACTTTTAATGACGTGACAAATGTCTAAATACTTACCATGATACCACCATTTGGTTTTCTTAGGATTTTTACTGCAAGTTTTTATATAAAAGGAGTTATCCGGTGGTCGTTGCTGAAATATACAAAAATATTTAACATTAGCACTGCAAAAATATAAGATGTCGATCAATTGAAAATTTATTATTTTTAAAACAATATTAGTAATGCAATTCTAGGTTGAGCTTCAAGATATCTCAATAAATTATCTTTTATATACATACGTATGTATATATTTTGCTACAAGTAAACTTACTCTATAGAGTATTTCATGTTGAGAATAAAACATTGCGGAGATAGCCCCATATATTTCTTATGGACGATAGAAGCGCGCCGATGCCACGCCGTACTGACTAGAATGAATCGTGTATCGGCAGTCGAGTATCCACCCGTGCGCGAGAGGTTTGGCAACATTGATCTCCGTAAGCGTAACGTTCTATTCTTAACGCGAAACAAAGTATGAGAATAATTAAAACGATCGAAAATATCTACCAAGTAGAAGAAGAACTAACTGACGCAATTGAAGCTGACAATGGGATACGACAGGAGGATTTCTTGAGTCCTTTCAACTTGATCATGGATGAAATAATAATAAAAAGTAAGAACTAAAAAAGGATACCAAATGGGAGAAAAACAACTTAAAATAATCTGCTATGCGTGTAGCTGACCTGGCACTGTTTCAAGGCACCCCCACCATGGTCGCGCACGGAGCGAATACATATTTATATGTTTGTTCAGCATACCGTTCAGCCACAGTATAAAGAGGGACAGTAGAAGCACTCTAGTCGCGTAGAAACGTGCGGATTTTAACAAGGAAACCCCGCATCCACCACTGGTGAATTACCAATTGCGTGCTGCCGGTATTACTTCTTGAGATCAAAGTGCCGATATGGAAGATGTTTTACTGTCCCTCTTTATACTGTGGTTCAGCAGTAGTGAACTCAAAGATCATTCGATTTATCCCATGATTGTGTTGATTAAGTTTAGTGGTAGATACGTTTCTGGTATGCAATAACTGAATGGAGCTGATGGGATGAAGTGAGTGGAATGGCCCTATTGAAGGTCTTTTTCAGGTCCAAAAAACATAGGTATGCTTGTGTATTATAGAGTTTTTTCTTTCAATTATCTGCCTTCGCTTATGTTATATGTTCAATTAAGTTACTTGTTAACATTATTGTTAGTTTCAGTATTCTGTTTGATAAGTTAATATCCCTATAGATTTTGGGGTTTCCTCTATTTCCTTTTTCTAAGAGGGCCGTTAAAATAATTGATTTCAATTCTTGCGATATTCCATTGTGATCTACGATTATCTGAATTAGCTTCAAAAGTTACTTAGTTCCTGTTGATCCTCCGTATTTTAAGAGATCTATTGTTCAATTTTCTTAGTATACTGAATTCGTTCTACCGAGATTCACTTTGACATATTCGGAATAGGAAACATACAACACAAAAATTCATACCTCACACTATTAACTGCTAAAATCAACTTAATCTTTCATTAAAAAAAGAAGAATTATTAGAAATAGTGGGAGCGTCTACTAATCCCATAAACTTATGTGGAGTTTATTTCTACCAAATATTTTTATTTTGTACAATAAATAATTTTCTCATTTGTTATCAATACATTATAAGGGTGTAAATAAATAATTATTGATTGGAGTAAGGTTTATGTTATTTTTATGTCTGTTTACTATTAATAATATTGGCTATGAGCAGGTGCGTTTTTTGTGTAGTAATTTCCAGTCACTTCTGACAACTGAACTTCCCAAAAAAGAAATTAACTAACGTCAATGTCAAAGTGAATCTCGATAGAGCGAATTCAGTATAATTGCATAATCAGGAGAGCGCTATACGCCCTGAGCTTCGCTGGTATCGCCACCTACTTAGCGGATTACTAGTACAACTTTCGTTGGAAATTTTGCTGGAAAGAGAAAAGTGTTGCCTATCCTCTGTGAGTTTCGCTGGTATGGCTGGTACCGCCATCTAGCGGTTGACTTACTGTTTTGGCCGGAAATTTAAAGAGGAAAGGAGAAAAGCAAATAATAATTGTTTCAAACTTATTACTTAATTCTTACCGTGTAATATTTACAACGTAAAGAAGTAATTGGATTGTAATCGATAGTTAATATCAATCAGTAAGTACAGAATTTATTATTCATTATGATTATTTTTAAGATTTTGCTTATCGTTTTGAATTTTATGCCGACAGATAATATTAGAAAAAATTTATTCTGCAAAAAAGTATAATAATTTAATATAATTATAATATAATACTTCTTAAATATTAAATTATGCATTTATTGCACTTAAATAATTAATTAAGAGCGTAAACGTAAAATTTCGCACCAATTCTTTTTAAATGCATTCCTTTTTTCGAATCCTGAGAGAACCAATAAGTATATTTGAAAAATTTAAACACAGAATGAAAGACTACATTATTATCGAGGGTCAAAAGTCGTCCCTGAAAATTTCTGTTTATTTTAATCAGTTACAGGGGTGAAAAAAAAAAGAGAAAATTTAGTGTGATCTTTGATTTTAAATATCTCGTTCAAAGGAAACTTTTTGTTTATTCTAAGGAACTTTCGGTCTTTTCAACCTCTTAATGTAGAACGTCAAATTTCCAGTTAAAGTTCACTTACTTGTCACTACTGGCGCTCGCGAATTTTTAATTATCCCCTCTACCTACGAGCTCACAGCAGATAGACAACTGTCGCCCGTCGCCATCTTACGACGCAGTCCGTAGTTCCAAGGGCTTACCGTCGATACCAGGAGACCTATATCTATATTCTACGACAAGGTTGGGGTCGGCGGCCTGTAATGCTAGAGAGGGATGATCGATTCATTGTTTTGAGTGTCTTGCGGAATCGGCACGCGAAAGGAATTGAGCTTCAACAATCATGTTTGAGGTGTCACCATCACTCAGTGGATAGTTAGGAGAAGACTTAAGACTACAATTTTGACTCGTAGACAAGCTAATACAAAGCCCAACTTGAAAGCACGACAGAAACAAGCGCGAGTTCAGTTTGTCCGAGAACACATCAACTGGGACCTTGGTCAACGGAGCAGATTTTTATTCTCTGATGAGAGTCGTATGTGCTTGTATAGCAATGACAGAAGACGACGCGTCTATTGGTGTCCCGGAGAACCATTTGCCCAGTACTGCAGTGTCAAAATAGCACCAGCAAAAGTGGCGGAGATAAAAACTACATTAGATGAAGAGTGCGAATCAGTCAGAAACTTAATAAGGTTCTTCAGATCTCACATGGAAAGTGTAATACAACACCGAGGAGGAAATACTCAGTATTAATTTTGATTTTTTATGTTAATTTACTTTTATATTCATTACATAATGACTTTCATTCATAACATGTTTTCTCACATACAATATTAAGTTATTTTTGTTATGTTCTTTAGTTACTAACTTTAAAAATACAATTCTGTCTAAATCCTGACCCACTACTTGGTGCCGTGTAATTTGGGTCCCAAGTTATTACAAGCATACGCAGATGGCATTGATCTTGTTGGAGACTCCATCCTATCCACAAAAGCCATTTTCAACAAGGTGGAAGGAGCAACAAGCGAAGTAGGGCTGAGGATTAATGAAGAGAAGACGAAATATATGTGTATAGAAAGACACAAAGAGACAGGATAGGACAAAATGTGACGGTCAACACCTTCAATTTCGAAAGAGTACAACGTTTTAAGTATCTGGGGACCGTAATCACAGCTGACAACGATGTTACTAAAGAAATAAAAGACAGAATCCAATCAGCAAATCGCTGTCTATTCGCACTGAATAAGCTTATAAAATCAAAAAATCTTACAAGAAGTTCCAAGATCAAAATCTATAAATCCATAGTCAGACCTGTACTAACATATGGTTGCCAAACGTGGACCATGACCAAATTAAACGAAGAAAAGCTCATGACGTTTTGAACGAAAAATACTTGGAAAAATTTTCGGACCTCACCACGACAGTAACACAAACCAGTATAGGATCAGAATCAGAACCAACTTCGAATTAAAAGCACTCTACAATGACACCGATATTGTCCAAGAAATTAAATCACAGCGACTAAGATGGGCAGGCCACGTGCACAGACTTCATAACGAGAAACTTGTAAGACTGGTATGGGAGGAGATTCCTGCAGGCAAAAGACCACTCGGACGTCCCAGAATGCGATGGAGAGATAACATCCCAGCAGATCTCCGAAAAATGAACATTCCATTTGACCCTAGGTTGATGGAAGACCGAACAAATTGGAAGAAAGTTGTACAGTCAGCCACGACCCACCCAGGGTTGTAGCGCTACGTGATGATGATGATGAATTTGGGTTGCCTATATGAACTAGAATCGACGAAATGGGCATAATAAATAATAAAGTTTTGCTGTATTAACCATGTACATATTAACCCCTTTAAAAATTCACATTGTATGTAAGGCATGCATGAATCAAATATGTAGTACTTTTTTGTAGTACTTAAAAATGAAACTGAAAAGTTATTACTACAAAGAGTGATATGTACATATACTGTGGCTTGACTAAAATAAAACAACGATTAGATATAAAAAAAATCACAAATTTTATTAAATTTGGCAAAGTTTTTGGGTAATTTTTTTCTTAATCATCCACTCTTTTTGTACATTTTATATTTTTAACTTGGTATCAGAGCTGATGGCCAGTATTTCAAAACTTAAATACTTTTTCTAAGTACATATGTATTTAAAACTTTGGACTTTAGAGTAGGTAAGTATTTAAATGACAAGTATTTAAATACTCTACTAAATTATAAATAAGTACTTGGTATTTAAATGCTCTAAAGTCTAAAGTATTTAAATACCTACAAATAAGTATTTAAATTTTTAAATACGGCCCATTAGCTCCGATACCAAGTTAAAAATATGAAATATGTACAAAAAGCGTGAATAATTAAGATACAAATTTACCCAAAAACTTGGGTAGGTACATTTTTAGTATTTATCCGTTTCAACATCGGTATTTGTATTTATGATACTTTCCCAAATTCACAAAAATTTGTGATTTTTTATATCTAATTGTTTTATTTAAGTCAAGCATAGCCACAGTTATAGGTACCTACAGATCACTCTTTATAGTAATAACTTTTCAGTTGCATTTTTAAATACATCTACAAAAAAGGTACTACATATTTGATTCATTCATGCCTTACAATGTGAATTTTTAAAGTGGTTACATACAGCAAAACTTTATTATTTATATGCCCAATTCGCCGATTCAAGTTCATATAGGCAACCCAAATTACACGGCACAAAGTAGTGGGTCAGGATTTAGAAATAAATACACACACCCAAACTTATGTATATTGAATCATCTTATATTTCTTATTATTTCGTGCGAATTAAAAAAAAAAACGAACACACGAAGTCAAACATAATTTTAGCATAATTAAAGCAATTTAATAATAATAAAGTATTTAACAAACAAATTAAAACTAGTTGTTTTAAAGTCAATAAAATAAAAAATTTCAATGTAAAACTAATAATGTTTAAATTGTTTCTATTTATTTATTTATTTTTATTTTTTTTGGTAGTCAGTGTTATCACCTCTAGTCCTATGCAAGCTTCAGTTTGCGTGGGCACGCTCCTAATCAAATTTCAACATTTTGTTATGGTAGGTTGCTCCATTCTTCAAAAGCAGCTTATACTAGCCGCGCGGTGTTTTGTGGATTATCGCGGCGAGCTCTAGTTTTTCTTTTAAGCATATACCACGAATACTCCATAGGGTTTTAAGCTGGGGGTGAGCAAGCAGTCCACTCCAAATAAGGGATGCCTTCTGCTTCAATGATGTCTCTAGTCACTCTAATGGTATGGGAGGTCCATTATCACGAATGAAAATTAAATTTTCTCCTGTTGCATCTCTCCAGAGCCTAACTACAGGTTATCAACATACCTGTGAGTAGTTAAAGTTGATTGGATGAAAATTAAAGTTTTTTTACGAATCGCAATTAATCTCCAGAACATTATATTTCCTCTTGTATATTTGTGAACAGATCTGACAGTTTTCGTTCCTGCTTGTCTTTTTCGACCTCTAAGTACACGATTTCGTGGGTCATTTGATTTTACACCAATCGTGACTTTTTCTGAAAATAGCACATTTTATCAATTCCCAATGTTCCAGTTTTGGTAGTGAAGACATCAATTTAGGCGACCAATCTTGTGCTGCCTGGATAACTCGGGAACTCGTAACTGTCTCCCGCTGTATACTTCTTGGCACGAACTCTTCTTCTTATCGTTTCAACTGAAAAAGTTACACCTGTAGCTTCCAAAAACTGCCTTTTGAGCTGCAGGTGAGAAATGGTTGGGTGTTTTCCAGCTGATTGGACAATTAAACGATCGTGGCGAGCCGTTATTACTTTCTGGCGACTTTCCCTTGCTTTATTTTTAAGCTTTCCTAGTTCCTGTTACCTAGCATAGGTTTTGGATAGAACGCCCTGTGTTACGCATAGCTCTACAGCTATGTCCCTCTGAGAACATTACTTTCTCCACAAGACCAATATCTTTCCCCGTTGTAAGTTCTATAACCCCACATGAGGCATATTTTCGTTTTTGGACGCAAAAGTTAGTTTATTTATTTTCATTCAATTTGAAACTCAAGCAAATAACCTATACCGTACCGAGCTGTACTATCTGACTGTCTTATCGATTTGTTTATTTTCAATAAAAACCTTTATTCTTCGCAACAATAACAAGATTTTTCAAAAGAAATAAATATTGCTTTGAAATACATGGTGATTCCATATAAGTCTGGGTGTGTGTATTCTGTTCACAAAATTTTACTTCTAATTTTTCATATATAGGGTGAGGCAGATAACTGGCCTATTAGAAATATCTCGAGAACTAAAGGCAACAGAATCATGAAAATTGGACTAAAGGGGTTTTGAAGGATGATCTATTAAATGAAGATATTTTCATCACTTTGCAACTTCCGGTTATATCGGAAGTTGCTTATACCTTCGTTTTTTTAAATAGAACACCCTATATATTTTTATATTTTTGGATTCTCCATAATATCTTCTTTCTTAAAATATAAGGTTTTGTAATATTATACAGGGTATTTTAAGAGATATTTACGTTTTTTTATGAATTTCGTAGCAACATTCACCTGTAGAATTGTAATAGTTTGACATTAAAAACTCTGCTTACGTTCAAGTGATTTTTAATACATACATACATACATAATCGGTTGCCTCTTTTACCATTAGGTGTCGAGGATTCCTCCTTTATATAATATTCGCTGCAAATTTCCGCCACTTCTTCCTATCTGCTGCTAAAACTTTTGCTTCTTGCCACGATGTTCCTCTTTTCTTGAGTATTTCGTTTACACTAGTGTTCCAGCTTTTCCTTGGTCTGCCCCTCGTGCTTTTACCCACTGCTTTGGCCTCCCATGTCATTTTCACTTGTCTCTCACCACTCATTCTTATCATGTGTCCAGCCCATTTTAACTTCTTTTCTTCAACTTTTTCGTTGAGCGATTTTACCTGTAATTCATGTCTTATATCTTCGTTTCTTCTTTTGTCTAATCTTCTTGCTCACACCACTTTTCTTAAGTATCTCATTTCTGTAGCTTGTAATCTTTTTCTAGCAAGCAAGCATAGTGATTTAACCCAGCCTGAGAGACTTGCTCACCCCTAGAGAATGACATTCGGGTGATACAATTCATTGGGGCGAGGAGGATTAACTCCCGTAAGCAGGAATCACTCCACCCCGCTTCAATGCTCCAGACCATCCACTTACCCCCCGATAGCACTCTGATGCGCTATAGAGGCTCTCAATCAGCAAAGTGCTTATCATATGGGAGTCTTGGGTACACGGACTCCCATATGAAATCCTACCCCGATCAATGCAGGCCAGCGTGAGGCGCTCTATTCCCGCTATCTCTAGTGACTTATCTTCGATCTGTTTTGCTTGCTCGGGCGCCGAGTCCCCGCTCTGGGCTCTGTCCAGTTCGGCATTTCTTTTTCTTTGTCTGTCATTAAGTACCCAGTTTTCTGCCCCATATAATGTAATTGGCATATATACAGTTTTATATACTGTCATTTTGGTTTTCCTCGATATTTCTTTTTTGTTTAGGAAATTTTTATACAGTGAATAATAAGTTCTCGTTGCCAATTTTATTCTGTTTCCAATTTCATCTTTTTGTGTACCTTTGTTGTTTAACATTATTTCCAAATACTTAAAGAGGTCTACTTGCTCGATTTTTTGCCCTTCATTTACAGTTGCTTCTTTGTTGGCTATTGTCATTACTTTAGTTTTCTCCATATTTATTATTAAGTTGTAGTTTTTTAGTTCTTCAGCCCAGATTCTAATGTTATCTGCGAGAGCCTTTTCAGTTCTTGCAACTAATACAATGTCATCAGCAAATGCACAGGCTTCAATTTTTATTTGTTGCAAATTTCTATACCCTATAGCGCATTTTTTAGTTTTTTTCCATCACTTTTTAATAACTTCATCCATAACGGAAATAAATAACAGTGGGCTCAACACTCCACCTTGTCTAACCCCGTCGTTATTAGAAAATTCGCCGGAGATTAAGTTACTTGTCCTGACCTGGTTTTTTGTGTTGACATACAAACTCTTTATTACACTTACAAGTTCTTCATCTACTTCCTTGTTTATCAGGCTTTGCCATATTCCTTCTCTACTGACCATGTCAAACGCCTTTTTCATATCTAAAAACGCCAGGTACAGTGTATCGTTTTTTAACAGTGTTTTTTCTGTAATTTGCTGTAGTGTGAATATATGATCTTGTACGCTGTGTGATGGTCTAAATCCACTTTGTATATCCGCCAGTCGAGGCTCAACTATTTCTCGTAGTTTCTTTTCTAGGATAATTTCGTAGATTTTCAACGCTAAGCAGAGAAGTGATATACCCCTATAATTACTGCACTCTTTCGTGTCTCCCTTTTTGTGTATAGGCAGTATTATTGAAATGTTCCAATCCTCTGGGATTTTTTTGTTTGTCCACGCTAAATTTAGTAGGTCATGTAATTCTTGTTTACCCTGTTGTCCAAGATATTTCAATAATTCAGCATCTATTCCGTCGATCCCTGCTGCTTTACCAACTTTTAGTTTTTCTAGTGCATCTTCAACTTCTTCCATCTTTATTATAGTTTCATAAACGACTTCTTGCCCTCTTTCAGGTGTTTCATCTGTTATCTGTGTGCGATTCTCTGCTGTTGTATTTTCATTGTTTAAAAGTTCCTTGAAATATTCTCTCCACCTTTCTATAATGGGCTCATCCTCAGTTATTATATTTCCGTTTCTATCTTTTATCTGCTGTAGTTTAATTTCCGTTTTACTTCTCATATTCTTTTAATACTCTATAAAATAATTTTGTATTTTGGGTACTATTTTCTTCCATAGTTCTTCCAAATTCTTCCCAGGCGTTCTGCTTTTCTTGTTTTATCCTTACTTTAACTTTGTTGCGCTGTTCCTTGTATTTATCGTATGCCTCTTGATTTCTTTTTTGTATGTACATTTTCCATAGCCTTTTCTTTTCTCTGACTTCTTTTTTAATATCGTTGTTCCACCAGCTTGTCTGCTTTTTATGATTATTTCTTCTGGTATACCCGCAAACTTGCCCTGCTGTTTCTAATAGGATTGCCTTAAATCTGATCCAATTTTCTTCCACATTTCTACTTTGTCTTCTCTTTTCAATCCTTGCAAACTGTTTTTCTGTTTTTTCTATATAATCATTTCTTGTTTGCAAGTTTCTCAGCTTATAGGTTCTTATTCTTCCGCTATAGTTTTTGTTTTGTATCCGTTTTCGGTCCTCGACTTTGTTGTTATTCTTGAATACTCCTTCTAGTAGATAATGGTCACTACCTATATCATAGCTTCTTTTCACTCTGACATCTTTAACTTTACTCATTTTTTCTCGAGGAACAATTATGAAGTCTATTATTGATTTCTCATTTCGCTGGGGCATTTCTCTTGTTATCTTGTGTATTTCTTTGTGTTCAAAGAAAGTGTTGGCTATAACTAAATCATTATCTATACAAAACTCTAGCAATCTTTTCCCGTTTTTATTAATTGTGTGTTCTCCGTGCCTACCTATAGCTCCTTGCCATTTCATGTTTTCGTTTCCCACTCTAGCATTGAAGTCTCCCAATATTATGAGTGTTTCCTCATTTGTCACTTTCTCCAGGTGCGTATATTACAATCAAAGTTATAATATCGCTTTTACTACAATTCATTGATACTTTCAATAGTCTCTCATTGATGAACTCCCAATTTCTTATACCTTTTACTTTATCTTTGGGTATCAAACAGGCTACTCCTGCTCTGGCCCATTCAGTTTCCTTTACACCACTGTATATTAATATATTTCCATCTCCTATTATTTGTGTCCCAGCTCCCTTTTTTTTTTGTCTCAGTAATGGCTATTGCAGCATAGTTTGTGTTGCTAAGGGTTTCTACTAATTCTAACTCTTTTCCACTTATTCCTCTAACATTCCATGTCGCTGTTCTCCATACCTCTCCTTTCTTATCTATAACTTTCAGTTCCATTTCTTTTTCCGTTTTCATTGCCGAATTAGTCATCATTTTCTCCGCCTCTGCTTTTATTAGTTTTTTGGATTAGCTATGTTGCTCTCTTTTTCAATTGTGCCAGTTTCCATATTCCATTTCCATATTTCATCATTTATAATGATCTTCTGGTATTTAACTTTTACAACATTACCTTTTTGTCTCTGTTCATTTGCATATTCTCTTAGTTGTTTTTGAATCTCTCTTTCTTGGATCGTATAGTCATCATCAATAAAAAGTTTTCTTCCTTTAATATGTCTTAACTTGTTCTTATTTTTCATTATGTCTGCTTTATCACCATATGTACTCAATTCTAACTTGCACATTCTCTTATTCAGTTTCGTTATCTCTTTTATCTCACACTTTGTTCCAAGAAAAGTTTGCAACTGATTCTCTATATCTTCTTTTAGCTCTATAGTATCTCCTGCAGTTTCAAATCCGGTGATAATAATGTTATTTCGACGTTCTTTCTTTTCCATGGTTTCAAGTTTATATTCTAGCACCCTGATTTTAGTTTTCATTACTTCATGTCTCTCCTAACCTCTTTTACTTCTTCCAAACTCTGCTTCCATTCACTTGTCAAATCTTTGACAATTTTTATTAATTCTTTACGCTCAGTTCTCATTTCTTTCATTTCATTTGCTATGTCTCTCATTCCGTTTGTTACTTCTTTAACCATCTCGCTCATTTCATCCATTCCGTATTCCTCTGATACGCCTATGGACATGTGTAATATGTGTTGCCTATCTGCTAGCGCCAACGATCATCTACAATTCAACCTTGCGGATAGATAAATCGCTACCAACAGATAAGACGCCACGTTATTTTGATTTCAGCCTACCTCGAATATTATTAGTCCTATTGTGTCACTAACACTCTCAGCACTTTGTTGTAGTATATTATTTGCTCACAGTTCACTCTTAAAATTTCTAATTCTCGATATTTCCGAAATTCGGATGAAATATCAGAGCACTCAAAATTGCTTTGTTTATCAGCACAGTGGCGTACTTCTTTTTCGTGATTTTTAATATAGTCTACTATTGTCAAGAATCATTAGTATAGCTAATTTTGAAATTTTAGTATACAGGGTTGGTCAAAACTCGGAATGAATACTGAGTTTTCTTAAATGGAACTGTATTTTACTATTGTAATGAAATGATATTTCATGGTACTTTTTTATTTTATAAGTATTCCCTATACCTAACGCTTTAATTTGTGAGTTATTGGTGATTCAAGCTAAACATTAATTGCAACAAAAAATCCGTAAAATTTTATTAGGTTGGCCGTGAAAATATCCAATCACAAATAATTTTTCAGAAATAAATACATATTAATCCAGAATGATCCTTAAAATTACCAATAATGGCTTAGCTATCAAAATACTTACGTAGTTAATATTGTTGGTGCGATTAACAATTAAGCACAAATTAAAGCAGTTAGGTATAGGGAATGCTTAATAAATAAAAAAGTACCATAAAATATCATTTCATTACAATACTAAAATACATTAATGGCCATCCAATTTAACGAATACATTAATGGCCATCCAACACCAGATAAATGGAAAACAGCATATATGACTCCAATATATAAAAAAGGTGACAGGAGAAATTGTAAAAACTATAGAGGGATATCGGTCACAAGTTCAATGAGTCGGCTATATGGTCGAATATTACGGGACCTGATAGAGGAAGATTATCAACCGTCTGAAGACGAAGAACAAGGAGGATTTAGAGCAGGTCGTTCATGTACAGATAACATCTTTTGTCTTAAACAAATTATAGAAAAGAAAGTTGTGACAAATAGAGAGTTACATATGACTTTTGTAGATCTTGAGAAGGCATATAACACAGTCCCGCTAAATAAACTATGGGAAGTCCTGGGCACATCAAACATACATCAAACATTGGTTAGTGCTCTCAAAGATCTATATTACGGCTCAAACTCCCAAATGAAATTCGGAAACCTCTTAGCTGAAAAATTTGCAGTTACTAAGAGTCTCAGACAGGGATGTTGTATCTCTCCGGCTTTGTTTAAGATTTATATCTCTGCAGCTCTGAAACAATGGAAAGGAAAGTCAAAGGAATGGGTATACAATTGAACGATCAGGATTGTATATATACTTTACAGTTTGCAGATGATCAGGTGGTGATCTCAAATGACAAAGACGACATGGAATATATGCTTAGAAAACTAATTGAAGAATACCAGAAATGGGGATTAAATATCAATTTAGAAAAGACAAAATACCTCTCAATTGGCGCTGAAGCAGAACAACTCGATATCGAAGACAATCAAAAAATAAATCCATGTGACGAATATAAATACCTGGGCGTCATCTTCGACCGTAGTGGAAAAGACGAACGAGAAATTGAACATCGAATCATACAAGCCCGAAGAGCTATAGCATGTCTAAACGGAGTTCTATGGAGTAAAGAAATATCAAAGAAAAAAAAAATGGAACATATATGAGACAATGGTTAAAACTAGCCTACTTTATGGAGCCGAGACATGGAGAATAATCGAGAAATATAAGAAAAAGTCGAAGCCACGAAAATGGATGCCATCAGAAGATCGATGAGAATATCAAGAGCCGAAAGAATAAGGAATGAAGTAATAAAACAACAAATGGGTATAGAGGGCACTATAGTTGAGGATATTGAAAGAAAACAGCTCATATGGTATGGGCATGTGAGCCGAATGGGGGACGAAAGATTGCCTAAAAAAACTATGATGTGGCAACCCCCAGAGAAGAAAAACGAGGACGACCACCACAGAGCTGGAATCTGGGAGTTAGGAAAGCGATTAGCGCTCGAAATCTAAATGAAGACCTAACTCAGGACAGAATACAGTGGCGCTTGGGAGTCGGACAACGTCGTAAGACGTTATAAAACCGAATATATATATATATATATATATATATATATATATATATATATATATATATATATATATATATATATATATAATATTATACGGGAAATAAATATTCTACCTTCGTCTGTGCTGCCATCTTGGGAACGTTTTCGCTGTCTACAGCTCATCAGCCAAGCTCACAGACGAAGGTAGAATATTTATTTCCCGTATAATATTTTACATATTATTTTCATACTTTTTAAAAAGTAGAAAGTTGCGATTATTTCCTGCTTGTTTGACGCCGTAGGTATTTTTCAATAAATACCAGGTGACATCTCGTGGCCTCAAAGTAGAGGCACAGATCGGTTTCGTACCGAAACGAGCAAGGTAGGTTGCTTCTAACTAACTCATATATATATATATATATATATATATATATATATATATATATTAGAGCGGAGTAATTTATATGACAAAAAAAAAAGTCATCGGGTCACAATCAGTTTCTGATTCTACAATGAATTCTGTGAAAAAAAAACATTACACCATAGCTATCTGATGAATTTCGAGGCGCCACATTTTTCATTTTAGTTTTGAGGTACATCAGAACTCGTCATTTTACGACTTCTGATGTACATTGAGGTTGATTGTGGACAAAATTTCAACTTTTTTTATTACGGAAAAGTTTATTTTAGTAGCTTTTGAGACGAGGAATCCATTTTTGTTATCTATTTTTACCAAAATTACTCACCAGGGGGCGCTACAATGCAATTTTGTGAACGTCAGAAGTTGTCATTTTATGACTACTGATGTTCATTGCGATTAATTGTGGACAAGTTTTAAACTTTGTTTGCGGAAAAGTAAATTTTAGTATTTCTTGAGACGAGAAATTTAAATTTAATATCTTTTTCTACCAAAAACACTCACTAGGGGGCGCTACAATACATTTATATGAATATTAGAAATTGTCATTTTATGACTTCTAATCTACATTGCAGTTGATTGTGGACACATTTTAAACTTTTTTTTACGGAAAAGTGTATTTTAGTAGCTTTTGAGACGAGGAATCCATTTTTGATATCTATTTGTACCAAAACCACCCACCAGTGGGCGCTACATTGCAATTTTATGATGATCAGAAGTTGTCATTTTATGACTTCTGATGTACATGGCGTTTGATTGTGGACAAATTTTAAACATTTTTTACGCAAAAGTGTATTTTAGTAGTTTTTGAGACGAGCAATCCATTTTTGATATCTATTTCTACCAAAAACACTCACCAGGGGGCGCTACAATGCAATTTTATGAGCATCAGAAGTTGTCATTTTATGACTACTGATGTAGATTGCGGGTGATTGTGTACAAATTTTAAACATTTTTTTACGAAAAAGTGTATTTTAGTAGTTTTTGAGACGATTAATCCATTTTTGATATGTATTTCTACCAAAAACGCTCACCAGGGGGCGCTAAATTGCAATTTTATGAACATCGGAAGTTGTCATTTTCTGACTACTGATGTAGGTTGCGGGTGATTGTGTACAAATTTTAAACATTTTTTTTACGAAAAAGTGTATTTTAGTAGTTTTTGAGACGAGGAATTCATTTTTTTATCTATTTGTACCAAAAATACTCACCAGGGGGAGCTACAGTGCAATTTGCGTCATTTTGTGAATAAAACAATGTTAATATTATTATTTTTTCTTTTATTTTTATTTAGTAGATATTAATTCTGTGTTTCTAAAAATATTTAACATTAACTTGATAATTATAAAATTTTAAAAAATTAATAATTCTGTTAATGAAATTAATTAAAATATAATAATTAACTAGACCTTAAGCAATTACTTTTATATTAGGTAGGGGAGCCCAAGCGGGGATTTCTGCAGTTACTCGAGCACGTCAGAATATCACATGGGGAGAAACATTGTACCCTGTAAATGTACTCCTACCATATATGGACTCTAACTACAGGGGATTTCGTTAAGGGGGGTCCGAAAGAATTTATCCTTAGAAAATCTCGAAATCATCAGATTAAGATAAGTTAAGTACATGCAGTATATTTAAAAAATCTTGCGATTTGAGCGGATCCGTAAGGAAATGGATGAGTCACAAAGTTTCACAACTTTGATCGTCGGAAATGAACGTCAGATCGAAAAACTGAAAACTACGTGTTCCATATTTTTCACAAATCTATCAAATGATACCAAACACGACACCCCACGGACAGAGGTGGAGTGTAACTTTAAAATTTTAAATAGGAACCCCGCGATAATTCGCGAAATGAATATGAGATCAAAAAACTAAAGAATACGTGTTCAATATTTTTTTAAAAATCTATCAAATGACATCAAACACGACCACCCACGGTGGTAGGGTGGGGGGTTACTTTAAAACCTTAAAATAGGATTCCCCATTTTTGTTATTGCAGATTTGGATTTCTTAGGTAAAAAAACTTTTATTCGAGACATTTTTTCGAATTATGGATAGATGGCACTGTAATCGGAAAAAATGATTTTTGGAATTTAAATTAAAAAAATGGAAAGTCTCCAGTAAAATGGAAAAGTTGACTTTGGTTTTCGGACTTAATTTTCACAATCCAATAGGTCTCCATAAGCTCGAGTAACTGCAAATTTAGCGCACCTGCCTCCCCTACTAATACGAACGTATTACATACTAAAAATACATACAGTTCATTCCAAACCCTTCTTTCAGTGCGTCAACGATAAAATGTCGAAATATACTATCACCTATTGACATTGTGAAAGTATGTAACTATTCTTCAACGAATACATAATTTTCTGACTTCTATCTATAATAATCACGATCGAGAGAATTTGACAAACTATGATGCACAGAAAGAAGGGTTTGGTATTAGCTTTAGTTCAATTAACCAATTCAAATTTTAATTTGACTGTCAAATAAGCGTCAGATCGTTTACGTATCGATCTTAAAATTAGTGTCGATTTTTGCTATTATTACCTTAAATACTAGTTTATAATACTATTTACTCATCAGATAGTAAGTATTAAATGTTGTGTAAAGTGTTAATCATCAAGAGAAAACTGTAACCTCGATCAGTAATAGATGTTTACCTAATAATATTCTATGTTATAGTGTTACAGAGATGCTAGATTACAGAGAACAGATAGCAACAACATGTCTGAACTCAACTCTACCAGTAACATTTCTAGTTCACATGCAACTGTTACTATGTCAAAGCCGAAACCTAAATACCTATCCAAAAAAGAGCAAACCATAGGTACTAATCAATGCAGAACCAAATTTACTACTACTCGAATATGTCAAGTACATAGGTAACATTGTTAGTCCCACAAACATTTGCTTAGCCTCAAGAATCTCCAATAACAGAATATGCATCTACCTAATAAACTCTAAACTTGCGGACCAAATTATAACTGAATATCCTACGATTACAAAACTACTGTTGAAGTACTAGTAAGAAGACTAGTAACCCACGCTAAAAGACTTATAATTTCCAACGTTTGCCCATAAATATTTCACGAGATTACATAGAAACATCTCTAAAGGTTTACAACTTGCTTCACCAATGTCATATCTAAAAGCCGTAATCCCCGGTGATATGTTTGTGAGATTTTTATGATTTGGACGCGGAAATTGATAAAAACTTCAACCAATTTTAATATTACTTGTAGCGGTTTGCGATGTAACAAATATTGTCTAAAATCGTTTTAAACAATTATTATGTATAATTATAAGTTATAAAAATCAGCGAAGGAGATTTAAGAGCCCGCAGTCATATAACTCCAAAACAAAAAAGGTATAAAATTCTTACAATTAAGATGAAGGCGGAAGTGAGCGCTCTAAAAGTATATAGGCCTGGATCCCGCGTACAAAAAAATAGTTGATTAATAGCAAGCTGAAAATTTGTTAATATCTTAGCGGTGTCTAGTCGGACAAACTTTGATTTGGGAACACTGGAACAGGGGAAGTTTTTGTGAAACAGGTTAAAGTTTGGAACGTCAGACTACGAAAACGTCCCATATATTTTGTCAGGCAAAACTTCCAATTGATTGGTTACCCTTTCATTAAACACTCACACATTTGCGAAAATCAGACTGCTATTTATCACCAACTGGACATTTTAATGAGTCATAAGTCCGACACGTAGAACATGTCAAAGGACAGGAATTATGCTTGGCAAAATATTGCCAAGATGATCAGCAAAATCGAAGTATACAATATTTTGGGAATGGAGGAAAATGTAAGAAACGGCATTCTAACGTTTTCTACGCCAAAATTTGACCAAAACCTCGTTTTGAATCATAATAATTTGTTATAATGCCATATAATGACATTTTTGAGTCCCTCCTATTAATACCTTATATTTTTCCATTGATACTTTATGATAAAATATACAAATTGAGAAAAAAAGAAGCAGACTGTTCGGGCTTAAATGTTTCAGCTCGAGCTTATTTTTGCGTTCCTCAGAAGCTATACATCAAGTTTTAGAAAAATCGAAGATCCAAAATTTGTTTGATCCAAAATTGAGTGGTTTGGTTACTCAAAAACATCTAATTTCTTATATTTCAAATAAATTTAATTAAGCAAAATATTGTTTAGTAAAGTTTATAATAAACTAATTAATATTATCTATTTTTTGTAACATAAAATCAGGGCCTATTAAATAAAAACGTTGAAAAAATAATATTAACACTGTTTTATTCAAAAAAAAAGTAGTCGTAAAATGACAAAAATTGCACTGTAGCGCCCCCTAGTGAATACTTTTGGGACAAATAGATATCAAAAATAAATTCCTTGTCTCAAAAGCTACGAAAATACACTTTTCCGTAAAAAAAGTTTAAATATGTCCCCAGTGAACCGCAATGTACATCAGAAGTCATAAAATGACAAATTCTGATGTTCATAAAATTGCATTGTAGCGCCCCCTGCTGAGTGTTTTTGGTACAAATAGATATCAAAAATGGATTTCTCGTCTCAAAAGCTACAAAAATACACTTTTCCGTAATAAAAAAAGTTGAAATTTTGTCCGCAATCAACCTCAATGTACATCAGAAGTCGTAAAATAACGAGTTCTGATGTACCTCAAAACTAAAATGAAAAATGTGGCGCCTCGAAATTCATCAGATACCTATGGTGTAAAGTTTTTTTTTCACAGAATTCATTGTAGAATCAGAAACTGATTGTGACCCGATGACAAAAAAAATTACTCCGCTCTAATATATATATATATATATATATATATATATATATACACCCCAGTATGTTTAACTCCTCCTTTCGGAAAGCAGCTATAAGTCGTCTCCCAGAAGGAGTGAGTATATGTACTTTTCGATTTGAGTATATCGCTTGAAACACCTTTATGATATGCAGTGTGGAAAAATATAAATCATTTTTTTTCTTATTTTTTTAATCTACTATTTTTCTCTCCTCCTTACATTGTGCAATGGTTGAATCTTCCACGTGTATAATTGCATTATCCATTTATAACAGGTTTCGGTCTTCCTGAGTATATTTTTGTTACAAAATGCATTTAATAGATTAACCAACCTGTGTTGCCAGATTTAGACGTTTGTCTCGCCATGGCAAAATTTTAAAGGAACCGTGACGTCATGAAATCACCTGTTTATTCATAGTGATACGTTTGTTTAAGTTTTATTTTTGATGTTATACCTTTGCTTTAATTTGGTTTTGTTTTGTGGTTTTTAACATTTATATGAAATTAATACTTGTGGTGAATCTGATAATAATTATTATAAATATATTATTATCTGTTTTTAAAATGTTATAGGTATATTTTGTATTAGTTTAATTGCGTTATGTACCTACTTTCGTTAATGAAAAAGTCGATTTCTAAAATAATATTAATGTCTGTAAGGTGTAAATTTAGTTTATTCTTTTGTTATTTAACTCGGGTTCCGTAAATTTGAATCAACATAACAAAGATATTTTAGTAAATTATGTTTTACTTCAGCATTTGTCCTAAAACGAGTTTGGAATCTTAAAGTTATTGATAAAACATTAATTCTTCAACTAGAAAAATCCATACTTATAAAGAATGTAGGCATCTATTCTATTTATAAATATGTGTATTATAATCAGATCCTGGAAGCTCGTAAGATTCTATTAGAAAACATCATCAGTTTTTTATTCATAAGTTCTCTTTATTCTTGTGGTAGGTATTTGTCATACCCCTATTGGGCTGGTCCCCCCACTTTGCACAAATTAAAAAACAACTACGATAAATTACGAGCTATATATGAGAGTTTTGTACTTGTTTTTGGATTCTATCCTCATCCATTCTTTGTACGTGACCAAACCATCTTAGTTATATTTAGTTGATTTCCTCATTTATTGTATGTGTGACCTTCATTATTTCTCGTATCCGTTCATTGGTGACATGTTCTCTTCTTGATCTTCCAGAAATCCATTTCGGTGATCTCTAACATTTGTTTTGATTTTTCCTTCATATGCCATACTGTGCAGCTGTACGTTATAATGCTTTATACTGTGGCGTTATAGATCTATTTCTTGTTTTGATTGTTTATCTGCTTGTCCCAGAGTACTGAGTTTAAAAGCGTAATTGCTTTCCTGCCCTGAATATTCCGTTTTTAATGGTTCCGTCCAGTGTTCGTGATTTTCGTGGTTTTAGCTCCAGGTATTTATAATCGTTACATTTACTAATTGTTTCTCCTCCGTCTAGTAGCAAGTCCTGCTGCGTTCCATCGATATTCATATATTTGTCTCTTTGATCTCTAGTCTCCATTTCCTATATTCCTCTATTAGCTTTCTTGTCATGTAACAGATATCATCGTAGTCTTGTCATCGTTGTCTTAACCCCCCAAACAACCCTTTAATTGATTCAAGAAAGAGAAAAACGTCGAAAAAGATTAAAATATTTATCGTACCGCAGATATAATTCGTATAGCATATAAAGTATAAGATTAAACTCTTAAAATTCGCGCATTTTGATTATTGAACTACAACTCCCTCTCAAGAAAACCTACTCATCTTCCAGCCTTAAGAGAGAATTGAACTTAAAATGAATAAAATTAATTATTAAACATCTAATAAATTCCTTACTTGAAAAAACTTTTAATAGAATAACCTTTCGATTTTTTAGGAAAAAGTGAAAAATAAAACAGACGCCATTTCCACAAAAATTAAAATATTTAGTAATCCCTATGCGACTTTTTTATTTTTGGCATAAGTAATGACATCATAAATTTTGACCTGTTTATAGAGTTTTTTTTGACACAGAACGAAATTTATGTTTCTTTGTTAGCAAAGATTTTACTTGTCTTTTTTTATTTTTGAAGGATACAAAAACACTTGAAGCCTAAATTTTACTGCGAAAACCATGTAACCGGGACCTTTTAATTAATCCTTTTATCTTAAAAAAGTATTTAAATTTAATAAAATTTTATAGCTATTAAAATTGCCTTTCAAATGGTTTTTGGATCAACCTGATATAATAAAAATTAACGGAGTTATGAAAAAAAAACAATAACATTTGCTTGGAAAAATGTTTGGAACATAAATTTGGATGCTATAACTTCTTCTGTAGCTCAGTTAATAGGTATTTCAAAGTACTTTGACAAGTGCTAAGTAAGTGTATGTTATAAAATGCACCGTTTTCTCGTTATTTAAGCTTGAACGCTTAGATTTGAGTAGGTACTCGCCGAAAAAAAATATACATTAAATTAACTATTCGCTCCGTGCATGACTCCACAATTTGGCATTAAACATATACACATTTGAAATATTTGACGTTAATATGTAATATTTATTTGCCATTTTTGATTAAATTTGTTATACAGACATATAGTCTAAGATCCGAATAGGAGGTAGAAATGTACCCATCTGATTGCCGGATGAAACATTTTTTTTTATTAAATTTCATACATAGACAAACTCGACCAGCATTAGTTGTCTATCAAAATCGTGTCATAGCAATCCCTAAGGGGGAGGGCGTAGTTTTTTGCACAAAAAAGGGCGAAAATCAACATATTTATTATTGGTAAATAATAAGCATAAAGCAAAAAATGTCGACAGCGTTACCTCAAGGAATGTCTAAAGAAAATATATACGCAATTCCAGGTGGGTCGGTCAAGTAGTTCTTGAGTTGCAATGTCTACAGCCTTTGAAAAAAGCAGTTTTGAGGAAAAGGCGTTTAAAGTATTGTCAACTTTTATTTTCAATTTCTTTTTTGTCTGTCAAATCGTCAAATGATGTACACCGGAATATCTTTTTGAATCGCGGAGTAATTTACAAAAGAAAATGAGAACAGCTGCTGACCGTTGTTCCTACGTTCAAGCGTGCTGACGCGAACCTGCTGCAAAGCGAGGATATTCAACACTATCTTCCTACCTTCGACTCGGTTTGCAGTATCTTCGCGCCAGCGCGCTTGAGCTTAGTGTGAAACGGTCAACAACTGTTCTCATTTTCTTTTGTAAATTACCCCGCGATTCAAAAACATTCCGGTTTGCATCACTTTATGATTTGACAGACAAAAAAAAAATGAAAATAAAAGTTGACAATACTTTAAAAGCGTTTTTCTCAAAACTGCTATTTTTAAAGACTTTAGACATTGTAACTCAAAAACCACTTGACCAACTCAACTGGAATTTTGTACATATTTTCGTTAGACATTCCTTTAGGTAACACTGTCGAGATATCGTAATACACTTTGTTTTATGTTTATATTTTGTTTAACAATAATGAATATGTTGATTTTCACCCTTTTTTCTGTAAAAAATTTCATTGTTTTGATTTCTGAGTGATACTAAAAAGTCAAAGATCATTAAAACTAAAATAAACTTGACAGCGTTACCTCGAGAAGTCATAAGCTAATAAAATCTTTTTGAATTTTTTGTCTACCATGATCCAATGATAAATTCTGATTAACTATTTTCTATGGGAAATAAGCCACAATTTTACTAAAAAAATGAATTTATTAACGTTTCGAAGCCCAAATCGGGTTTCGTTGTCAAAATACAAAATACTTCTAAAATAAACAAAAATGTTTTTGCTAAGTAAAAAAATTCTTCTAATAATTTATTTAATCTGACTCATTTATATTGGCGATTCAGACGTATATTATACATTTTAAAGTAGAAGACTTTAAAATGATATCGCCAATATTTATGAGTTGCGTTCCTGGGACAACTTTACTAAAAGATAGTTCATTCGATTACATGAAATCAATCCCTATTTATCGAATCAACTATCTTTTAGTAAAGTCGTCCCAGGAACGCAACTCATAAATATTGGCGATATCATTTTAAAGTCTTCTACTTTAAAATGTATAATATACGTCTGAATTGCCAATATAAATGAGTCAGATTAAATAAATTATTAGAAGAATTTTTTTACTTAGCAAAAACATTTTTGTTTATTTTAGAAGTATTTTGTATTTTGACAACGAAACCCGATTTGGGCTTCGAAACGTTAATAAATTCATTTTTTTAGTAAAATTGTGGCTTATTTCCCATAGAAAATAGTTAATTATAAAAATGCCACAAGGAAATAGCTTCAGAACAACATAAATTCTGATGTCCACCGTTGGCTTATTTTTCAATATTTTTTCTTGAATTTTTTTTTAAATAGTTTTCGAATTATACTTAATATGCTTATTTAATTTAAAAATAAAATTATTCTCTCATACTTTCAAAAAAAAAATTCAAAAAAATGTGCTTAAAATGTTGATTTCAACCCCTACGGCCCCCCTTAAGGATAGCTATGACACGATTTTGATAGGCAACCCATGCTGGTAGTGTTTGTCTATGTATGAAATTTAATAAAAAACAATAAAAAACAAAAAACAAAAATGTTTCATCCGGCAAGCAGATGGGTACATTTCGACCTCCTATTCGGATCCCGTACTATTAAGGGCCGGTTGTTCGAACGCTAATCAACAATGATCACTATCAAATATTTAATTACTGTCACCAAAACTGTCAATGTCAACTTTTATTGTGTTGCTGAAAACATAATTGATTAAAATTATGAGATTAGTTAATCAATTAAAATAACAATTATTAACATAATTGATTAAGTAATTTCATATTATGTTTTCACCAACCCAAACAAAGTTGACATTGACAGTTGGTGGCAGTAATTAAATGTTTGATAATGATCATTGTTGATTAGCTTTCGAACAACCGGCCCTAAGTGTGTTCGCGGAGACAGTCAAGGACTAGTCCACGACAAGTAGAGCATGCGCACTTTAAAATAATATAAATAATACCGTTGATAGATAAATATACACGCTATATTTAATATTATTAATTATACAGACAATTAAAATATACGGGGCAGAAAACTTGGTACTGAACGACAGACAAAGAAAAAGATTACAAGCTACAAAAATGAGATAGTTTAGAATAGTTTTGGGAGCAAGAAGATTAGACAAAAGAAGAAACGAAGATATAAGACATGAACTACAGGTAAAATCGTTCAACGAAAAAATTGAAGAAAAGCCGTTAAATGGGCTGGACACATGATAAGAATGACTGGTTACATAGAAGTGAAAATGGCATGGGAGGCCAAAGCAGTGGATAAAAGCACGAGGGGTACACCAAGCAAAAGCTGGAACACTAATGTAAACGAAATACTGGAGAAAAGAGGAACATCGTGGAAAGAAGCAAAAGTTTTAGCAGCAGATAGGAAGAAGTGGGAAATTTGCAGAGAGCAGCATATAACCTTGGGTATAAGAGGCAATCGATTATGTATGTATGTATTAATTATTAAAATACAGGTATATTTACTAATAAACGATAATACATTACATAAATATAATTGGAATTAAAATGCCCATGCGTTTGTCGTGGACTAAAACTCACTATATTAATTTTAATTAATATAATAGTAAGAATAGCGAAATGTATGTTTTGATCTATATTATAGAATTATATGTACACACATCTAAATCAAATGTAAGATTAAACAAAATAAAACAAATATAAAAAATAACTACTAAATCCACTAAAAAACTAGAATGAACACACAAATAAACATAGTTTAATAAACAATGGAAAAAAATAACAAAACAAAAAAAAACAGAAACAAAAAACATTAAAAATAGAAAAACACTGAAAAATTATACACGCATTTATTTATGAAACCACTATATAGGTAGTCATAAATAAACGGTGCTAATACTTCAAGATATTAGGCGATACACGACGCGAGAGACCAACAGTCGAATATTCCTAACGTAGATTTAATTGCATGCAGTGTTGCCCGATTTGCGGAATACCTATGCTATGTAAAAATATAAACATATATTCAGCGGAAGACCTACCATCGGAAATACCTACATTTCGTATACTGCAGTCAATATACGTAGAGAGGTGGCGCCGCCGCAACTCTCGGTCATGTCTCAAACTAAATTATACAAAATGTTAAAAAAACCATAATAAGTCGTCCCTCTAAAAAGTTGTAGAAAGGTGAAATATGATAAATTAAATCGATTTACATTGATTTCTTTCGCTCCTCAATATACTGTGGAGCTATGTCGGTCGGACGACCTAACATATGAAAAATGTCAATGAATGGAAGAGTGAAACATGGTGGGGTATATATATATATATATATATATATATATATATATATATATATATATATATATAATATATATATAATATATATATATATATAATATATATATATATATACTAAAATACAGGGTGTTCCATTTAAGAAAACTCAGAAAATACTCATTCCGAGTCTCGACCAACCCTGTATACTAAAAAAATTTAGCTATACTAATGATTCTTAACAATAGTAGACTATATTAAAAATCATTTGAACGTAAGTAGAGTTTCAGATGTCAAACTACTACAATTCTAAAGGGTGTGAATATTGCTACGAAATTAATAAAAAAACTTAATTATCTTTTAAAATACCCTGTATAACATTTCAAAACCTCATATTTTAAGAAAGAAAACATCGAAGAGAATCCAAAAATGTAAAAATATACAGGGTGTCCCATTTAAAAAAACGAAGTTATATAAGTTGCAAAGAGATGAAAATATTCTCATTTAATAGATCGTCCTTCAAAACCCCTTTATTCCAATTTTCATGATTCTGTTGCCTTTAGTTCTCAAGATATTTCTAATAGGCCCTTTATTTGCCTCACCCTGTATATGTGGATAGACACTTTTGCCAAACAGCGGCAGCGTAGTCAAAAAATATTATAACTTATTTTACATGTTAGTCGATCTTCTTGCAAGTGTATTTAAAACATTGAAACATTATAATTTGATGATAGTTGTCTCCAGATTGCATATATAGACAATGTTCATTCATAATGAATCATCTCCTATTCAAATAAAAAATGACTATAATTGAACTACAACAATATTAACCTTGACATTTACATTATCAATTAATCATTAATTACTTACTTTTTCTTTACAGCTACTTAGCATAGATACTATTGACAGGCAAACTGACTGAACGGACAAGGCAGGCGACCAATCATCCGTTAAAATTGATAAGCAAATATGCCCATTACTATATACATGTGGATGAACTGGAATGTTTGTTCCTACGAAGGTTACCTATAAACATTACATCATTTTTTTTAATAGCGATTAGGTACCAATTATATTTAAAAGTGCAACAATTATGATTTTGTTAATTTCTTATTGTTCATACCAAAACACATTACATTATTTTTTTATAAAAGTAACTACGTGATAAGATAAGTCAAGGGCCTCTAGGCCTGTAGTGCTGTTATATATATAATTACATGATAGCGAGAAATCGAAAATCTCACATTAATCTATCAGTCTGACCCAAGGATTCCGGGGGGACAAAAAACTGACGACGCGAAAGACGAAAAAACCTTAAATTAAAACATTAACTTTATTGTACAATTTGAACTTAAATGATATTATCAAGTCAGATTATCACATGGGGAGAAACATTGTACCCTGTAAATGTAGGTACCTATACCATACCCTATAGGTAACTATACCATATATTGTTTCTTAACACCGGGAAATTCATTAATGAAGGACCGAAAAAAATCTGTTCTTAGAAAAACTCGAAATCGTCAGATTAAATAAGGTAAGTTAAGTACATGCAAAATAGTGTATATTTCAAAAATCTGACGATTTGAGCGGGGCATAAGGGAATGAGCGAGTCACAAAGTTTCATAAAAAAAAGCGAATATTTCGCGAAATAAACGTCAGATCGAAAAACTAAAAAACAACTTGTTTAAATTTTTTCAAAAATCTATCGAATAATACTAAACACGACACCCCACGGAGAGGGGTGGGGGGTAAATTAAAAATTTTAAATACGAACCCTGCGATATTTCGCGAAATGAACATCAGATCGTAAAACTGCAAAATACACGTATTCAATATTTTTCAAAAATCTATCGATTGGCACCAAACACGACCCCCGACGGAGGTGGGGTGGGGGGTTACTTTAAAATCTTAAATAGGAGCCCCCAATTTTTAATGCAGATTTGGATTCTTGACGTAAAAATAAGCAACTTTTATTCGCAACATTTTTTTAAATTATGGATAGATGGCGCTATAATCGGAAAAAACGATTGGTGGAAATGTAAAATTAAATTAAAAAATTGAGAGTCCCACACTGTATGGAAAACTTAACTTAACTTTTTTTGGTTTTAGCACCCACTCTTCACAATCCAATAGGTCCTCTTAACACTCAAGTAACTGCAAATTTCGCATACTTTCCTCCACTACTATGAGGATTTATTGATGAAAAACATGGCTAGTTGTTAAAGCACATAACTTTTTTATTTTCCAACATAAGCCAATGAATTAAAAAAGAAAATTTTAAGAAAGCCTAAGGCTATAATTGAATTTTAATTTCAATATTTTATATATGCTAGAATATTCCACAGGGTGTTTCGAACTTTAAGAAAAAAACACAGTATGATTGTTACACCCGGCATAAAATTATATTTACCTGTCTAGCAACAACATTATTACACCGATATTCTTAAATAATTAGGCTATAACATACTAAAAGAATCACTCAAATCGGACAACAGGTTTAGGAAATTTGATACATCAAACATGTCCCATTTTTAAGGTGTTCGGCTAATTTTGGCGGTGTGTGTAGTTTGAAATTAAAAAAATCGATTTATCCATAATGAAAACTGGAACGAACATGTAAACCGAATGGAACCAGATAGAATAGCGAACATCTGTAAAAACAACAAGCCGTACAGCAGAAGACCCGTTGGAAGGCCGCCGAAAAGGTGGAAAGACAATGTACAGTCAACAACAACTGAAACAGAAGAGGCAGACAAACAGGAGTAATCCTAGTCGCACGAAGAAGAAGATTAATCCATATAATAGCAGTTAAATATTGCATTGTTAGCCAGTTCTGAGCTATTTTGAAAATTTCAGGTGACTAGGTAGCCTAGAACTCTGTTTAAAATGGATTACAAAATTTGCGGAGATAGTGACAAAGACGAAGCCAAGTATATAAAAACGTCTTAGAATGGGTAATATTTATGATATTTTATTCCCCATAAGCAACTTATCATGGCCGGTGATATTTTTCTGAATATACGTATATAATACATATAAAATAAAAGTTAAAACTGAGTTTATTTGTTTGACTACGTACAAAAAGTTATATACAGTACTCTCTCTATAACGAACACGGGTATTATGAGGTTTCGCTTATAACGAGGTACACAGATGTCCCATGAAAATCCTATTGAACTATAACACCTCTCTAATGAGGCATATTTGGTTATAACGAGAAAAAATGAAGCCGAAGAATATGTTTCTTTACCTGTTTTTGGCGTGGTGATGGCCATACATAAATACCATAACTGCCTGTATACAGGAATGCCCAACATCTGTGTGTTTATTGAGACCAGTGCTGTAATAAATTCCACCGCTGGTAATAAACTTCTTCCTTCTTGTTTATCTATCGACCAATATTAAATATTGTAGGAAATTTGCAATTTACGATGGCCAAATTTCATTGTTGAGGTCGAACATTAACACCTAATAAACTACGTATGAGGCATCAAAAGATTTCAGTGGTGGTGGTATGCACAATATTATTGTTAACTGATATAACGAGATCCGCATATAACAAGGTAATTAGTCCGCCATTTCAGTTCTTGTTATAGAGGGAGTGTACTGTATTAAAAACAAGATATGACTTTTTGTACGTAATATTAAAAATATTAAACGCGCGGGGTGCGTTCACTGATCGGCATTCCGTATGACTCATCGGCACGCATCGTAGCCCGGGAGGTAGTGTCAAATTTAACCGGAGCATTTTAGCAAGGCTGTTTTCTTTTTATTTAGTTAGGTGTTCCAAAGCTTATTAACAAATGATGTGTCAGCTGGCCCAAAACCGGGGATTTTAGGCAAGAAAAGGTAAAATGTGAAACATGATCGAAATGCGCTACAACTTATATGTCAAATATTTATCTCAGTGACTTACGTGTATAATAGCCAAGAATACCTAGCTACTGGCTTTCACCCAGACGACTAGGGTTCAAATCCTGGCCCTAAAAATCTTTTTTGTGTTTAAAACTGACATTTTGATTTGAAAAATAATTATTTTTTGATAAAAAAGATCAAGGCAGGTTTTGTTTATATTTGATTCAGAGTTGGACTACCATCTCCATATAGCTATTTCAGCATCCTTATGCATCATCAGTGAAGTTTATGCAGTCACAACTCTGAAGGAAATACAAACATTCTGCCTATTTTAAGGCAAACCATCGCAATTCAATGAACCCACCTTTTGAGATGCAATTTAGCGACATCTCTCGTATTACGAGGAAAACAACGAAAAGCCCCAGATACAAAGTTTACTACATTTTAAACAATTAGAATAATTGAAATAAAAATATAATAAACAATATTTTAAATCTAAGACTTTTCGTTAATAAACTGCTTTCTGGCTGCATCCCGTATCTCCGGATTTTACAATATTACGAGGAAAACAATTATTTTTTGATTATACCACGTTTTTATTATTTATAGGACACAATATAAAAAAGTCTGTATGT
Organism: Diabrotica virgifera virgifera; assembly: GCF_917563875.1. Classification (NCBI taxonomy): domain Eukaryota; kingdom Metazoa; phylum Arthropoda; class Insecta; order Coleoptera; family Chrysomelidae; genus Diabrotica; species Diabrotica virgifera. The sequence continues at coordinate 147,660,131 of NC_065448.1, read as the reverse complement.
CTTTTATGAGGCTTTATAGAAATGTATTAGGGTTCTGGTTTGGTTCAGTTGAGTAGCCTTGAGCTAGACTTGCGCCAAACCAGGACATGATAGGGAACATTTTTTTTATTGTAACTGATTGTAATTTTTTTTCCCTTAAATAAAATCCTTATCCAGATTTAGCCATACGGCTCACACTCCCTCTAAGGGGAAAATTGACTCATCCCAGATACCTACGGTATCAAAAGGATTGAGCTCTGGTGGAACTCTTTCCGCGTTATCGAGCCCTAGGTGACTTGTAATGCAGGTGTATCTCCCAAAAATTTTCGTACACTTCTGGCCGTCGCGAGTAGTACAGCTTTCTGCATGGTCTTATAAAGATGTTCATTGAGACCCAGCTTTTTTATGCTTTCGAGGAGTGTCTTCGGAATGACTCCAGTAGTAGACATAATAATCGGTATTGTCTGGGTACCTTACATTCTCCATTGTCTCCGTATTTGAATTTCCAGATCTCTATACTTGGCGATCTTTTCAGTAAATTTACTACGTAGATTATTGTTGTTAGGTATCGCCACATCAATTAGTGTTGTTTGTCTTGTTAATTTATTAAATAGTACGAGATCTGGTCTATTATGTGTCACTGTTTGGTTTGTGAGTACAGTGCGGTCCCAGTATAGCTTGTAGTTGCCATCCTCAAGCATACTTTCAGGAACGTATTGATAATATGGGAGATGGTCCGTTTGGAGAAGGCCAAGCTTGATAGATATCTCCTGATGAAGGATTTTTCCCACTGCGTCATGCCGTTCCTTGTATTCAGTTGCAGAAAATGCCTGGCAGCCCCCTGTAATATGTTGGATGGTTTCTTGGGCTTGACATCCATATCGGCATCTGTCGTTTTGAACCTGAGGGTCTTTGACGATATATTTCAGGTAATTTCTGGTTGGTACAACCTGATCCTGAATGGCCAGTAACGAACCCTCCGTTTTCAGGGAACATCTTTCCTGATGTCAACCAATAGTTCGACGCTGTATTGTCGATATAGTCTTTCTGACCTCATTGGGATGTCGCTCGTGCAGAGGTTTACCCATCCAGGTGCGCAGTTTTTCGTCCTTAGTAAGGTGGTTTATGCGTATTTCTGGTTCCCTCAGTTTGATCGGTGTTGTGTCATCTACTGCGCAAATTGCGCGGTGTAGAGTAGATGTCTCAGCCTGCGTCTAAAAGTAAATTAGCAATCTGTTTATCTAATTGCTCACCTATATCCATAAGTCCTCTTCCTCCTAAATACCGGGGTAATGTCGTTCGTTCTACTGCACTTTTAGGGTGGTGTTTTTGTGCCTTTGTGAGGTGTGTTCGTACTTTTCGCTGAAGATTTTCTATATCCGTTTTTGTCCACTTAACAATACCAAATGAATAGCTACGCGCGGAACAAGCGTAGGTGTTTAGTGCCTTAAACAAATTTTTACTGTTAAGCTGTGAACGAAGCAGCTGTTTTACCCTTCTTATAAACTCAGTAGTTATCTCAGTTTTCATTTGCTTATGCTCAATTTTCCGCGCCTGCTTTACTCCAAGATATTTGTACATATCGTTATCGCCCACGGCCTCGATGTTCTGGCCATTTTGCATATCGAATCCACCGGGCTTTACCTTTCCTCTGACTATATTCAAAACACGGCACTTGTCTAGACCGAACTGCATACTAATATCATTAGGGAATGTTTCTACAGTTATTAGCATCTTTTCTAGGTGTTCTCCAGTGGAAGCCATTAATTTCAAATCATCCATATACAACAGACGATTGAGCTTCGCTACCACAGTATTATTGTTTTTAATGCTAAAACCTGAGTCAGTGGAGTTTAATAGCTGGGAAAGGGCGTTCAAAGCTAAACAGAACCACAATGGACTCAACGAGTCTCCTTGAAACAGGCCCCGGTTGATTGCGATATTATCGGTTTCGATATTGTTTTCACCAGGTATTTGGAGGTGGATTTTAGTCTTCCAATCTCTCATTATATGCCTTAAAAATAAAGTCCTTATCGCGCTTAAGTCCTTTATTATTATTATTATTATTATTATTATTATTTTATAGAAACGTAAACTATGCATTTGATCATATTATGATAATATCATAATATTATTATGATTGAGCTCCTTAATAAACAAAGTTGTTGTACATAATCCCCTAAAGCTTCCTTAGTTAGTACGACCAATCTAAGTGAAAAAGGATGTTGCCCCCCCCCCCCCGACGTTCTTGTTTTTATTGGACCATAATTTTTCACTTTCTATCACCAACCCCTTATTAATCTAAATATTTCCTTGTTCTCTATAATATACTTATAAAAATGAATGTTTGTCTGTATGCCCCTTATCGAATCGTAAACTATGCATTTGATCATAGTTATGATGACCTCTAACAAAGTTGTTGTACATGAAACCGGGATGGTTTCTGAGTAAATACGACCAATATAAGCGATTATTATTTACGCAGACACCACAAAAGCAATATTGTTTATTAGAAAAAAGTATATGCAATATTTTTGAGTATTTTTTGGCTTTCTGGTAATTTTTAAGTACCTATTTAACTTTTAAACATTATTTTTTAGTTCTAAGGCGGTACGAAGTTTGCCGGGTCAACTAGTTAATATTAAAAAAATATTCTTGAACTATGTAGTTTGACAAAGACTAAAAAGTATAAATCATTTATTTATGAATAATTTTAGATTGTAAGAAAAAATCGTCAGCTGAATATATATGATCAAATGCAAAGTTTACGATTCTATAAGACATACAGACTTTTTTATATTGGGTCGTATAAATAATAAAAACGTGGTATTATCAAAAAATAATTATTTTTCAAATCAAAATGTCAATTTTAAAAACAAAAAAGATTTTAGGGCCAAGATTTGAACCCAAGTCGTCTGGGTGAAAGCCAGTAGCTAGGTATTCTTGGCTATTATACACGTAAGTCACGGAGATAAATATTTGACATATAAGTTGTAGCGTATTTCCATCAAGTTTCACATTTTACCTTTTCTTGTCTAAAATTCCCGGTTTTGGGCCAGCTGACACATGATTTGTTAATAAGCTTTGGAACACCTAACTGAATAAAAAGAAAACAGCCATGCTAAAATGCTCCGTTAAATTTGACACTACCTCCCGGGCTATCGCAAAAGTTGACTCTGGAGGCATCGCTTCGGCGTTGTCGATGATGCGATCCGTACGATGCGGATCAGTGGACGCAGTTACATAAGTTTTTGTACAAGGCAAACTAAAATCCATTGCGTACGATGCATCCGATGCGGCCCTGTGGACGCTTGCCTTTAAAACTTCAGTGCCGCTAGAGACCTGTGATGCTAGTACGTCACGAGTGAGGGGAGGGGGAGTAAAAAGAAAACTCATAATTGTATGATAAAACATATAAGTTCATAAAACATTTAGCACTTACCTCGGGAGAATCAAATGGATATTTATTACTAAATTTAAATTGAAGTTGAAAGTGTTCACCCTCATACAGGGTACCGGCGGCTCCGTCCATGTTTATAACCCAACTAAAAAATTAAAATATATCATTAATATTAAGTTTTTAACAAATCTACTGTTGTGAAAACAACATTTAATTTTATTTAGTTCACATTTTTGTAAATATTCCTTTTTAAATCTTTTCGGACAAGCTGTACCTTTTGCTAGAAAGAATTTTAGTTCTCTTGAGTGTATACGAAATATGTTAGCTACAAGAGATAAAGAGAAAACACATATTTCCCATTTTACATTTGCAATGTAACATGTCGCCTCTCGCAAAGGCAAGTGCAAAACGTATTCTAAGATTGATATTGTACTGAAGCGAAATCAGGGCCGTTGAATGAAACTGTTTAGTACGCCGCACTGTGGTTCCAAATGCCGAAAACGTGGTCATGAACTTTTAAAAGCGTATAATCAGTCCTGTGATGGATGACCGAAGTTATCTTTAACGTTTGAGTTAAAGTTACGATAACTCTCAGGGATCACATACTTAGGCTCCCTGATCACCAAGGAGAACGTCATGACGGAAGAAATCAAGCGAAGGATAATCCTAGCAAACAAATGCTATTTTGGACTGAGTAGACATATGAAAAGCAGAAACTTAAGCCAAAAAACAAAAATAACCATATACAAAACCCTCATACAACCAGTGTTGACATATGGATCCGAGGCATGGACCATCTCCAAGGCAGATGAAAACCTTCTGCTTATATTTGAACAAAGGATCCTGAGAGGAATATTCTGTGGTATCTGTGAAAATGGTGTTTGGAGGAGGAGGTACAACTACGACGTATACCACAGATATAAACAAAAATTTGGTGGTAAAGATGTAGTATCTCTTATAAGAATAGGAAGACTAAGATGGGCAGGACATCTAGCAAGGTCACAGCAGAACAACCCTTATAGAAGAATCCTTATGTCACAACCTGTGGGAAATAGAAATAGGGGTAGGCCAAAACTCAGATCTAAGGATGGTGTAGATGAGGATGGGAGAAAAATAGGCGCAGCAAACCTAAAAACGGTTGGCAATGGATAGGACTGACTGGCGTAATACACTTGGGAAGGTTGAGGCTCTTTCATAGAGCTGTAGCACCATTGATGATGATGACGAACTCTCAAGGATAACGATGCCCATAACTATTTACTTAAATTCGGTGTGATGTATCCGTTACCGCTCCGAGATAGTTATTTCTTAAAAAAAAGAGAAATAACATTTGAGCAACAAAGTTTGAAGTAACAAAGAGAACCTTATGTAGAAATAGTACAAGTTGGAGTGAGTGCGAGAGATTGATCGGAACATGGCACAGACTTGACAGGATGGGAAGATAATCATAAAAGCAGCGTTGCCAGAGTTGGTACAATTGTACCAATTTAATACAATTAACAACCAAACTTTTGATACTAAAGTATCTTAATGTAAAGACCTCAAATTTTGTGATATAAGAAATTTGCTTCAAATAACATTAAACGACGTTTTTTAAGTTTTTGTACAAAATGTGTTGGTTTAGTACATTTTGTGTCACTATTTCAGTCATTCGAGTGCATTTACAAAAATTTCTCTGGCAACACTGCATATGTTTATAAATTTCAACTTATAATCAACAATTATATCTCGATTAGATTTTTGTATAATTTTTAAAATTGTATTACCCTTCCATTCTTAAATTATTAGCTTTACTTTTTATTATTAATTATTGTTTTAATCTTATTATTACCTACGTGCTTTGAATTGTTATTTGAGGTCTATTTTTTTATATTTTTAATTTTGTACTGTTTTATATTTGATATTAAATTAATAACACGCTGCACAACATCCTAGGACAACCTGAAGCAGCGTTCTTCGTTGAATATTCACTTGATTTCTATCTAAAAACACGTCAAAACATGAACCTAACCTTACATAACTACAGAGTTATCTCATAACTTGAGGTTTAACGTCGCGTACGTTAAAGTAGTTAAGTTAAATATGATACATCACATGAATTCGAGGATTATAACAGGATAACTTTATGTTAAAAATAACTTCGGTCATCCATCACAGGGCTGATTGTTTACACAATTCGGAATTACTTTCGTTCTTAAGGGTTTTTGCACCGCTGATTACGAATCTGACAATATATTTTCTGAAAAACAAAATGGCGGATCCAACATGGCGGAAATAAATTGAAAATATCAATGAAAACGCATTTTTTTGTCAAATTTGGTAGTTTAAGGTAGCTGATTAAAAATCTACCATTAATTTTTTTTAAAGAAAATGGCGGATCCAATATGGCCGAAAGAAATTCGAAAATTTTATTTTAAACGCATTTGTTTAAAATTTTATATTACAAGGGACTTTTGAAATTGCTGATTACCAATACATTCTATTTATGAAGTACAATATTCAGAACCTGTTACTTGTGTACAACCGCCCAGACATACTCAACAATCGCCAGAATCATGTAATATACGTAATTTCCCACTTTTGTATTCAAACAACTGCCAGCAATGCGTAGGTAGCTAAATCAAAGTGATTCTGTATATTCTTACTATATATTTTAAACTATATATTTTAAGATTAATAAACATTAGTAGCAGAATTTTGCAGAATTTTATACTTTTTAAATGTATCTTTACAAAATTTTGATTATTTCAAATATATTTTCACTATTTATGCATTAACAAATTTAAGGCATTTATTGTTACTAAATCTTAAGTTACTGTACATCTTACATTACTACATACTGAAAAAAGAAGAATCTGCTTTACAGCAATAGAATTGATAAACTACAAAACGTTTTACAGCGTTTCAATATACGCGTTCTTTTTCACTTTCTCTGTCGGCCAAAATAACCTCGGACATGGCTCACTTGTTCCTGAGCTTTGAACCAGAATACATCCAGTCTAATCCTTATACCTGGGTATTACGACTCTACGATAGTATGAGAAAATAACTGTCAACATGAAAATCCCTAGATAGGGACATTTTTTTCGCCTCATGACGTTTTCAGCATTTGGAACAACAGTGCGCCGTCCGGTAAAAAAAAATTAACAAAAAATTTTAATTTGTTTAAACAGAGACTGTTTAAACAATTATACAGCATTCAAATGAGAATATATGTATTTAGAAGGTTAACAGGTACACGTGTGGTAAGTTTTTCTAAAAAAAGTCTACAACATAGGAAAAAATATATGTTGTTTTATTTTGTTACAAATAAATTAATTTATTAAAACAAAACTGAATCATACTTAGGATTTGATACTAAATGATTTAGGTGGCTCTATTCGAGTTACTTCGGATTAAACGTATACCGATTTTGAACTTTAAAATTCAACTTTCTTCAACATTATTGTTATTATTATATCTTTTATATATTATTACTATATCTTTTGGTATTTTTGTTGTTTAATACGAAATAATCGCGCAATATTGATCGTTTTTATTATTATCATATATGTTATGAGTGTCTTGAACATATGAAAATTTGTATGGAGAAAAAGGACTGAAATAATAAGGTAATGGTTCAAAGATTACCATCCTATTCAAGTTTGACCGGTTGTATCTCAGGGACTACTTTTGACCATTCAACTTTTTTTCTTTTAAAAGAAGCCTCTTGACGAATCTTTTCCATTACTGTTTTCTAAATTTAATTTGGTATAATAGCTACCGAGATATTCTATTTGTTTATAAGCCAAAAATTGTTTTAACTTTAAAACATTGCTGAGGCCGTCGAAATAATCCGATTTCAATTCTGTTAAGTGCAAAGAATTATATTACAAAATTATTATGCAAAATCTATTAAGTAGATTTTAATGAAATTTAGTGAAGAGTTTAAATATATTCTAAAAATTTCCTAAGTGAATTACGAAGGTCCTAAGTGCAACCTAAGTTGTTGAAAAACACTGAATAAAAACAGGCTTGTTTCCCCCTGATTTGTATTTATTGCAATTTTGCAGCAAGCATAATAAATTAAGAAATTTTTAAACAATCTTATATCATATAAAATTTAATTACCTATCTTTATTTTCTTTCCGTACGGCGTTGCTCCAAAATGAATTGTTAAACGCGTTTCTTTAGTTCAATTGTTTGGGTCAAATCTTTAGACGTTAATTTGATTGTCTTTTCTTCAATGCAAATGAATAAAAATTTGCAGACATATGAATTCGCGGGAACAATACAAGAAATATCAATAATTTTTTTATGTTTATTAATTTTAATTTTTTTAAATCATTCTCCGGGCATATTTGAGAAGAAGCATAAGTCAATTATTATTATTGAAGTTATCACCTAACTTTTTCTGCAAAGATCCGAATGCCACCTCTCACATCCACCTCAAAACAGATCCGTCCTGGTCTATGTATAAAATAATAAAATGCACTTCCCTATATTGATATGAAAGCAATATTGATAAAGTATTTTAACATCCTCAGGAAGTTAAAATGTTAATTATTTTTTGAAAAAAATTTGTCAGATAATGGACCACTATTATTGCGATTATCAGTATTCAGGTTGATAATAATTATTATTGGTTTAACTGAAAGATCCACACTAGTCAGATTTCTTCTCGTCCCTTGTTTTTTCTATTTGAGCTTGTCTAGGCTCAAGAGGGTTCAGTTCACAAGAAACGTCAGTAGCGTAAAACGCCATCAACTCTGGAAGATTGCGAAAATCTTGGGCGAACAGAAAAGAGAACGCTCAAAGGAAAAAGCAGCAGTACAAAAACGCTCTGAGTCAAACCATAATCAATAAGCGCAGTAGCTACGTCCTAACTTGTCAAACCGGAGAAACAGAGTTCAATACTGGCAGATATTTCATTTTTTATTTAACTAAGCCGACACCGTACTTCAGCGGGCACGTAAAGCTGCCAGTCCAGCTACGTAAGTAGTCGTTAAGACTAAAAAACCTAAGCCAGAAGGTTACACGAGTGGAAGATGTACAATAAGCCAAGTAGCTTCAGTTCAACCAGTTATAACAACAGAAAAAGAACCCATGGAAATTCTATCAACAGATAAAGTAGCTGTAGAAAAGAGTTTAAGCCTCGAATAACAGCCTGTATGGACAAAGATGAGCTTATAAATTGTGAGAAAGGGCAGATATTAAACAGATGGCTAAATCATTTTGAAGAACTGCTAAATGGTAATCATAAGATAGACTCGAGAGAGGTTACTATAGTGGAAGTAACTATAAACGCTAAAAATTCACTTCCGACTGAAGCATAAGTTAAATAAGTAATTTCAAAACTAACAAATAAAGCCTCTGGTTCTAAGAATCTTCCTACCGAAATTGAAACGATAATTAATTGTAGTTTAATCCAATTCAAAAATCTAAATATTAACAAGTAATTGGACTTCGTAAGTCCTAGGTTTTCAACCAAAGTGACCGAAAGTAGAACCGGAAGTCAAAGAGAGAGTGTGATTTTTAATTTCAAATATCTCATTCAAAAGAAATTTTTTGTTTATTTTAAGGGAATTTCGGCCCTCGGCAATAATGTAATCTTTCATTCTGTATTTACATTTTTTTTAAATATTTATTACTTTTCTCAGAATTCGAAAAAAATTAATGCATTAAAAAGCATTGGCTCGAAATTTTGCGCCTACGCTCTTAAAATTCAATATCTTCATCTAATAAAATATTTTTTAAGGATATAATTTACAAGATATTAGTTTTAAGCATGTATATAGATCCTGTAAATTTGGTATTTGTAAATTTTTTAATACAAAAGATTTGTAATAAAAAACTTTACTATCTGTCTGTAACCCAAGAGGAGTAATTCAAATTTACCGTGCCGTAATGTTTGTTTGTAATTGGTCCAACCTCAGACAAGTTTACTCCACTGTTATCAAATTTTGACACTTATGACATTTATGAAATTTTGACACTCATATTTTGACAAATACATTTCATAGGTTAATTAAGTTATGTCTGCAATTTTTTTTTGTTTTCTGCGTTATTCCTTTAATTTTTAGATTTTTAGTCTGCTTTTATATAAAAAAACAGTTGTTTTTAGAACTCTTTAGCAACGCATTAGTATAATACATATAATATTTATGGATTATTATCGAAAGCTGACACGGATCAACTAAAAAAGAAGATGTATTTGGTGATTTTTCTAATGACTTTCTTGAGTGTGAATCTGTCTTTTTAGTTTACTCCTCCTGGTTTACAAAACAAACTTTAGTAAATTTTGCATAATATACCCTTCAGGCACTAGTATCTTCTATTGTATTTTATTATACTTGAACCATAGACAACTATTTTTAAATTTACTTTACTTATTCTAAAAATACATACTGTAGTAAATTCTTTTCGGTTATGTCAGTATCTACTGAGACTCCTGGTGGGGGTTCTTTGATGAGAGACATCAATTCCTTCTGCAATCTCCTCTAAAATAGAAATCAAACAAAAAGTTTTGAATACAATACAAATTTCATATATTAATAGGAATATAAAATTTCTTACAATTATTAATGTCACTGAATGTTTATTTACAAAGACTTGAATTTTGTATGTAAGCATTAACCCATTAACGGCCGAGGCAGTAAACAAAGAGAAATTGGACAATTTATTTATTAGAATGGATTAAAAACACATAAATTAAGACTAATTTACAACCAAAAAAATTTGTTTTTCTTTTGGTGGAATACGGGTACAATTTTTAATAAAGGAACATATTGTATCTTAAATGTAAATTAAATTTTAGGATGAAAATTTTCGAAACATTCACTCTATTTACTTAAATAAATAGTATTACTTTTATACATCCTACATTTTTTTCTTGTGCTATTATCATATTTTTTTATAATATGGCCAATGTTGTAGAACCTAGTGTCATCTGGTAAAGCAAATTGTTGATATACATCCATTTACTGAGTTTGACACTGATGTAGCGGTTTCTTCATTATTCTCTGCATGTGCACTATATTTTAATAAGTTAAGAACCAATCTCGAAAGAAACTCCAATTGGAAAATTTTAGAATCATTCTCAACTTTAAAAATTTTCCATCTATGTCGGCTCATGCTTTCTCTTATAATGCTCATGCTTCTTTATCCTCATCCTTCGACCAATACATATCAACTTGAGTGTCATAACCAGATAATATACATATGCCAATCAATTTTTTTAAATATATGTTATTGACATATATATCAAGATGGCGCCGAACGATGCGCACGTGAAATTACTCCTCTCTGTAAATGATGAGAATTTTAAGGAAAAAGCATTCAAATGTTGCCAGAAAACTACTAACGTTATAGTGTGCATAAAATGTGGAAGTATTTTTCATTTATCTTGTTCATCAAGAAAAAAGCAGAAATGTATAAAGTTATGTGATACTAGAATTGTATGTGAGACATGTGAACAATCTGAAAATCCCAAAGGAAACTCAGTAAGTCATACTCAAGAGGTAAATGCACATATCCTACAGTTGGAAATTGATTTTCTAAAAACAATTTTAAGTGAAAAAGAGGAAAAATATAAAATTTTATTTGATAATAATCAATTGTTAAAAAGAACTAACGAGCTCCTTGAAGAAAAAGTAAAACAAAAAACTAAAGAACCTGAATTCAAGGTAATTAACGTTGACAAAAGAAAAAACTGGACTTCCCCTGGTAAAGATGATAAACAACTACAAAATGTTAATGACCTTACTAATAGTAAACAAACTGAATTAGTAGTGACTAAAAATCCTGCAGACGGAACGCTAGCGCGATCCTCAACATCGACAAACTTTGGAAATGAAGTGCCAAATGAAAAAAAATACATTACATCAAGACAAATGAGTGCCGCAATGCAAGAAGCCAAAACTCAAACTGTTTTACATAATCTGTTGAACACTGAAAATAATGCTCCGGTTCTTTCAGAGTCTTCAAGCAACGGTGCGTGGACACAGGTAGCTCATAGAAAAAAGAGGAAGTTCTTAGTTGGAAGTACCGAGTCACCTTGCAACATTGAGGCTGTTCCACAAATGATCAACCTACATGTGACTCGCCTAAAGCCTGACACAAAACCGGAGCAATTAGAAAAGTTCCTGGAAAATCATTTAGATGGCGTAAAATGCGAAATCCATCAGTCCAAAAAACCTGACATATATGCATCCATGAAAGTGACCATTAGACGAGACTTAATTAAGAATGCATGGAAGCGAGAAATCTGGCCCAGCGGAGCATTAGTCTCGTTTTTCAAGATGAGGAGGACGCTGTCGCATTAGGTGGGTCCTCAAGCAATACAACTATTTCACGTATAGTAAATGACTTTAAATTGAAGTTAATCTCGGTTAATGTACAATGTTTAACAAACAAACTTTTAAATCTTGAGCTTTTTTCTAATGCTGAAAAACCTGACATTCTATGTATTCAGGAGCACTGGTGTAATGAGGATAATATTAATCTTATTTATATCCCAGGGTACACTTTAGTAACCCATTTTACTAGAAAAAATAAAATACATGGTGGAACTCTTATTTTATCTAAATCTGGGACAGACAAGTATGCAGTCTCAGTCGTTGATTGCCGTAAATTCTCTGAGGAAGAAAGCTTTGAATGTTGTGCTGTGACTATTTTAATCAGTAACTGTAAATTTCTAGTCATTAATGTGTACAGAACGCCTAACAGCAATCTAGATTCTTTTATAAATAATTGTTTTAATATTTTAGGTCATTTTCACAACCGTGTTGATAAAATTTATCTCTGTGGAGACTTTAATATCAACTACTTAATTCAGAGCAATGAAAAACTTCGATTAGATGATCTTTTTCAATCGTTTGGTTTGTCTCTTAATATCCCAAATATACCAACACGTATTTTCATGAATAACAATAAAGTAACTAAAACAAAAATTGACTACATTGCTACTAATAATATCACTATGAATCATACTTGTCAAGTCAATCAACCCAATATGGGTGACCATCTTGCCATTATTTTTGACATTGTTGTAAGTCGTAATCAGGATAGGATGGAATCTAATATAAAACAGCAGTGTTTTAGGTGTTTAAATGATAATAATTTAGACATCCTGAAACAAGACTTAATGAGGATTGGTTTTTGCGAGGTATACAATGAAAGTAATATTAATAACGCTTTTATCGAATTTATGGATACTTTAAACTTTGCTATTACTTCAAACTGTCCCCTTAAAAGTAAAATAGGTAGGGACGTGCATAAAAGTAAAGGTTGGGTTGATCATGACGTATATGCTAGGAGTAAACCATTAAAAAACCTATTTAATGAAGCTAAAAACTCTAATAATAGTAACATCTGGAATGAGTATAAAGCTACCAAGAAGGAATACAATAATCTTATTGCTGAAAAGAAAAGGGAATTCAATTATCTTCAAATTATAAGTAGTAATAATAAACAAAAAACTATGTGGAGTATAGTAAATAAAACTATAGGGAGAAAGCAAAGTACTAATAAAATTAAACTCAAAATTGAAGACAAACTAATATCAGATGATAAAAATTTAGCTCAATATTTTGCATGCCATTTCAATGACAAAAATAATGCACTAAAAAATAGGCTTGACAATAACCCTCAAAACTGTACTTTATCACATAGGTGGACTATAGACAGTTTTGTTTATTTTCCAGTAACATCTGATGAAGTTCTTGATATTATTTGTGGTCTTAAAAATAAACATTCTTTTGGAAATGATGAATTAAACACAAGAATGATCAAACACATCAAGGATGTTATATCAGAACCGCTGGCATATTTAATTAACCTAGTATACAACACAGGTGAATTTCCTGAAAACCTAAAATTAAGTAAAATTGTTCCAGTATATAAAAAATCCGATCACACTTGTATTGATAATTATAGACCTATTTCTTTGTTAAATGTAATTTCAAAAATTTTTGAACGAGCTTACTACACTAGGATCATACAGTTTTTGGACAAAAATAATGCACTGTGTTCAGAACAGCATGGCTTTCGATCCGGAAGATCAACAGAGGGGGCTACTGAAGTATTTATGGAATCTGTCTATAGGCATCTTGATGATGGTCTTCTTGTAGTGGGTATCTTCTTTGATCTTTCCAGAGCATTCGACAGTCTTAAATTTGAATTTGTCCTTAACAAATTGTATGTCCACGGAATAAGAGGTAACATGTTAAATTTATTGAACTCATATCTTCTGGAGAGGAAATTCTATGTTGAATTAAACAAGGAAAGGTCAGACATCTTCAGTGTAGATGTAGGAGTGCCGCAGGGATCTGTGTTGGGACCACTGCTATTTCTTATTTTTGTCAATGACCTACCCGATCATATTACTCATGACCACATTGTAATGTACGCAGATGACTCATCTGTGATTGTATCAGCACATACATACGTAGAGCTTCAAAATAGAGTGTCAAGGGTTATCAGATTATTCCAAACATGGTGTACACAAAACTTGCTACAACTGAATATTGATAAAACATCGTATATACATTTTAGATGCAAACGAAATATGCCAGTTGTGTCTATTCCTGAAATTGTAAATATTCCAAACATAAAATTTTTAGGTGTATTCTTGGACCAGTTTATGAGTTGGGATGTTCACGTTGAATATGTTAATAAGAAACTAAATTGTTCATTCTATGCTTTAGTACAGTTGAAGAGAACACTCAGTATTAAAACTCTCATTAATGTATATTATTCTTTGGTTTATTGTCACCTTACTTATAATGTTACGTTATGGGGTAATTCCACAAAATCAGACACAGTGTTTATTAAACAGAAGAGAATTATTAGACTTATCTTCAATATTCCTTTTGGGCATACTTGTAAGCAAGTTTTCATTAATAACAATATCTTACCGTTGCCTTCCATATATATCTTGAAATCCATATTGTATATTAAGCATAATTTACATTCATTCAAGAGAAATTCTGATTTGCATGCATACTCAACTAGGAATGCCAATCAGTTTGTTACTGTTGGTCACAAACTATCCAAATTTGAGAAGTCCACAGATTATGTGGGGGTCAGGCTATATAATCATCTTCCAAATGAAGTTAGATCTTTGCATCCGGTGAAATTCAAAAGAGTTGTGAAAAGTATACTATGTAAACATGCATTCTACAGTGTAGAAGAATACTTAGCAACTAGATTGCTGTTATGAGTTCTGTCTAATATTAATAATTTTCATATTTATCAATGTACATTATGTTAAATCTAAAATTTAAGTGTATGTATAGGTATTTGATTATGTGTCTGTGACTATATTGTGTTGTATATCTGACGTGTATATCCATCTTTATGATGGCAGCTGTAAAGCTATACCAATAAAGTATTCTATTCTATTCTATTCATTTCAAAATCCTGACGGTCATTCTGCGATGCAGAAATATTTTTTGTAAAATATCAAATGCTCTCAACTAGTTCTCTTTCAAAAAAAGAGTGAAAAAACTTATGGGTGACTTGCCTCCATGTTTAGCTTTTATATTTTTTAATATCAATCAGACTGATGTTGAATTACTGCTGAGTACGAAGCAGTATCTGGTTTTACCCAACTTTGGACAAGTTTGGATTTATGTATTATTTTTGCCTGGTTCTTTCTTTGGACTTTTTGATCTGTAGTTCAGAGGAATATCATAATCAGAATCGTCAGAATTCCCATTCATTTGCATTTCATATGTAAGCCTGCAATATTTGTTTTTATTCCTTCTTCACCAACAATATTATTAGACAAGGCGAAAACGGCGGGTTCGTTGGGGAAAATATTCCTATGAGATTTTTTTGCATAATTACATTCATGAGACATCCCAGAATAAGGTTCAAGAAGTCGCCCACGTGAAAAGTGGGCCAAATGCTTTTTAACAATTTTTTTTAATCAAATTGCACAAATCGATATTTTTGGCCCGGACAATTTTTTTTTAGGTTTTTTGGACCATTCTGGATAAAAAAGATCTCTTATAATTTTTCTCTAAAGTTGATCGTTTTCGAGTTATAAGCAATTTAAAATTGAAAAAAAAAACGAAAAATGGCGATTTTCAAGGCTTAATAACTCGGTTAAAAGTTATTATTATGAAAGTCAGAAAGTGACTAAATCAAAGTTTATTGCCTCCCCTACAAGATCCCAAAAAAATTTTTGTCATTATTATAAAAATTTCATGGGAATATTCTTCCCAACGAACCCGCCGTTTTCGCCTTGTCTATATCATCAATGTCTTCTACATCAGAAATTTCATCTGTTTCTCATTGCATATAAACCAGTTCAAGTGAGTCAGCATTTTTACAATCGTCTTCTAACAAAGCCATTAACCCTTTAGTCGTTAGTGCCCTCTTCATTTCATATTTCGCGAATTTACTAAAAGAAACAAAAAAATACACTACTATGCACACATCCACATAATAATAATTTAGCTTACCTCATTTTAATTTATTTGGAATGTAAAACAAATAAACACAAGAAAACTGTCAAACTGATTCAAGATAAAAAGAAAACAAATATAACGTTTACAGCACACAGAAATTCTATAAATAGTGAAAGCGTAATGACGTCTAACGAAAAAAATATAGTATGGTTTCGGCCAAAGATGCGTATATGCACCCATCATATAAACATGCAATTCTGTACCGTAGAGGTAGTATATAGAGTAGAGGAGGTATATCCATCTAGTGAAGTTTTGAGACAATGGGAAAATAAGATGAATTCCAGATAATTATTGCAATCACTCTTAGTCTGAAGACAATTGAAATTATGTATTTATATAATTGTAATGTTGTATATTAGTTAAACAATATTGTCCTACTGTGATAAAAAATTTGTTTATATATTGGATAATATTGTAACTTAAGATCTTTTGCCTCAGCATATACCAACAGATAAAAAAGCGCAAATAAAAACACAAAAATCATAAAAAACATGTTTTATTCATGATCGCCAACATCAACATTTTTTTGGTAACAACTAAATTTCTATAAAACTCATGAAACTGACTGGGGATCCACTGTAAAAGGATTAGTATGTGATCCTTTTCGTTTCGTGTTATACCTTTCGGTTTTTCATAATGTAGTGGTAACTGTTCTGTCAGTCAAAGTGACTTACACTTGTATGGAGATACTGCTGTTTACCACGTGCGAAATAGCGTGCCCCATAAACAAATCCGACAGCTGATAGAGTTACCACACTTTATATCATTCTCCAAAGGATATACAGTAGAGCGTCAATAATCCGAACTAATTGGTACAGGGGTAGTTCGGATTATCAAATTGTTCGGATTATCGAACATATGTTCAAAATACATACAAAGCTCATAAACATAGTACATATGTACATACGTTTTAGTTACAAGGAATAAAACAACTGCATAATAAACAAATATATTGTATGTATTACAAAAATTCGCGGTGATATTTTGCCCATATTTTCATATTAAATCCAAAAATTCAGTCCACGATCATATTTTTTAATTTTATATTTTTTTTGCGCTCGGATTAGCGATCATTCGGATTACCAGGGTTCGGATTATCGACGCTCTACTGTACTACTTTTTCTTATAAGAATATATAGGCCACCAGTAATACTTCGCATACCATCTTTTGCCACAAATTAAAATTGGAACATGTTAAGTTTAGCAAAATTATTCAGAGGTGTAACCAGGATGATCCTAAGGGGGGGTTACAACTAATTGATGGTCTCTGGGGGGTATGGAATAGTAATGGTGTTAAGCGTATATAGCTCAAAGTACATCCAAATGGGAGGGGGTTATAACCCCCAAACCCCCCTGTTTACGCCAATGAAAGTATTAAGTCCAAATTAGAAAAAAATGGAGTTACTACCCTTTACCTCTACGGTACAGAATTATATGCCTTATTTTTAAGAATAAGTGAATAAGTTTTAGAATAATAAAAATTTCAACATATATTTATAACTATAGCATCCAAAATATGAATTATGTTTATAATTAGTTTCAGAAAAAAATTGTGTATGGAAGAAGTGCATAAATAATTATTATGTAAAATTATAATAATCTTAAAATATTTAAAAAGTAATATTTTTGTTAAAAGAAAAATGATACTAAGTATATACCTCAATCTATTGTGATGTTATTTAAACAAAAAGAAAACATTAAAAAAATTATCCTTGGGCCAAAAAAATTAACAATAAAGGTTGCGTTTACGCACCTTTGGCCGTAAATGGGTTAATAATCTGTCGAATATCACACAATAGTAAGAATAAATAAGAAAATAATGCTCAAACTTGATTTCATTCGGCAATAGTCACTCAAGCCCTGTCGGCTCTCATGCCTATTGCAACAAGTTTTCAAAAAATTGTAGCAATATTTTCAATTTATTCTCACTCTCTTGTAATATTAATGCTGAGAATATTGTAACAAACTGTCATATTAAACTAGTAATTCGAAGCATGTGAACAAAAGTCATGCAATATTGTTCAGTAGGAAATTATCACTTTCTCCAAACAATAGTTAATCTTGCTGGTGCTCATGATACTGGCAAGTCAAACTTGGAATACAGTATCAGATTGATTAAGTCACCAGTAATTGCCATAAATTTGTACAAACCATTTTGGTAGAGATTTTCGTCTCTTAACCTTCATAGGACTGAATTAGGTCCTTTTGGACCCCATTACATAATTGTTTTATTTTTACATAAGTGTAATTTTAAGCATTTACCTCTCATCTATCTACACATTATTCATTTGTTTGATGAATCATGAAGTAAACATGCCTAGGAACTGGATTGAGTTAAAATTTTATATTTTTAAGGAGACTGTTTAGACCCCGATCCATCCTTTATGATCTAACTTTATAATATGTGCATATAACTTTACTAGCTCTATCTTTACCTATGTGTAATTTTAAGTGTTGACCTCTCATCTATCTATAGTCATCGCCAGTTAACTTGGCGAGACGCACAAACCCAAAATTGCAGAGTGGCTTAGGGGATGGTCATCAGTCTCTGTGACGTTGTGTGTATTCTGTCGCCAAGTTAACTGGCAATTGCAGTAGATATTATTCATTTCTTTGATAAATCATGAAGTAAATGTTAACATCTAGGAGCTGTTTTAAGTTCAAACTTTATAATTTTGAGTTGGGGTCTGTTTAGACCCATGTCTGTCCTTTATGATCTAACTTTATAAGTGTAGTTATTTATAACTTTATAACTGTAGTTATTTAGATAATTGCCATTTGTTTTGTTTATTTGGATTTTAATATCCTAATAATAAAACTGTAAACTTATTTTTGCATGATATATCCGAAAAATAGTGTAGTATATCGCTTATTAAGCCTGGGGTTCACATGGACTTCAGTCCATACTTTTTGTAAAATTTTAAGCTTTGTCCTATGAAGGTTAAGGCTAAGAAACAATAGTATGCAAAAATAAAATAAACAAAACAAAAAAATGGATTGACAATAGCTATAAAGTTCAACACAATCGAGGCTCAAAAATAAAGATAACGACTGATAATACTCAAGCAATAATCCTAAAAAGAAACTAAATTTTGTACACATATGGTTAGTGGGTAAAATAATAAAATATGTTAATTTTGTAAATAGGCATAAAATATACTTCATTTTATCATGTTTAATAGTATGTGGATGTGTGGTTTGAACATTAAAGAAACAATATGTGTTGTTGAACAAAATTCAGAAAAATAACATGCAGACCAAGAATGAACTATGAACTAATTGAACATTGAGTAGAAAATCATTTCTGGTAAGGTTAAAGCCTGTAACAGAATATAATCAGCAAGAGAATTCAAATAAGTAACTTGATATCAATTATTTTCAGATACGGTTCTACTAAATAAACCTACAGATTAAAGATGATATTTCATTATACTACAAATAGTAAATACCTCTGATGGTGACATTCCTGACATTTTGTAATTACACTTTCATTGCATAAATGACGGATTTAATTTAGATAAACATTCAAAAAGTGTAAATTACTTAAACTGTACATAAAACATTTAAAATAGATTAGAGAAAAATCAAATAGATTTTGTTAATAACAAAATATCACCTATTTGTCACTGTCAGTTTGTTGAAGTTTATTGTTCTCTTCCTCTTCTTTTCAAATATTTTTAGTGAGTGATGAATTATCTAACTTCCACAGACTAAACTTTAGAACCGAAGAAATAATTATGCAAAAACAATGTTCGCTGTTCGATGCAGCTACAAACCTTTTAAAGATTATATGCATTGCTTAATTTTTATATTTAGTTTTTATTAATATATATTGTGTTAATTTGGTTTTATTGTTTGATTGTTTGCAGGTTGACTAATTGAAAATTGAAAATCTTTACAAAAAGTAGTACAAATAAGAAAGGCGGAAAAAGAAGAGGCAAAATAAAAACTAAAAAGTTAGGTTATACGAACACACGTGTAGGTTATGTTTTGCACAAAAAACAAGAAAAAATTGGCATAAAATTAAAACAAAATGTCTGAGGAAATGGACGTTGCGGAAAGCAACGAAATTAACGACAGTGAAATGGCAGAAAGTAGTGAAACCCAGAACAATTCAAATTCTGAAGTGTATTTACCTGGGAAACCTTTAGAAGAAGGAGAAGAACTAGTGATGGATCCCTCTGTATATGTAATGTATCATCAAGCACAAACCAGCTCACCATGTCTAAGTTTTGATATAATTAAAGATAATTTAGGAAACGATAGGAACACTTTTCCCTTGACAACTTATTTAGTAGCCGGAACACAGGCTCCACAATCTCACGCCAACCATGTGATTGTTATGAAGCTTTCCAACATGCATCAAACTGGTAAGGATGAGGAAGAAGATGAATCGGATGAAGATGATGATGAAGAGGACAACAACCAGAGTCCTAAAATGGCTGGTGCATTAATTAAACATCAAGGCACAGTTAATAGGATAAGGGTTAGTACATTCAATATGCAAGACATTTGTATTCTATATTTGTGGACTGGCAAAGGTACACTTATACCCAGTTCGCAATATGCTAGTATTTTAGTCAAGTAGTGAGTAATTTAGTAACTAAAATAGACACTACTAACCAAAATCGCTCGCACTGTTTAAGTATAGTTCACAAATAAGTTGTGTTTTGCACCATAAAGCACCTACAATGCAATAAAGTAAATAAATCATATACTGAATTCACTCTACCGAGATTCACTTTGACACATTCGGAATAGGAAACATACAACACAAAAATTCCTACCTCACTATTAACTGATAAAATCAACTAAATCTTTCATTATAAAAAGAAGAATTATTAGGTCTGTTCGTACAGGAATCAGAAACTATCACTGACTATCAGTAATTGCACGATGCATGCATGTTTCAATTGTGCAAACGCTAATATTGAAACACGCATGCGTCGTGCAGTTGCTGATAGTCAGTGATAGTTTCAGATTCCTGTACGAACAGACCTATTAGAAATAGTGGGAGTGTCTACTAATCTCATAAAATTTTGTGGAGTTTATTTCTACAAAATATTTGTATTTTGTACAATAAATAATTTTCTCATTTGTTATCAATACATTATAATGGTGTAAATAAATAATTATTGATTGGCATATGTTATTTTTATGTCTGTTTACTATTAATAATATTGGCTATGAGCAGGTGTGTTGGTTGTGTAGTAATTTCCAGTCACTTCTGACAACTGAACTTCCCAAAAAAGAAATTACTAACCTCAGTGTCAAAGTGAATCTTGATAGAGTGAATTCAGTATAACAGCTGTTTTAGAAGTTAGAAGCAATGAATTAGTGAGCATGGATACTTAGTGGGAGGTTGAGGCACTACTCTCCCAAAAATATAAAATAAAATGGATACACTTGACTAAATTACTAATATACTGGACTAATTTTTTGTTGTTCAGATACATTTAGTTACTAAATTACTTGCTACTTTACTAAAATACTAGTAGTGTAGGAAACAGAGGTTGAACCTTGCAAAATGGACACAAGTCCGGTTGTATTTTTTTTCGTTATATCAAGGGTTGCTTATTATAAGACTAACTTTTTCTGAAAAAATTTCGCCCCGGAACCCCCCTTTTCACCCCTTTAAAGGGGGTAATTTGTGGTTTTTGCGGAACGTAGCCCTTCCTGTACCTTTAACAAAAAATTTTTTTATAGAAATATGAAGAGGACTATATTTGCTACGATTTATTTCCCGACAGTATATGTCTATCATCCACCGTTTAGCGGGGGTGGCGCCCCAAAGTTGACAAGTTTTTAAAAAAGATGTTTTTAAAAAAAATATATTTTTCCCTAACTGTAACGGAAATTAAGAAGAAATCCTGCGGCAATTATTCACAAATAAGTGACTTATTTTTGGTATAGGTTTCACTTAAGGGTAATTGCCCTATTTTTAATTACAGGGTGTTACATTTTAAAGAACCCCTTTTTATACCATCTAAACCGTTTATGTTAGAGTAAAAAGACTTTCAGCGATTACCCATGTACTGGTGCTATTTACAAATTTGTATAATGCACCCCCATTTTTTCCCCGGATCCTTCACACACAATGCCCTTTATTAATATGCTTCATATATCATTTTGTGCACGTTATTATTACCCATGCATAGACATCAAAAGCGATTTCCTAGTGTAACCCCTGTAGCCAAAAAAAAAAAATAAATAAAATGGGTTGAAATTTTTTTTTTGTTTTTTGCTTTTTGATCCATATGGCATATGCTTCATCAATAGTGCTTTTCAAAAATATATATGGTTATTGCAACATCCCTGCGGAAACCACCCCTATCCTTGAAAATATACTACAGAAGCTACCCCTATCCCTTGGCGAGGATGTTTTTACGATTTTCTCATTACCTATACATTCTTTTTAAACAAAACTTATACAAGGTTAAAGACCACTATTTACTCTAAAAATTAGGTCCTATTCATTTTTTTCGTATAAGCAACCGTAACGGCACAGTGGCGCCGTAAACCTCATATATGCTTTGGCAGGCTCCAGTTTTTGTTTTTTTTTCGTCATCTGTTCGTTTTATTGATAAAGTACTTATGTAAAATAAAACAACACAGTGTAACCTACAAATTGTGACCTATGCACATTTTACAATCTTTGCGCCCCAAAGCCACAGTGGTGGCCCAAAATCAATTTTTGCATATTTTCGCCACCTACATGCATTTTATTGCATTAATGCTACCTTAATAGCACAATATTTATCCTTAAGTGGTCGCTAAGCAGTGGCGGATCCAGGGAGGGGTAATGGGGGTGATCACCTCCCCCCCTCTCAAAACAAGTGATATTATATTCAAAGATTATAAAAATATTAATTTATTTTTATAGAAATACTTATATTATATTATGATTTTTATAAGAATGGCATACTTTTTATGCTTTACCGACAGTGGAGGATCCAGCATCGTTAAGAGGGGGGTGCCAATTGGCTGAATTTCTATATAAATAAAAGAATATTTTTATAATCTTTGAATATAATATCACTTGGTTTGAGAGGGGGGAGGTGATCACCCCTGCCTAGATCCGCCACTGCTTAGCGACCACCTAAGGGTAAGTATTGTGCTATTAAGGTAGCATTAATGCAATAAAATGCGTGTAGGTGGCGAAAATATGAAAAAATTGATTTTGGGGCGCAAAGATTGTAAAATGTGCATAAGTCATAATTTGTAGGTTACACTGTGTTGTTTTATTTTACATAAGTACTTTATCAATAAAACGAACAGATGACGAAAAAAACAAAAGCTGGAGCCCGCCAAAGCATATATGAGGTTTACGGCACCACTGTGCCGTAACGGTTGCTTATACAACAAAAATAAATAGGACCTAATTTTTAGAGTAAATAGTGGTCTTTAACCTTGTATAAGTTTTGTTTAAAAAGAATGCATAGGTAATGAGAAAATCGTAAAAACATGCTCGCCAAGGGATAGGGGTAGTTTCTGCAGTATATTTTCAAGGATAGGGGTGGTTTCCGCAGGGATGTTGCAATAACCATATATATTTTTGAAAAGCACTATTGATGAAGCATATGCCCATATGGATCAAAAAGCAAAAAACAAAAAAAAAATTTCAACCCCCCATTTTATTTATTTTTTCTTGGCTACAAGGGTTGCACTAGGAAATCGCTTTTGGTGTCCATGCATGGGTAATAATAACGTGCACAAGATGATATATGAAGCATATTAATAAAGGGCATTGTGTGTAAAGGATTCTAAGAAAATCACTTTATTTATTAATTCTTCTTTTTTTTGGGGTGGTTCCGGGGAAAAAATGGGGGTGCATTATACATATTTGTAAATAGCACCAGTACATGGGTAATCGCTGAAAGTCTTTTTACTCTAGCATAAACGGTTCAGATGGTATAAAAAGGGGTTTTTTAAAATGTAACACCCTGTAATTAAAAAAACGTCAATTACCCTTAAGTGAAACCTATACCAAAAAATCAATCAATTATTTGTGAATAATCACCACAGGATTTCTTCTTAATTTCCGTTACAGTTAGGGAAAAATATATATTTTTTAAAAACATCTTTTTTAAAAACTTGTCAACTTTGAGGCGCCACCCCCGCTAAACGGTGGATGATAGACAGATGCTGTCGGGAAATAAATCGTAGAAAATATAGTTCTCTTCATATTTCTATAAAAGAAATTTTTTGTAAAAGGTACAGGAAGGGCTACGTTCCACAAAAACCACAAATTACCCCCTTTAAAGGGGTGAAAAGGGGGCTTCCGGGGCGAAATTTTTTCAGAAAAAGTTAGTCTTATAAAAAGCACCCCTTGATATACCAGAAAAAAAATAAAACCGGACTTG
Organism: Diabrotica virgifera virgifera; assembly: GCF_917563875.1. Classification (NCBI taxonomy): domain Eukaryota; kingdom Metazoa; phylum Arthropoda; class Insecta; order Coleoptera; family Chrysomelidae; genus Diabrotica; species Diabrotica virgifera. Next base: position 147,635,934 of record NC_065448.1, on the reverse strand, counting down.
TGTCCATTTTGCAAGGTTCAACCTTTTTTTCCTACACTATAGCATAGTGAATAATAATAATAATATTGTATGGCATGTTTTGACGGAGAGATCCTTTCGGATTGTTCAGGTGCCAATTGCATCTTTAACCCTGTTTAAAGTAACTATTGCTGATGTATCATTAGCCCAGGGGGACTGACGGCTTAACATACTCTCCGAGGCACAGTGAATGGTTCGTATCATTTTTAGAAATGAAAATGGATTGTTGTTGCTGAGAATTGAACTCTTGCATTCTAACGCTTGATACAGTATCATGCTGCTGAGCTACAGCTGTCCACTGTGTCCCTAAGGGTTTGCTCACTATGGAGAGCAATGGATTGTATCCTCGCTCCGACCCTTGCTCCCTGGTATTTATATTCGTGAATTCTCGCATTTAAAATAATGTATTTATTTTACATAGCGATCGAAACTATATTATCAATCGCTATGTAAAATAAATACATTATTTTAAATGCGAGAATTCACGAATATAAGGAATATAAATACCAGGGAGCAATGGTTGGAGCGAGGATACAATCCATTGCTCTCCATAGTGAGCACAACTTAAGCTAACTGTGCACTGAGCATAGTGCAAACTAGGCATTAGGGACACTGATCTGAAAATGTGAATTATTTATTTTTATTTAATGACTTTGGACTGCTCGATTTACTCACTCACAATAGATAATAAATACTGTTTGCTACAATATTAAATATAGTATACCTACTCTCTCTATAACAAACATGGGTATTACGACGTTTCGTTTATAACAAGGTACATTAGGTGTCTCATGAAATTCCTATTGAACTATAACCCTCTATAACGAGGCATATTTGGTATAACGAGAGAAAATAAGATCGAATAACATGTTTCTGTACCTATTTTTTCGCGGTAATGGCTATGATAGCTATGATGGCAGATGGCCCATCTGCCTGTATACAGAAATGCCTAAAATCTGTGTGTTTATAGAGGTGAGTGATGTAATAAACTCCACCGCCTGTCAACTTCTTCCTGTTTATTCACCAATTCTTTTTAAAAAACTTGATCCAAACAACATTTAGCATCTTATGCTCGGAATGGCTTCACTATATGAAGTTATTGTCTTAGAAAACTACATAATTCATATGCAAATGCATGCACAATATTACTGTTGTCTGATATAACGAGATATGCTTATAACAAGGTAATTAGTCTGGCATTTCAGGTCTCGTTTTAGAGGGAGTCTACTGTATAAGAATATAGTTCTTCCACTGTAGCTTAGCACATAGTCTCCATTTGTATTATAGGAAATAAACCAAAATATGTGAGCCAAACGCATGTTCATTATAAAAATTATAAAATGGCTGATATTACAATGGACATTTTTATACTTCTCTTTTATGTCATTTATTGGCATGTAGGTTGTCCAATAACATTTACAGTAAATAAATATTTAAACTGTAGTAATCAGAAATTAAAGTGTTTTTACTGAAAGTAAGCAAATATCATCAGATCATTTCACTTCCTCTGTCAATTTGAATTCTTTACCATAAAAACTTGTGATATTTAAAGTACCTATTAAGAGTAAACAGTAGCAATCAACAGGTAGCAACAAACGCGTTCCAAGATTGCGGCTCTAATTTTGAATATTTTGTCGAGATATTTGGCACACATATTCGTAATATAATAAAGAATGGCGGTACAGAGCCCAATTTCAGAAATATGTTAATATGTGGAAATTAATCTATAACTAAATAGAATATTGCAAAAAGGAGCCTGTACCGCCATTAAGAAAGACAAAAAAATAAACTTTCTTCAAATAAACTTTTTTATCCCGTGCCTAGAGTTTGTGTCACATTGGAACTACTAAAAATCGATTTTTTTATAACAAGAAATCGAACGTCACTGACGGCAACGTTTCGCGCCTATGTGTATAAAAATTATTGTTTTTGATAGTATAAACGTCACTATCAGTGTCGAATTACCGACGCACTGTTGCCTCACTTTTGAAAGTTCGCAAAACTTTCGCAGTCTTGGACCGCGTTTGTTGCTACCTGTTGATCGCTACTGTGTGCTCTTAAGGGGAAACAGTAGCGATCAACAGGTAGCAAAACTGCGTTCCAAGATTGCGGCTGTAATTTTGAATATTTTTTCGAGATATTTGGCACACATATTCGTAATATAATAAAGAATGGCGGTAAAGAGCCCAATTTGAAAAATATATTAATGTGTGGAAATTACTCGGTAATTAAATACAATATTAAAAAACGAGCCTGTACCGCCATTAAGAAGAACAAAAAAATACACTTTTTTCAAATAAACTTTTTTATCCGATGCCTAGATTTGTGTCATTTTGGAACTACTAAAATTTTTTATTTCATTAGTAGTTCCAAAATGACACAAAATCTAGGCATCGGATAAAAAAGTTTATTTGAAGAAAGTGTATTTTTTTGTTCTTCTTAATGGCGTTACAGGCTCGTTTTTTTAATATTGTATTTAATTACAGAGTAATTTCCACATATTAATATATTTTTTAAATTGGGCTCTGTACCGCCATTCTTTATTATATTACGAATACGTGTGCCAAATATCTCGAAAAAATATTCAAAATTACAGTCGCAATCATGGAACGCGTTTTCGCTACCTGTTGATCGCTACTGTTTCCTCTTAATATTATTTCCTGTCCATTACTTCCATTGATCTTTTTCATTGGCGTTGTTGTACTTATAGTTATCTTTGTAGTTTTTGGTGCCTGGTAGTGATGTAACGAATATTCGTATTCGCATTCGCGAATATTCGCATATTTTTGCATATTCGCATTCGTATTCGCTTTCGAGAAATTTGTGCGAATATTTTGCGAATATAAATATCAGGAAAAAAAAATAATTTGAAGATAATCTTAGGTTGATAAAATCAAAATCTGTTAATTTCTTATCTTTTTTTATATTAAGAAATGGTAACTTTACCTTGTATAATCACATTATCAGCCTTCACTTTATTTTATTATTTGGTATTATGTAGTAATACCTACACCCGAGAGGGTAGAAGGTCTAAAGATTATATATATATATATATATATATATATATATATATATATATATATATATATATATATATATATATATTATGTAGTAAAGCTAAGATTCAGATTGATTTACACTAAATATCAATTAACTTTTCACTACAATTTAGAAAACATGTCAAAAATAGACACAAATTTAAAAAAAAAAAAAAAAGATATTCGCATTCGTATTCGCGAATGTTCAAAAAATGACATTCGTTACATTACTAGTGCCTGTGTTATAAGTTTATTGGATTATAACTCCTCTTTCTCCCATTCTTATTGCTTTTGGTATCTGCTGTGTTCCGCTTCCTGGGGATCTTTCACTTGCTTTTCTCCCTTTTGTTTTTTGTTCCTCTGCTCTATTAACTGATTGAGTGTCCCCAGTGTTATGTTTTTTATAACCCAACTGTTCGAGGGTATATATGATGCTATGAGATGCAAAGTAGCTTAACCCACAACCCACAATTTTACCAAAATGCTTTTATTACATTAAAGTTATCCCTTACTTAAGTATTTTCAGATGAGTGGCTCAAGCAACCCATGCTTGATCCACTCTTCATCTGAAAATACTTATAGTTTAGGTACGCCCTGTAGCCTTTTTCTCTAGCTAATTTCAGTTGCTGGCTTAAAAATTTCCTTTGCTGTTCGTTCTTCTTTTGATAAATCTTCTCTAATGTATATTTTGCTGCCCTTGAGGATACATGTACGGCTTAAAATTTCTATCTTTTTGGACTCATGTTTAAGTTCTATTTTTATAGGGCTGTTTCTATTAATTTGGTTCCCTACTCAATGTATATTTAATATTCCTCGTTTTCATTTATTGAAATATTCATTTTATTAGTATTTTCTTTGACTTTATTTTCTAGTATGTTCCATATTTTCATTTGCTGTTTCATCTATAACATGTATCACAATATTTTTCTTCTTGTTTCTTTTTCTAGAGCCTCGATTCTTCTTTCTTGCAATTTCATCTCAGCATTTATTTCCAGGTTTTCATTTTCTGATTTTAGCTTATTTAGTTCAATCGAAATAGCATCTATTTAATTTTCTACCCTTTCTACCCTTTTCTACTCTTTCATCCATCTTATTAAGTTTTTCCAATATTACTTCCATTACGATATCTTTCCATACACGACCACCCAACGATAAAGGTTTATTTGAAGTCAAAATCTATTTTAAAAATTATGGAATAGGTATTCTTACCTTTATTGCTCCGGCTATGTTTTAATGTTGCTGTTACTGTGTTTGTTTTACCATTGTTTCAACATATATGTCACATGCCACGTGACTACTTGAAAGGTTAATAGCCTTCATACTTTTCACTACTTTTCTCAATGAAGGATAATTAAATTTCGCTTTCAAATATTATAAATATTCCACTACTATTATATATTTATTAGATTTTGTTTATAAAATTTTATATTTAGGTACAGTTGATCCTAAACCCTTTTTTTTTCAGTGCGTCATTAATTTTGATATCATATAAGATTTTAAGCGTGTCGTGAATCAATGCATGACATTTTATTTAAATCTGACAGTTGTCAGAATATTTATATTTATGTTGATATAAATATCAATATTTATATAAATATTTGCCAGAATATTAACACATTGCCTGCCACATGCCTTTCTCAAAAAGTTTCATGGGGCGCTGCACCAAAAAAGTTTTTCAACTCTTGGAGGCCATGTCAGGAGGACAGATATGACCGACGGAACTTTTTACGGTGAGGCCATGTCAGTCATATATTACTGACACGATAGCTTTTGAATACCCTTCTATCACTCAAAATTACGTGAGATTATACGCTCTGAGCTTCGCTGGTGTCGCTCCTAGCGGACTACTAATTCAACTTTCACCGGTAATTTTTAAATTTATTATTTAATTATTATCGCTTAATATTTACAACGCAAAAAAGTAATTAAATTGTAATCGATTTTTTTAAGATTTTACTAATCATTTTGACGTTCTATTGATAATATATAAATTTTTTACTTCGGATACTTTCACAATTATCGTGTAGATGGCACTAAGATTAATAGATTAATTTATAATTACATATTACGGAACATTAAAAAAACTTTTTTTTTTCTCTGATTCTGGCTTTGGTTTAGAACTAGAACCTTTAGCCACGTAATTGTAAACTTATCACTAAGTCAGGGAAGTAATGTGTAGTGTGTGTGTTGAGTAAGTGTCTTGTTACTTTGCAAAGTCGACGTCATTGTCTTTGCAAAGAGACGCTAATTGTTTCCGAACGTCTGCGGTCCCTCCGGTGAGTACCGATCCCACAAGGACAGAAACTATTTTCCATTTATTAATTTATAATAAATGAAAAATTTCTGCCCCTGGTAGGATTCGAACTCCCGACCTTTCGTTTCAAAGGTAGGCGCTCTTACCACTGCGCCACAGTGATAATTTTAAAAAAACTTAAATTCAGTATTTAAAACGTAAGTATATTTAAGGTAAAAATATATACCACAGCTTTGACCAACTAATATTTTTTATAATTAATGTTTTTAATTTTAAATTAATCACTTTGACATTTATGTCAAATTTCCGGTAAACGTTTACAGACTTGCCACTACTGGCGCTCGCGAATTTGTCAATATCCCCTCTACGTACGAGCTCACAGCGTATATGGATTTTTATATGCAATTTTGTTGTTGTGGCGTCCAGTGATGCTTCATTAACACATTGCTGGCGCTCTAAGAGAAAATAATGAAAAATTAAAAGAAAAAAATAGTTTTTATTTTCGCCATTCAAAAGTGAAACAAAAACAGGAAAATATAGATTTATTACGTATGAATATTTTTAAAGCGGTCCATGGACATAAGGTTGATCAGGACAACCACAGCAACAAGTCATTTCTTTTTCACTTTCTTTCTGGCTTACGATCTTCCTAGAGAACCAATTAAATTGCCTGTAACAAGGCTTGCAAATACGTCGAATTTTTTTGTCTTTGTTCAATGCATGTCCTGTTTTTTCATGGGTTTTTCTCTTGGTTCTTAACATTTGTTGAACCAGCTGTTATCTGAACCTTCGTATTTGCATCTTATTTTTCTTTGAAACCAATTTCATTACCAGATAAGCATTGACTACACTAATGCCAAGGAGATATTCCATGGCCAGCTTCCTGAACCACTTTACCCCTTTTCTTAAAGTTGTCGCATGAGAAGACATTTGGTCAGATATGTCACGATAAATCGTCACGTGAATGCGAATGACATGGCCTCTACCATAATAAGTTTTCAGGCAGGCCACGTCAGTCACAATTGGATGACGATTTTAAATAAACAAAACTAATGTTTTTTATCATGCAATAAGTTTTTGCTGAAAACATGATAATCTTTTCCTATATCTTATTTTTTGCTGTGGCCTTCCACGAACTTTATTGGAAAATGCAGGGTTGTTTCGTTTTAAACATTTTGTTTTAAACAACTGTTTTAAACATGTGTATATGTTTAAAACGCTTTTTGTTTAAAACATGTTTAAAACACTTAAATTAAACAAGCGTTTTTTCTCATTGTCTTGATTAAAACAATAAATAAATAGCAAAAAAAAATTCTCAAATACATTATAAAAACTTTTCAACATACATATTATTTATTTATAAGCGGAACTTAACAAAAATTGGAAAACTTAAAACATTTTGCATACAAGAGTTAATAAATTTCTCAAAACTGTTCCAGTCTCATAGTAATCTTGTAATCTAAAATTGTCAATCTGATATATGATCAGTCACGTCATCACTAATGCAATTAAGCTCTTTAAAAATTGAAACTAACTTAGCAGCTTTGACATTGCCGAGCCGATTACGTAGTTTGGAATGACAAACCGTATGTTGAGGAGAAGAGTCTTTCTATGTTGGCTGACAATGTATTAGCTGTGTGGAGCTGTTGAGCAAGTTCCAATGCTATAGTATTTATATTTTTCATAGAACGCCACCAAGTCTCTGGTACATATTACATTCTCAATTAAATGTTCAGAAAACGTATATGGTTTAAAGGGTACACACTTTGCCTAATTTATAATGGATGGATGGTAAGTTTATTTCCACTAAAGCGCTTATCAAGCAAATTTGACAAAAAATGAGCTGGGGTCAAAGCCATTTCCATACGCTCCTTCGTATCATGTATAAAAATTGTGTAAAATGTGTAAAAAAACACCACAAAATAACTTACAGTGGGCGTTCTTGCAATAATAGCTAACTTGCAATGCGAATTTGTAAATAGTAAGTCTGGGGTTCCCCAGGCGATAGCTCCTAATTGCAATTGGTTTTCTTATCTATTATGTTAAGGAAAAGTTAAAATCAAAATTATTAATATTATGTTTAAGAAAATATGATTTAAACAATGTTTCTTTCTAAGTTTTATTTGTTCAAAACGTACAATTTAAAATAAAAAAAAACATGCGTTTTAAACATGTTTTATTTGTTTAAAACATAACATTTAAAAATAAAATAAAATATGTTTAAAACAAAAAAAAAACGTTTAAAACAAAAAAAAAACATGTGTTTTGTATAAAATTGAAAAAAAAATGTTTTTTTTTCAACCCTGAGAAAATTCCTGTGGCCCCCAGTGAAACAACGTTGTCATTCATATATGACCGACATGCCTACAGCAAAATATTTCTGTCAGTCCATTTTGGGTGACGTGGCAGGCAATGTGTTAATATTTCAAATGTTTTAAGAAAAAAATAAATAAATATAGAATACAATTTTACTATACGCTGTGAGCTCGTACGTAGAGGGGATATTTATAAATTCGTGAGCGCCAGTAGTGACAAGTCTGTAAACGTTTACCGGAAATTTGACATAAATGTCAAAGTGATTAATTTTAAATTAAAATTAAAAACATTAATTATAAAAAATATTAGTTGATCAAAGCTGTGGTTTATATTTTTACCTTAAATATACTTACGTTTTAAATACTGAATTTGCGTTTTTTAATGTTCTGTAATATGTAATTATAAATTAATCTTGGCGCCATCTGCATGATAATTGTGAAAGTATCCGAAGTAAGAAATTAATATTTCATCTATAGAACGTCAAAATGATTAGCAAAATCTTAAAAAAATCTATTACAATTTAATTACTTTTTAGCGTTGTAAATATTAAGCGGTAACAATTAAATAATAAATTTAAAAATTACCGGTGAAAGTTGAATTAGTAACCGCTAGGAGCGACACCAGCGAAGCTCAGAGCGTATACAATGTCCGAATATACCAATGACATAAATTATTTATATTTATGTCATTGACAAATTTCTAACCTAGAATTACAAAATTGTCATTTTATCTGTTAAAATTGTGAAACATGTTTAAAGTACTATCACGATATATGACTTTTGTTTCAAATTATCTTTATTCGCATCTTGGATTGTTCATGTATTTAGAGTATTGTAATTGTCAACCAATTATACATCTATAATACTTATACTTAAGACATACTTATAGATATAAAAATATCCTTCAACGAATACATAATTTTCGAAGTTCTATGTACCTATGATAATCACGGTTTTTCTGTCCCTTCCAACTTTAATGCGTTAGAGTGAATTCAACAAACTATGACGCGCTGAAAAAAGGGTTTGTGATCATATATGTACTTTTTACCACTGTAATATTGATTTTTAGATGAACAACCTAAATATATGTACATGTATACTGATTTGAAGTCAGTGGGGAAAACCCCACTAATTTGTTTAAGTCAATTTGAATAGAATTATTTCTTTTGTATTTCCTTATATATTACTTTTTATTTTCATAGAGAGTATGTACTAATAAGAAATAGTATTGTTACATGTATGTATATGCAGTCCCGGATTAAGAATCTTGAGGCCCCTAGGCAACCCAAGTTAGGAGGCCCTTAAGAAACTTTTTCTTTCCCTCCAAAACCTCGGATAACCCCTCCATCTCCGAGAGGTATTTCTGTGTTAAGTCTATTTTGTGCCACTGTCGAACGGCTAGTTTTTAATAATTTTCATTTGTTTAAATGATCGTTCGCCTGTTGCATCTGTAATCATTAGCGTAAGATAAATCTTACAAGCTACTGAAAAATTTCGAAACTTCGATTTGAACCCAAAAAGACTATGAAGCATGGATAAATTGTTTTCGCTACCAGTCCTGAAGAACTTGAAGATGGGCTATAAAATTACGTATTTTTTATGGGAAATAAGCCACAATTTTACTAAAAAATGAATTTATTAACGTTTCGAAGCCCAAATCGGGTTTCGTTGTCAAAATACAAAATACTATTAAAATAAAACAAACATGTTGTTGCTAAGTAAAAAAATTCTTCTAAATTTATTTAATCTGACTCATTTATATTGGCAATTCAGACGTATATTATACATTTTAAAGTAGAAGACTTTAAACTGATATCGCCAATATTTATGAGTTGCGTTCCTGGGACGACTTTACTAAAAGATAGTTCATTCGATTACATGAAATCAATCCCAACTCAAGAATATCCGTCGCAAAAAAATCATAGCATGTGATCTGTCTTTAAAAAGACAACCAAATGCAACGATGACAGTAAAATTCTCGCGTTAGAGATTCCATAGTAAATCACGAGGGAAAACCAGGAAAAAACCTCGTGATACTATCCCGACATCGTAAGTATTTGGTCTTACATTTAATCTACCTTCAAAAAACTAATACCAAATTCTGACTTTAATATGTTTAAATTATAAATAATATTAATATTACATAGATATACAATAAGTAATACTAAAATATAAAATTTGTACTAACTCGATATGTTATTGACTTACTAATCGTGGTATTTTCTTTCTATTGACTTCCTCTTTCAGTATGGGTAACCACATCCTACTGCATTCTACCGAGGAATTTGCGACACAATTGGTTTCATTTAGCATAATTAGAGCCGCTTCTTTGATTTTTCTCTTTTTACTATATGATTCTTTCAGGACTATACTTGAATCTCTCCACTGAACTCTATGTTCATTATCCCATGCGTGTTGACATATCTGAGATCTATCAAAATCTCTGTTTTTAATATAAGACTGATGTTCACTTATTCTAACGTTTAATGGTCTTGATGTTTCACCTAAATAAAATTGTTCGCATTCACAAGGTATTCTATAAATGCAATTCTTTGTTCTTTCTTGTTGATTGTTAGGTTTAGTTTTAGATAGAATAGATCTCAATGTGTTTGTTGTTTTGAATGTTGTTGAAATGTTGAATTTATTTCCTATCGTTTTAAGTTTCTCGGATAGTCCTTTTATATATGGTATTGTTATTTTCCTCGTATTATTTCTTGTGAATGTTGTAGGATCCCGTTCTAAGTTGTTCTGTTCCATTCGATCTAATCTTGTCAATTCCTTATTTATAAACGATAAAGGATAATCATTTTTTAATAAAACAGATGTTAACAATTGTTTTTCTTCTAAAAATGAATTTTCGTTAGAACAAGTAATTTTGGCTCTATCATATAAGGATTTAATGATTCCCTTTTTAACGTTGATGTTGTGATTTGATTTGTAATTGAGATATCTGTTGGTGTGTGTTGGTTTTCTATACACTTGAGTCTCATATCCAGTATCCTTCTTTGAGACTAAAACATCGAGGAAAGGCAAAGTGTTATTGTATTCCTTTTCCATTGTAAATTTTATTGTCTCTTCTTGATCGTTTATAATATTCAGGAATGTATCCAACAATTCTGATCTACGAGGCCATATTGAAAACACATCATCTACATATCTCCACCATACTGTGGGTTTTAAATTTTGTTTAGAAATGATATTAGTTTCGAGGCTATAAAATATTTGAACTGCAATAGTTCATCATGAATTTCAGGTTCAATATAATCAGTATAGTTTTCATGTAGTCTTGAAGCACATTCCTTTATTTGAGTATCATTCAGTTTTGGAAAAACACACAAAACACCATATACTGAGTTACTGACACGACATACGCTGTCAACTGACGACTCAGCTCCATAATTATAGCTTATCCAAAATTGGTAGATTCGTTTCAACCTCTAATTTTTCTCCACCCTGTAGAAAAACTTAATTGGAGTTAGCATCATCAAAATGTAGTTTTCTTGCTCGCGTTTGTTTGCTCTCGTCGGCAGAGTATTGTAGGTCACAGACCTTCTGCTCGTAGTAAGCAAAATGATCTCTTAGGAATTTTAAGAACTCCAAAAGTGAATTTAGAAGCTGAACTGCAGTTTTAGGTTCAATATCTTCTCTCTGTAATGATTTACAGACAGCGTTGATACGTTCTATCATTGTTGACCAAACCTCATTAATTATGAAAGCTTCTTTTTTTTGGCATTTCTCTCAAAAAACACTTAGCTTCATGAACTGTTATAGCTTTCTGATTAGAGCCTTTAGCAAGATTATGAAGAGCAGATTTGAAAGCGTTGTAACCTTTAGACTTTAGACAAAGGTCTTGTTGCATGTGTCCTTGCAGTCCATTTTGTGCTGCTTATTCTTTTAAGGTTTAGATAGTGGTGAATGAGATCGCTTAGTGGAGTTTCATTTAAGCATTTGATCATGACTCATAACGGTGGGTACAGGCTGAAAAAAAAGAATGTGTGTCTACTTTGTACGCACGTAAGAAGTTATACTTCTATGATTATGATTTCAATGAAATTAATATACTTAACAGCTTATTTGTATTTTATTTAAATATTATACTAACTTTCTTACCTATCACTTTTAAAAATTTTGCTATTAAAACGATACCAAAAATAAAAAAAAAAAGAATATGAATCGTCCGGAATTTGAACCCGGGACCTCTCGATCTCCGGTCACAGAGGTTACAAGATTTCTCATACATACTGACAAATTTAATAGACCAAAAGTGAAAATACTTTAAATATACTTACTATTATTATAAAATATATTATTCCAAAGGAAGACAAATCCAAAGACACAAAAATTATAATAAATAATACATTTACTAAAAACACAAATATATCCTTTAATGACTTATTTGCGCTGACAGCGCTACGAAGAGCAAAGATTAGCAACGAACTACATACTGTCTGTGTGCGCATGCGCCCGGCGTTATAAAATTTCACTCTCGATCGTAAAGAAGTATAACTTCAAAAAGTTGTACACGGACTGAATAAACCCAAAATACGATATTCCATTTGAGGGAGAATACGTTAGCCAATCTCTTATAATTTTTGTTCCACTGATATGTTTTCGAAAAACCATAGATTGTGTAAAAATCTTCTAATGCCTACAAAAATTCCTTTTGATGCTGAAAAACTTCCATCAAGGTTTTTACATTCTAAAGACCTTTGCCAATTTAAAATTTTCGAACTTCTTCAGTTATTGTATTCCGTAATCCAATTCGTAAAAATATATTCAATTTATCATTAACTTGAATTTCCAACTTAGTTTCGGTTTCTAGTTCTTTTAACTTCTTGAACTGGAATAGAGCTGCTGTTACATGTTTTTCATATTCTTCAGTTACGGTTACGGCATTACGTGCATTTTCATTGGTTGCAGCTTCACTAGCTATGGATTTCAGTGTGAAACTAAGTTTAAATAAGTTTTGGTTCTCTTTTAGATTTTGTTTAAGGATCTTTTCTTTCTCCTGATTTTTCTTGTGTTTTTCGGCTCCACTCTCTAATATTTTTTCTTATTTCCATCTAGTACTGTTCCTTCTGCCAAAGCGCATTCGTTAGCGATTTATTCTCACAACATAGACTTTCTATGTGATCAAAAGTATGCATTCTAATGTAGTTTTATACGTTTACCATCACTTTTATGGTATTGCGCGATATTTGAATTTTTCAACATAATATGATTTATAGTTTTTATTTAATTCTAATTATTATTTTTTCATTTTGGGCCCTGCGAGGCCCCCTTTGGGGCCGAGGTCCCTAGGCAACTGCTTACTTTACCTATTGGTTAATCCGGCACTGTGTATATGATTTTAAATTTAGCTTATCAGTTATGTACTTATGTTAAATATCATGTTTTAGGCTACTTGTATGGGTGAAAATACTATTGCTGCATCATGGAGTGAACTAGGCAGAGTTAATATATGGAACCTTTCTGCTCAGTTACAAGCTGTAGACAATGAAGCTGCCTTGACAAAGTATAATAAAGAAAATACTGCAAATTCAGTTACACCTCTTTTTACATTTACAGGACACCAGAAAGAAGGATTTGCAATAGACTGGTGTTCTGCCGAACAAGGAGTAAGTGTCCTTTATTGAAAAACTTCATAATTGTTATGCAGACATTATTTAGATTAAAGAAAGTATATCTGGTGATCTGGGTTGGCACGCTACTTTATTTCTTAATAGGATAAAAATGAATAATTTGCTCTGAAAAATTAAAATATCTCAAAAACTAATAGATTTAGACATAGGGAATATTATACAAAAATTAAAGTACAGTAATGGTACTTTTCAATAGTGGCATAACATACAAGGTGTTCCATTTAAAATTACTGAAAAAATAATGTACTTGCGTTTTGACTCACCCTGTATTCGATATAAAGAAAATTAGCAATATCAACCATTTTTTTAAATTCTGACAACCAATAAAAAATATGGCATCAATAAGCCATTGCTGTTTTGCTTGTTTTTATTTATTGGGACCGTGCAAGTTCGGCAAAGCGACCTCTATTTCTACGCTCTGTACTTTTATTCGCACTTTTAATTATATTGGCCAATTATATTAGTCCTGGTTGCTGGATAATTGTCAAGACCATAGTCCAAAAAAATAATAAGAAGAAAAAATAAGATGCAGGTTATGTTTAGCAAACGTAAACAATTGTATGTAGAAAATAAAATCAGTTATTAAAATGCAGTACTGCAAGCAAAATACAATTAATTAAATTTACCTTTATATAATAATTGCATATCATATCAATATTGTGGAGCAATATATAATTTTTCTACGTCAATGACAGAAGGTATGAAATATACGTCAATTTGACAATTTCAATTGACAATATGAATTATTTAAGATAGTTGCAATATTTCTACGCGACTCGCGCACGGTCGTTTCTCGTTTCCCTTTCCAAGTACTTGCACACCGCGAATACAGAGAGTTGAACTAGTTACGATTTTCACAGAAATTTTTTTTTTTTTATTACATATTTTCATTTACAATCTGCTTCATCGAAGCTATAAGCAAATAGTTTGAATGTTAAATACATGAGGGAGAAGCTGCCCTGTGGCAACCCTCCTATTATAATTTTTTACATTTGATCACAATATGTATATATTTAATTTATTAAATCTGTTGGCCATAGTTTCTTCAGTCGTCTTGCGAATTCGGGATGAGTGTTCAGCAGTCTTGCTTCATCATTTGGATGACTTCTCAGTCCATCAAGGTAGCTCTTTGTGATCCTTGGAATTTCTTCCTCTACCAAGGGTGTAGCTGAGTCCTCGTGTAGGGTTTTATTGCTTACATACCAGGGTGCGTTGAATATCATCCTCAATATTTTTGATTGGACTCTTTGTATTATCTTGATATTTGATGGCTTTGAGCATCCCCAGAGTTGAACACCATAGGTCCAAATTGGTTTTATCATAGTTTTATACAGGAGCAGTTTATTTTCAATATTGAGTTTTGATTTTCGACCAATAAGCCAGCTCATTTGTCGTATTTTGATGTTGATCTGGGTTTTCTTGGCTTGGATGTGCGGCTTCCATGTTAATCTTTTGTCAAGGGTTAGTCCCAAATATTTGACTTGTGTGCTGACTGGTAATTGTGTATCATTTAGTGTTATTGTTGGGCATACATCTCTTCGGTTTGTAAATGTAACTTGGGTTGACTTCGTTTCATTTACTTTCACCTTCCATTTGTTGAGCCATGTTCCCAATTGGTCAAGGTGGTTTTGCAGTTGTGCAGACGCGATAATAGGGTCCTCATTGACAGCGATTATGGTGGTGTCATCAGCGAATGTTGAGATTTGGGTTGTTTCAGTGGTTGGGATATCTGCGGTAAATAATAGGTAAAGGAGAGGGCCCAGGACACTACCCTGTGGTACACCTGATTTAATGGGAAAATATGTGGAAGTTGCTGTGTTATATTTTACTTGGAAGTAACGATCTTCAATGTAGGATTTCATGATTAGGTAGTAGGGGGTTGGAAGAATACATTTGAGTTTGTATAAAAGTCCAGTATGCCATACTCTATCAAATGCCTTTTCTACATCTAAGAATGCCGCTGTGCAATATTTTTTTCCTCAATAGCAGTAAGGATTTTTGTTATAATTCTATGAGTCTGTTGTGTTGTGGAGTGTCTCTCTCTAAAACCAAACTGGTGTGTGGGTATTTCTACATCTAGGTTAATGTCATTCTTCATTCTACCAAGTAGTAGTCTTTCGAAGATCTTAGACATTAGCGGCAACAAGCTGATTGGCCGATAGGATGATGTTTTATTTGGAGGTTTACCCGGTTTGTGAATCATTATTATTTGCGCAAATTTCCATGTGATTGGGAAATATGTCAGTCTGATTGCACTATTGTATATTGTAGTTAGCATGACCAATGCTCTTCTCGGAAGATGTTTCAGTATTAATCCTGTTATTAGGTCAAATCCAGGTGCTTTGTGGTTATTGCATTTTTCTATTTCTAGTTTAACTTCTGATGTATTGAATGGTGTTATTGGAAGCGTCATAGGGCAAGCACTATCCAGGAAGTCTCTTATTAAGTTTCCATCATCATTATTCTCTACTTGGTGTTCTTTAAAAATACCGGCTAAGTATTCTGCAAATGCTGAAGCTTTTTCCTCGTCTGATCTTCCCCAAGTACCATCATCTTTCTTAATTGGCGAGTTGTGTTCTGTAGGTCTCTTTAAGTGTTTTGTTGCCTTCCATATTGAGTGATCTTCTTTAGACAAGGTACTAATGTAGTGTTCAAATGTGGCATTGCGTGCTTCATTTAGCGCTGTTTTTACTTGTCTGGTTAATCGATTATATTCGTGTTTGTCATTAATGTTGCGGCTTCTTTGCCATCTACCTCTTGCTCTTCGTTTTTCGACTATTAGTTGTCTAATATAATTCGAAGTGGTATTTTTGTTTTCTTGCTTTGGAGTTGATGGTGTAGCTCGATATGCAGCTTGCTGAATTTGACAGGTGAAGTGGTTTATAGCCTTATCTATGTCATCTTTTTCTTTGAGTCTGATTCCAAGATTTATATTCGTGTCAAGCTGGTACTTGAATTCACACCAATTAGTTTTAGGGGAAGTCAACTTGGGTATTTCAGGTCGTTTGATTATGTGGGTGCTGATTGTTGCTATGATTGGTGTGTGGTCAGACGAGAGATCCCAACTTGCTTCTATGTTTGTGTAGTTTGCTGCAATTCCTTTTAGGATAAAGAAGTCGAGTAGATCTGGTAGTCTATTTGTATCGGACGGCCAGTACGTTGGTTGTCCCGTCGATAAGTAGGTGCAGTTTGTGTTGTTGATGGCATCTAGTAGGCTTCTGCCTTTTGGTGTAATGAGTCGTGAACCCCAATTCGTATGCTTAGCATTCCAATCACCTCCAACAATGAATTTGTTACCTAGCTTGTTGAATAGTTCTTCGTATTCTTCAGTTGTGATTCTATGTCTAGGAGGGCTATATATTGCAGCAATTTCGAAGTTCCAAGGCCTGGCATTTATATTAAGTATTGTTGCTTGTAGCTTATCTGTTTTATGTTCCGGCATTTGATGATGTTGTATATTGTTCCTTATAATTATTGCAGATCCTCCATGGGCTGTTCCATCTGGGTGACTAGTGTGGTAGACTGAGTATTGAGGTATTTTAATTACGCTTCTTTCTGTGAAATGCGTTTCTGATACAAAGAGGATGTCTATTATGTTGTCCTCTAGGAATTGGATTACTTCTGCTTTATGGTTTGCTAAACCATTTGCGTTCCATTCGGCTATTCGAACAGATCTAATGAATTTTATTAATTAATGTTGTTAGCGTGGTAAGGATCATGCTGTTTTGATTCATTAGTTGGGTGAACATTGCTTTAAATTCGTTTAAGAATAAGTTCATCTGAGACCCTATGTCAGCTACTTGATTTCCTGCTCTTACTGCTTGGGCATAGGATTGGGTTCCATTCTGTTGTTGGTACTGTGATTGTTGACTCTGATACTGTGAAGTTGGTGCTGGGTTAACATTTTGATGTGGGTTCTGATTATTATGGGTTGACTGATTTCCGCGTTGTCTATTATTTCTTACATTTTGCAAGTCCTTGTAAATTACGCAGCCTTTATAGTTTGCAGTGTGTTCTCCGTTACACAGGGCACATTTTGCTGGTGTATTTCTGGGTTTTGTACATTCTGGCGTTGGATGACTTCCTCCACATTTCACGCATGCGTAAGGTCTTGTACAATACGCTTTTGTGTGTCCATAACGTTGACAGCGCTGACACTGTGTTATATTTTTCTTTCTGTGAGGAGGTTCAAAGCTGACTTTCATATTGCCGATAGAATCCAGTGTATAGATGTGTTTGTTGTTTTCTTTCGGTTCTAGGTCCACATAGAACATTGACAGTGGTGATTTATTGACTCTGTGTAATACGTTAATGATATTACGGACAGTATGCCCTGATTTAGCTAGTTCACTTTTTATTTCTTCAACTGGCATCGAGTGGTGTAAATTTCTTATAACTACCTTATAAGCTCTATCTTGTTTTGCTTGGTATGTGTGGTGAACTATTTTGCTACTATTTAAATGCTGTATAAGTTTTCTGTATGACTCAATAGTTTTTGTGTTTATTTTTATTGTGTCATTTGGGAGAGCTTTCGACTGGTAGTCTTCTGCTTTAATGACTGTCGATAGGTTTTCAGTCATCTTTTTGATATCATTTACCCCATAGATAAATATAGGTGGAGGTTTAGGTGTTACTGGTGTGTTATTATTATCAGTTAGGTTTTCTAATGGTTCAAATCTGTTGTTTGTACTCACTTGCATTGTTGTTGTGTTATCATCTTTGGGGTTTGCTTTTCTTTTTTTTTTTGTAATTTTTTTGACTGTTTGCCAATCATGGACATTTTCTATGGTTTCGTCGTCTTCATCGCTTGAGTTTTCCATGACAAGTTCCTCTCCACTGAGGATGTATTGGGAAGCATTTGATGTATTTGGTTGATCCATTTGAGGTGCAGGGAGGTTTTGGTTATATTGGTGATTATTGTTTGGGAATGGAGTAGGCGGGATATATTGGTTTGTTGTCTGTTGGCTGCTCGGGAATCCATAAAATGGGGGCGATATTACTGGAGGTTGTTGAGGCTGTGTATATATTTGGGGCACATTATACAACCCCCCATTTGGCACTTGATTTTGGTGGTACATTTCCTTAATATAGTACGCCACTGAGTTAAAAATTAATCACATAAATAGTAATTTAGAATTAATCACTCAAATCGTTTTTTAATTATTATTTCAGTAATTACCATAAACTAGTCCCGGCCGATAGCCGAGACCGGCACAAAAACTTGGAACTTGGATCTCGAGAGCGATATGGTACGTCTTTACTGCTCGGAATCCAAATACACACTATTCACAGAAAATTGGATATAACTTTGTAAATACCCTGTATAACATAACAACCTTTTATATTTTTGTGATGGGGAAGTTAAGAAGATTTCAAATATAACATAAAATACAGGGTGTCCCATTAAAAAAAAAATAAGTTTGGTCTGCCACTATGTTATCGAACATCCTGTAACATTCTAACTACTTTTGTAATGTGAAGCTTAAAGTTGGCTGCAATTTTTGTTAGTAACTTTTATTGCTATCTATTACTATAGCGGATCTACTGAGCTTTATCACACTAATCAATCACCCTTTACAGTCTGTTGTAGTCTTCGTTATAAAAACTGTTCTATCGTGTATTTTCAAATCGAGTACAATAATACTAATTAATTTTAGATGTTAGCTACTGGTGACTGTAAAAGGGACATCCACGTTTGGAAACCAACTAGTGCAGGTAGCTGGACTGTAGATCAGAGACCTTTACTTGGTCACACAGATTCAGTAGAAGACATTCAATGGTCTCCCAATGAAAAAAATGTTCTCGCTTCATGTTCTGTTGATAAAAGTATAAGAATATGGGATGTTCGAGCAGCACCTAGTAAAGCATGCATGTTAACTGCAGAAAATGCCCATGAAAGTGATGTGAATGTTATTAATTGGAATAAAAATGAACCTTTTATAGTTAGTGGTAAGTATACTATTGTTATTTATTTTTAATGCTAAATAGTTCATGATTTTTTGATCAATTTTTTCCAGTAAGATACATAAATATTAATAATAAAGTTTATTTGCTTAACCGTAACATTAATATTATTTTTATGTAAATTAATAGTATGGTAAGTGAATACATAAGAAAAATAATATACATTTTATTTACAAACATAAAAATTAAGACCAAAAGGTACTAGTATACTTTAGAAGACCAAAAATAATCATTTTTTTTCAAGAATTTTTTTCTCAGAACCTTTATTAGAAATGAACATAAAACTTTTTACATATTAATATCTAACTCTTAGAGAGTACAAAAAATATATATTTTTTCATTTATACACGTACACTAATATTGCAGAGGGCGCAAAAGTCGAGGCCTCGAAAAATGATGGCGGACAGTTAATCTCAGGATTGGGATATCTGAAACAAAAAAAAATCGTACTGCATTTGAAAGAGGAAGGTTTCTTACGTGACAATTTACCACAATTTGACCAAAAAATAAAAAATAAATATCTTTTAACCATGGAAAACTGAAGAAAAACGGGCGATCTTTTCAGAAAATTTTTTCAAATTTCCGTTAAATCTTTTCTTTGCGCAATTTTTCACTAACGGTGGTAAATTGTCACGTAAGAAACCTTCCTTTTTCAAATGCCGTACGATTTTTTTGTTTCAGAGATCTCAATCCTGAGATTAACTGTCCGCCATCGGAACTTACTTTTTTTCGAGGCCTCGACTTTGGCGCCCTATACAATATTAGTGTACGTGCATAAATGAAAAAAGATATATTGTTTGTATTTTCCAAGAGTTAGATATTAATATGTAAAAAGTTTTATGTTCATTTCTAATAAAGGTTCTGAGAAAAAAAATCTTGAAAAAATGCTTATTTTTGGTCTTCTAAAGTGATACATTATAAAATTACATGAAAGTAATATAATATATGGTGTGTTTTCCCTTCAAAGGTCGAAAAATATAGATTTACGACATTTATTATATTCAAAATTTCACAAATATCTGTCAGTGCCACAGATAAAAATTATTTTCAGATAAGTTTTGTTTTTGTTACAATTAACAAAATCAGATATTTAATTTAAATTTAATAAATATAATCAAATATTAAAAATATTTTTAGGTGGAGATGATGGTGTTATACACATATGGGATCTAAGGAAATTTAAGAGCAATACTCCTTTGGCCATCTTTAAACATCATACAGATCCTGTTGTTAGTGTAGAATGGCACAATACAGATTCAGCCGTTTTTGCATCGGCGGGCGCGGATAATCAAATTGCTTTATGGGATTTATCAGTAGAAAAAGATTCAGAGAGCAATAATGAAGAAGTTACGGTAAGAGTTTTATTGAAATTTTTTTCGAAGTATCGAAAATAATTTCTTAGTATAATAATTAAACTGAATACACAGCCAAACTTTTTTGCGTGCTTCCTTTCCTTTTTCAACGGTGCTAGTTATTCATATTTAGCCTTTGCCTCCTGTAGTTTCTGCCTCAATTATTTGGCTATGAATCTCCTTATATAGCGAGGGCATGGCGAAACTCCTCCAGCTAGGGCATAGAAAAACATAAAGTAAGTTAACGATTTCTGCCCTTACGCCATTTTGGTTTAAAATCGAAAGCGTTGGCAAGGCTTTTGCCGAATACCTACTTGCACACAATATATACATTTTTCATAAAAAAATATTGCATGTTGTACACAAACATACATTGCAATATATGTTTTAAAGTATCATATAAATGCTGTAATCGGATGTAAATCTGATATGAGCTACATGGTGGCCAATATATTTAATCTCATCAAGGTAAGTATTCACTATTCTAGCGACATGAAGACGTGCGTTATCGTGCATTAGCACAAATCTAGCATATCAAACAGTGGTGATATGGTCCTTTATGGCAGCGAAACCTGGTTTATGAAGAAAAACAAAAAAAGTCGTAGGTTTTCACTTAACATGACCGGAAGGAGAACCGGAAGTCGATAATTGAACTCTTCTTGTAACTTTGCTTCGATTGATATACAATTTCACTAAATTTGAGTTATTTTTGCCAAACTTCGATTCCTTTTTAACCGGTAATGACATCAAAAGCGGAACTAAACATTCGAGCTCTACTTTTTAATTCGAGTCGATTGATATATCACATGTACAATTTCTGCATCTATAATGTGACACTTCCGGTTTGCAACTTTTTAACCGGAAGTATAATGTATTTGTTCTCGTGTTGTTAGGACGCGTCGAATAATATTTCGCTTGCACTATTTCGGCAGCTTTAAAACAATACTTCCGATTACCGGTCAAATTTCTCACGTTAAATAGAGTAGGCGCAAAACTTTCGGCCAATGCTTTTTAAATTCATTTTTTTTTTCGAACCCTGAGAAAACTAATAAATATTAATTTTTGAAACGTTTAAACGCAGAGTGATTTATTACCTTATTACCGAGGGCCGAAAGTCCCTGAATACTTCTATAATGTTTATTTTAATAAGTTACAGGGGTGAAAAGGAAGAGAAAATTGAGTGTGATTTTTAATTTCAAATATCTCATTCAAGAGAAACTTTTTGTTTATTCTAAGGGACTTTCAGCCCTCGGCAATAATGCAATCTTTCATTCTGCGTTTAAATTTTTCACAAATATTTATTAGTTTTTTCATGATTCGAAAAAAATGAATGTATTTAAAAAGCATTGACCCGAAATTTTGCACCTACGCTCTTAATACTCTAATGTAATTTTGCTTTATTTATATTTTTAATATTTGTATTTGGACGGGATTCTGCAGAAAGGATCCAAACCACACTTTGTTAAAACTGAGATATGTATTAGCCAAAAACTTATTAAATACGATAAATTTTAAAATTCTCACTTAAAAATAATCATGGTTTAACATTAAAATCGTCAATATATGCATTAGATTTGATTTAACACACACTGTTTGATTCAAGAAAACAGTTTTGTTTTAAAAAAATCCACTTTTGTGGCTTGGTTCCCTTCTGCAAAACAACTTAAGTGAATTCAAAGTTAACAAACATTTATTTTCCATTATTGAGTTACATAATAAGGCGTATAATCTAAAAAAATGTTAATATGAAATTACTGGGATTTAATAATTTTTGTTCTGGAAGTCCCGTGAATTCAATAAAACAGTTGTTGTTTTAAGAAAAATCCACTTTTGTAGCTTCGTTCCCTTCTGCAAAATAACTTAAGTGAATTCAAAGTTAACAAACATTTATCTTCAATTATTGAGTTACATAATCAGGCGTATAATCTAAAAAAATGTTAATATGAAATTACTGGGATTTAATCATTTTTGTTCTGGAAGTCCCGTGAATTCAAGAAAACAGTTGTTTTAAAAAAATTCACTTTTGTGGCTTGGTTCCCTTCTGCAAAACAACTTAAGTGAATTCAAAGTTAACAAACATTTATTTTCCATTATTGAGTTACATAATAAGGCGTATAATCTAAAAAAATGTTAATATGAAATTACTGGGATTTAATAATTTTTGTTCTGGAAGTCCTGTGAATTCAATAAAACAGTTGTTGTTTTAAGAAAAATCCACTTTTGTAGCTTCGTTCCCTTCTGCAAAATAACTTAAGTGAATTCAAAGTCAACAAACATTTATCTTCAATTATTGAGTTACATAATCAGGCGTATAATCTTAAAACTTGTTAATATGAAATTACTGGGATTTAATCATTTTTGTTCTGGAAGTCCCGTGAATTCAAGAAAACAGTTGTTTTAAAAAAAATCACTTTTGTGGCTTGGTTCCCTTCTGTAAAACAACTTTTAAGTGAATTCAAAGTTAACAAACATTTATTTTCCATTATTGAGTTACATAATAAGGCGTATAATCTAAAAAAATGTTAATATGAAATTACTGGGATTTAATCATTTTTGTTCTAAAAGTCCCGTGAATTCAAGAAAACAGTTGTTGCTTTAAAAAAAATCCACTTTTGTAGCTTGGTTCCCTTCTGCAAAACAACTTAAGTGAATTTGCATAAAGGAACCAACCCACATGGATCTTTTCTGCAGAACGCTGTCATGCTGCAACGATAATGTTGGTTGGTTCTTTCGCTCTTGGAGGACGGTATATATCGTATGTGGCTTGGTTCTTTTCTGCACAAGTATCTACAGGGTATTTTACAACCTATGAGACTGTTAATAGGAAAAATACATATTTGTGGTTTGGTTCCTTTCTGTAGAATCCCGTCCATTTAAATAAAAACTCTTAATTTACATTCTTTTACACACACACACTCGTTATTTAGTTTATTTAATATTTACAATAATTTATATTACACTAAAACATATTCTAAAACTAACACATATAATTTATCTAATTAGAAGTTATTTTTATATCTAATTACAAGCTATTAAGTATCAGCTACCTGGGAGTACTAATGCACAGTTATGGAGATACAGAAGCGGAAGTTGCCCAACAAATAAAAAGAGCATCTACGGGCAGAAACATAGGTCAAGATTTATAGGACAGTAGTTAGGCCAATTATGACACCCTGCGGAAACAAGACCTGATACCACAAGAACAAAAATAGTGATGGAAACGTGTGAAATGAAAATAGTCCGAGATATCACAGGAAAATCATTATGGGATAGACAACGTAGCACAGACCTCAGGCAAAGCTGTAATATAGAGAACATAAATCACTGGACACTCAAAAGAACAAAAGAATGATGTAGCAATATAAGCAGAATGGGAGAAAGAAGACTGGTAAAGATAGCACGAGACAGATTACCAAACGGCCGAAGGAGTATAGAAAGGCCAAGAAAGAGATGGAGTGACAACCTGCATATCTGATGAGGAGGCATCCGAAGATGGAACAGAAGCGAGCCTATTAAGGAAGCAGGAAGACGAAGAAGACAAGTTATTTTACGTTTCAAATACCGCGCCCGTAATATCGAATTTATCTCGCGACGTTACCGATTGACTTTACCAAAACAAAATTTCCTCTACATATACAGTTTCTCGCGTTAGCTAGTTTATTCATATGCATTTCGCAAGAATACCATCTTTGGGTTATAGGCTTTCATTCGACTCCTTATTTGTCATTCTGTCTGTTCAAATAACGGAGAAGTTGTCTTCACGGACGGACAAATGCGTATGGATAATTTAAGGTTTTCACATTTTAATATTGTAAATTGTGTGAAAAAAATATCTGCGTGCGGAGTGCTTTTAAGGCAAATATTCGGAAAACTTGGAGACAACTGGAAAGAAACATCGCATCGGACCAAATATTCCTTATGCTGGGGGCACACTAACGTCTAATGCCGTTAATTATCGCATTATTTGCATTACAGAGATGGCAAATAATGCGATAATTAACGGCATTAGACGCTAGTGTGGCCCCAGCATTACTGAGAGGCAACGGGAACAAGAGAAGAGAATAACCACGAAAAATGAAAATAAGAATAGGACAGAATAAAGTATCGAAACCGTGCAAGTTCGTAAAAGCGACACCTGGTTTCATAGCTCGGCACTTTTAATCACACAAATCCGCACTTTTAATTATATTGGCCAATCATATTGGTCCTGGTTACTGGACAATCCAAAAAAATTATAAGAAGAAAAAGTAATATTAAGGTTATGTTATTAAAGGGTAAACAAATGTATGTAGTAAATAAAATTAATTATTAAAATGCACTACTACAAGCAAAATAAAATTAATTAAATTTACTTTTATATAATAATTGCATATCATATCAATATTGTGGAGCAACATATACTTAAGCTGTACAGCTTAGACAGCTGTAGACAATTGTCAAGGCCATAGCCCAAAAAAAATTATAAGAAGAAAAAGTAATATTAAGGTTATGTTATTAAAGGGTAAACAAATGTACACTCAGCATCAAAATTAACGCACCACCTTAAAAATGGGACATTTTTGATGGCTCGTATTTCCTAAACCTGTTATCCGATTTTAGTGATTTTTTTAGTATATTATATCTTTATTCTTCAAGAATATCGATGTAATAATATTATTGCTAAACAGGTAAGTGTCACTGTATACCGGGTGTAACAATGATAGGTGTTTTTTCCTCAAAGTTTGGAACACCCTGTGGAATATTCTAGCGTATATAAAATATTTAAATTAAAAGTTAACTGTAGCCTTAGGCTTTCTTAACATTTTGCTTTTTGATTCATTGGCTTATGTGGGATAATAAAAAAGTTAGGTACTTTAACAACTAGCCATGTTATTCATCAATACAGGATGTTTCTAAATAAGTGCGACAAACTTTAAGGGGTAATTCTGCATGAAAAAAACAATGACCGTTTGCTTTATAATAATATGTCCGCAAATGCTTTGTTTCCGAGATGCGGGATGTTAAATTTTTTTTACAAACTGACGATTTATTTATTGCTCTAAAACTGGTTGAGAAATGCAAATGAAATTTGGTACGTTTTAAGGGGTAGTTATTGCGAACTTTTTGACATACAATCAAGAGTTTTATATTCACCATTGGCGTGCATACGGGATGCATTTAAAATGTTTATACCCGTATGCACGCCAATGGTGAATATAAAATTTTTAATTGTATGTCAAAAAATGCGCAATAACTACCCCTTAAAACCTACTAAATTTCATTTTCACATCTCAACCAGTTTTAGAGCAATAAATAAATCGTCAGTTTGTAGGAAGAAATTCAACATCCCGTATCTCGGAAACAAAGCATTTGCAGACATATGTTTATAAAGCAAAAGGTCATTAAGATAAAAAAGATCAAGGCAGGTTTTGTTTATATTTGATTCAGAGTTGGACCACCATCTCCATATAGCTATTTCAGCATCCTTATGCCTCATCGGTGAAGCTCAGGTCATTATTTTTTTATGCAGAATTATCCCTTAAAGTTTGTCGCACTAATTTAGAAACACCCTGTATTGATGAATAACATTGATAGTTGTTAAAGTGCCTAACTTTTTATTATCCAATATAATCAAATGAATCGAAAATCAAAATGTTAAGGGAACCTAAGGCTACAGTTGAGTTTTAATTTCAATATTTTATATACGCTACAGTATTCCAGAGGGTGTTCCAAACTTTGAGGAAAAAACACACTATCATTGTTACACCCGGTATACAATGACACTTATCTCTTTGGTAGTAATAATAATACATCGATATTGTTGAAGAATAAAGTTATAACATACTAAAAAAATCACTCATTTCGGACAACAGGTTTAGGAAATACGAAACGTCAAAAAGTCCCATTTTTAAAGTGGTGCGTTAATTTTGATGCTTAGTGTATGTAGTAAATAAAATTAATTATTAAAATGCACGACTACAAGCAAAATACAATTAATTAAATTTACTTTTATATAATAATTGCACATATATCAATATTGTGGAGCAACATATAATTTTTCTTCTTCACTGACAGTAGATATGAAATATACGTCAATTTGACAATTTCAATTGAAAATGAATTATTTAAGAAAGTTGCAAGATTTCTCCGCTATTCGCACACGATCGTTTCTCGTATCCCCTCCAAGTACTTGCACACGGCGAATAGGAAAGCAGTTGAAACATTTGAATCATAGACCTGTAAGGTCTGTAGAGCTGTTTTCGCTGTTTCTTCCTTTATATTTATCTAAATGATGTTTTTTTTCTTTCCACGTTTTATCTTTCACCATTGAAACCATTTACCATCACCATTTTTAAAAATTTTGTTTGTTTTAGGGAGTACCACCACAATTGCTCTTTATTCACCAAGGTCAAAACAATATTAAGGAATTACATTGGCATCCCCAAATACCCGGCGTTATAATTAGTACAGCAGAAAGTGGTTTTAATATATTTAGGACGATAAGTGTATAAAATTGTCTACATTAATATTTTGTTTTATTTATCCTGGCCTTAAATAATATACGAAATCGATCATTTTTATTTTCCAGATATAATTTTGGGATTTCATATCTGCATAGGGACTATCAACACTCGATACGAATCGTATCCGCCATGTTTTACCATAAGGCACTATGGTAAAATATGGCGGATACGATTCGTATCGAGTGTTGGTAATCCCACTGCTGTATACGTATGTATAGAATACAAGATATAACGAGAGTGAGTTTTCATCCCCACTCTAGGAAGGCATACCCTACACAACATTACTAGATTACTAGCGATAATGGATTAAGACTGATAAAGGACCCCGCAACACTTCTTATGGAAAAGTGGTTCCTATCAAATTTAACGACAGTTCGGTCAATGATAGTTCTCAGTGCGTAGATTAAAAAAGTTCCGCCTTATCTTTAGAAAACAACTGACAGTGCGTCTAAAAACATTAGATATGCCGACGAAGCAGTAGTTTTTGCAAATAGATTAGATGGTTTGCAAAGATTAATGTCCCACAGATCAGCTATAAGTAGAGAAAATGTACTTGATCTTAATACGAAAAGACCAAAGTATATGGTAGTCAGTAATAGCAACAATTTGTTAGTACAATAGTAGATCGTGTTACATTGGCGCTCATGTCCATGGACAGGAGGGCCGTGGCCCCACTGGCTTTTCGGTTGCTTTAAACTATACAGGGTGAGGCAGATAAAGGGCCTATTAGAAATATCTCGAGAAATAAAGGCAACAGATCCATGAAAATTGGCATGAAGGGGTTTTGAAGAGTGATCTATTTAATGAAAATATTTTCATCTATTTGCTACTTCCGGTTATACCGGAAGTTGCTTATAACTTCGTTTTTTTAAATGGGACACCCTGTATATTTTTACATTTTTGGATTCTACTAGAAGTCTTATTTCTTAAAATATGAGGTTTTGTATTGTAGGGTAGTTTAAAAGATAATTACGTTTTTTTATTAATTTCCTAGCAACTTTCACACCCTGTAGAATTGGAGTAGTTTGACATCAAAAACTTTATTTATGTTCAAATGATTTTTAATATAGTCTACTATTGTCAGAAATTATTAGTATAGCTAATTGTTAAATTTTAGTATACAGGGTTGGTCGAAACTCATAATGAGTATTTTCTGAGTTTTCTTAAATGGAACACCCTGTATTTTAGTATTGTAATGAAATGATATTTATATTACTTTTTTTATTTCTTAGGCATTCCCTATACCTAACTGCTTTAATTTGTGCTTAATTGTTAATCGCACCAACAACCTTAACTACGCAAGTATTTTGATAGCTCAACCAATATTGGGAATTTTAACGATCAGTCTAGATTAATATCTATTTATTTCCGAAAAATTATTTGTGACTGAATATTTTCAAGGCCAACCTAATAAAATTTCACGTATTTTTTGTTGCAATTAATGTTTGGCTTGAATTACCAATAACTCACAAATTAAAGCAGTTAGGTATAGGGAATGCTTATAAAATAAAAAAAGTACCATAAAATATCATTTCATTACAATACTAAAATACAGGGTGTTCCATTTAAGAAAACTCAGAAAATATTCATTCCGTGTTTTGACCAATCCTGTATACTAAAATTCAATATATGGCTATACTAATATTGTTTAACAATAGTAGTCTATAATGAAAATCATCTGAACGTAAGTAGAGTTTTTGATGTCAAAGTACTATAATTCTACAGGGTGTGAAAGTTGCTACGAAATTAATAAAAACACGTATTTATCTTTTAAACTACCCTGTATAATAATCTAAAACCTCATATATTAAGAAAGGAGACATCGAGGAAAATCCAAAAATGTCAAAATATACAGGGTGTCCCAATTAAAAAAACGAACTTATAAGCAACTTCCGGTATAACCGGAAGTAGAAAATTGATGAAAATATTTTCATTAAGGCCGGCCATTGGTAATGTTATAAGTATAGGCGATCCCATCACCTTTATAAAGTACACCACTCATAATCTAGAGCATATATGTATACCGAAAAATGCTTAACCTACTAACAATATATCTCGCTAATTACAGCCATATTTTTGCTATCCTACCTGTTGTGTACTGTTTATAAAAAAATGTGAAAGTTTTGCTTTTTTCTCAATAAATATAAGAGCGTTTATATCTAAATTACTCAAGTATTTAAATGAATTTCATGATAAAATTTCGTCTAGCACTAATATATATGTAATGGAAGGAAGTAATGTTAAAAAAATGTGAAGTAATAAAGTACTTTTTGCGTGGTGTACTTTTAAAATAAATTTCTTCAATTAATAGAAATTGGCATGTGAAACGTAAATCTTGGACATATAATACGAAAAGAGTATAGGAATCTGTAAGAATCTAAGCTCTGTTAATGTAGCCATTATGTATAAGATGGCGCTACGAAAAAAATTATAAAAACCTAAAAAATTCAGGAGCGTAATGGCCCGTTTGAAACTTTCCTTTGGAAATTTCGGTATTTGACGAATATAAGATTACTAGGGGTCCGGACAAATATAATCCCGGACAAAAAATCCCCTCAAATTATACCGGACAAAAAATCCCCACAAAAAATCCCGGACACATAATCCCCACAATTTTTTTTTTGGCAAAATATCCCCGCAAAGAATCTCGGACAAAAAATCCCCAAGAAATATTTTTGCCGAATAAAGTTATCAAATGAATGCTTATAATCCAAGAATGCTACTAAAGATGAGAAATTTATACTGTCTGGCCGTCGGTACGTCCGACCGCGCATATAACTACTCGTCATTATGCCAGGTAGAATGACAAATGAGGTGTCGAATGAACGGTTATAATCCAACGATGGTACTAAAGATAAGCAATTTGGTCCGTCGGTCTGCCTGACCGCGAATATAACTCCTCCGTCACTGTACCAGATAGAATGACAAATGAGGTGTCGAATGAAAGCTTGTAATCCAAGGATGGTACTAAAGATAAGCAATTTGGTACGTCGGTCTGCCTGACCGCGAATATAACTCCTCCGTCACTGTACCAGGTAGAATGACCAATAAGGTGTCGAATGAAAGCTTATAACCAAGGATGGTACTAAAGATGAGAAATTTGACCAATGCTGTCTGTTCATCTGTCCGTCCGACCGCGAATGTAACCACTCCGTCATTAGGCCAGGTAGAATGACAAATGAGGTGTCGAATGAACGGTTATAATCCAACGATGGTACTAAAGATGAGCAATTTGGTCCGTCGGTCTGCCTGACCGCGAATATAACTCCTCCGTCACTGTACCAGGTAGAATGACAAATGAGGTGTCGAATGAAAGCTTATAATCGAAGGATGGTACTAAAGATGAGAAATTAGACGAAGGCTGTCTGTCCATCGGTCCGTCCGACCGCGAATGTAACTACTCCGTCATTATGCAAGGTAGAATGACAAATGGGGTATCGAATGAACGGTTATATTCCAACGATGGTACTAAAGATAAGCAATTTGGTACGTCGGTCTGCTTGACCTCGAATATAACTCCTCCGTCACTGTACCAGGTAGAATGAGAAATAAGGTGTCGAATGAAAGCTTATAACTCGGGATGGTACTAAAGATGAGAAATTTAACCAAGGCTGCCTATCTATCTGTCCGTCCGACCGCCAATGTAACTACTCCGTTAATATGCCAGGTAGAATGCAAATGAGGTGTCGATTGAACGGCAATAATCCAACGATGGTACTAAAGATGAGCAATTTGGTCCTTCGGTCTGCCTGACCGCGAATATAACTCCTTCGTCACTGTACCAGGTAGAATGACAAATGAAGTGTCGAATGAAAGCTTATAATCCAAGGATGGTACTAACGATGAGAAATTAGACCAAAGCTGTCTGTCCATCGGTCCGTCCGACCGCGAATGTAACTACTCCGTCATTATGCCAGGCAGAATGACAGATGAGGTGACGAGTGTACAGTGAACGGTTATAATCCAATGATGGTATGGCCCATTCCACGAACATACGCCTGTTTTGGATTACTTCGACAACGAATATTTTACTGTGCAACATAAGAAGTACGAAAGTAAATGGCGCTAATTGCCTTGACAGCCTTGGTCAAATTTCTCATGTTTACTACCATCCTTGGTTATAAGCTTTCATTCGACACCTTATTGGTCATTCAACCTGGTACAGTGACGGAGGAGTTATATTCGCGGTCAGGCAGACCGACGGACCAAATTGCTGATCTTTAGTACCATCGTTGGATTATAATCGTTCATTCGAAACCTCATTTTCCCTGGCATAATGACGGAGTAGTTACATTCGCGGTCGGGCGGACAGATGGACAGACAGCCTTGCTCAAATTTTTCATCTTTAGTACCATCCTCGGTTATAAACTTGCATTCGACACCTTATTTGCCATTCTACCTGGTACAGTGACGGAGGAGTTATATTCGCGGTCAGGCAGACCGACGTTTAACCCACATAACAATGATGTTCGCATCATGTTCTAAGCATATCCTACCAACATTCGTCGAAGTATATCCTTTTTAGTATATGCGTAGTACAAGCATAGCATGTACCATAAAAAACATTCTAAATTTCATGTTCTTTGCATGTGCCTCAAAGAATATTCTTGCACCGAATATACTGAGCACATTCGGGTACGTAGTATCTCGGAATGTTCGTAAAAGTTTATTCTTAGAATATACCTTAATCGAATATTCTTAGTATATGCGTAAGTATATGCAAAAGTATATACTTAACACATACCTACTTGTATATACTTTTAAAATATCTAAAAAATAATATACTGTATGTACCTACCTATAGGAAGAAGAATAATGTGAGCCTATAGATTATCAACTTCGAATAATTAATAAAATTTATGTATTTTAGTAGGTACTACTGAACTATCTAATTCATTTTTTTTAAACCGTTTTAATTCTATGGTAAAAAGTTTAAAACTTAATTCTATTGTGAAGAAAAATGAGAAATTCTCGTTTCGTTTTCAGTTGAAATGAATATACCATTTTGATTTAAGTAGTTTATACCATAAGTAAAATAATTTTCGGGAATCCGGAAACGGCCATTCATTGTCATTCTGACCCTTGCATTGCATTTTATACCTGCACAAGGGAAGGGGGTAGGTAACAAAAGAGCAAAATATGAAAATAGTTTCCAGTACAGTTATGCATTTATGTCTACGCTGTTAGGTAGGACCAAGTATTTCTAGCTACAAGGACTAAAACATTTTTAAGAACATAAAAAGCAGTTTGAAAATAATAAATTCATATTGGTACTTCAATATTTCCTAAATACCTAGTAAGTAAAAGTATGTATAATGTATATAGATACCTATAAATTTTAGTAATTTACATACATATTATAATATATTTGGCTATTATATAATTATATAAGCAGCATTTTTATTTTGATGTGCACATAATAACTAAATATATTACTTATATTTTATATATAGGCTACTTACCCATATAATATTTATTATACATAGGTACCTATATAACTAACTAAAGTTTATATATTTTATACTTACTTTTTACGTAATATTGTAGAATGTAATATCTACATTCTCATATGCAATTAGAATATGTAAATATAATATATTAGTAGAACCAAAGAATACTAACACACCCTGTGGGTGTGTTAGTATTCTTTGGTAGAACCTATAGGATGAGATTGGGTGATATGTTGAAAACATACTTCTGAGAAATACAGCACATCCTTGGAATATTCTTCCCATATACTAAAAATATGTGCGATAGTACATTCTAAGTATATACATAGAAGGTATATAGCACTTCCTTGGAATATTCTTCCCATATACTAAAAATATGTGCGATAGTACATTCTAAGTATATAACTAGAAGGTATGCCACTTCCTTGGAATATTCTTCCCATATACTAAAATATGTGCGATAGTACATTCTAAGTATATAAATAGAAGGTTTATAGCACCTCCTTAGAATCTTCTAAAAAGTATGTTCTTGGTATATACTGAAAAGAAGTGCGGTAGTACATTCTAAGTATATACATAGAACGTTTAAGTACTGTAATGTAGTATATACTCAGTATATGCTCTGCACATTCGCAATGGTAATTACGCATATTCTAAGTATATACTTTTTCTGAAAAGTATGTTTTATGAATCTACTAAGAACATGAAATTGTTATGTGGGAATTGCTTATCTTTAGTACCATCGTTGGATTATAACCATTCATTCGACACCTCATTTGTCATTCTACCTGGCATAATGACGGAGTAGTTACATTCGCGGTTGGGGGGACAGATGGACAGACATCCTTGGTCAAATTTCTCATCTTTAGTACCATCCTTGGTTATAAGCTTTCATTAAAATACATAGACATTTTCATTCTAAAATAGACAATTAAGACATATTTGAGTGATATAATTGTTCTTCCCTGGTATAATTTTATAATATTGGGACATGAGAAGTAGGTAACAAACTATGATGAACCAATATGCGAAATAGATTTCTCCAATACTTTTGGTTTAGATTTTACCACGAGATACGAGCACAGTATTTATCCGAGTAAAATTTTCAGCGAGACCACCTAGAAAACTAAAAGTTCGCACCTGATATATAAAACGATTTCGAGTCGTCTTAGCGAGACCGCACGTGCATACCTCTCTGTACTGATTAAGAACCAAACTAAACTATATATCGGCCGGCTATGCTGCCTCACTTAGATATCTAGTGCGTTATTTCTCCGATAGAGGCAGCATCTCTCGGGAAAGAATCTTTTCTCTCTGTTGCACCGAAAGTAGGGGACCTCTCTTTCATACAACGGCCGGCCTTAAATAGATCACTCTTCAAAACCCCTTCATTCCAATTTTCGTGATTCTGTTGCCTTTAGTTCTCGAGATATTTCTAATAGGCCCTTGATCTGCCTCACCCTATATATTGTCATCCAAAGTAGGTATACAAAATGTAATGTGAAACACCTTCACGTCTGTCACCCCTAAAAATTTGTATATGGGCGCCCATGTCGTGTTAGAACATCACCCATTCAAATAAGGTTTATTGTGCAAAACATGGGATCGAATCTAGTTGTGCCATAGCTCCTTGTATTTGATGTTTTTTTTTTCGAAAAAAATCTTAAAAGAAATTCTGTATAATATGCAGTCTCTACGTAATAACGTGATATTTTAGGTATTGTCGATAAAGCAAGTGTCAGTGCCGCGGTTCTTCATTTTTTTTTAATTATGATTCAGCATTTTTTTTGAAAATTTAATGGTGCTGTTGCTCAGATCAAGTTTATATTCTGCATGCGGGAAAACGTGAGATGTCTTTTGCTGCTCTAGTGGCACTTGTTGTGGTTGTTCTTCAGTTTTCTGAAGGCGCTTGAGTAGCAGTATCGGAACATTTGCCTTGGGGGGGGGGGGGTGATTTCCAATAAAACACCAACCAAAAGACATAAAATAGATAAACCCAAACGATATAAAAAAACATGACAATAACTTAAATTCTCTAACTTATTAGTTTAAATTTGTCTGTTTCTAGTTTAAGTTTCATGTTAACTAATGTATTTTTTGTGTTTCAACACTTTTTTTTAAACTCTGGACCATCTTTGTGGAATTTCCCTATTCCCCCGTAGATCTGCCACTGTTCAGTAGCTTTCAAAAGATAAGGCGTAACTGCAGCTATGCTGGTATTGGGTAAGTGTAAAGCATTAAAAAAAAACATGATAATTCTTATGTTGCGCTAGCAGCACATTTTCTATCGCACTTTTTTAGTTTTCTGATGACTTTTCGGAGCTTTTCTGAATACTAAAATAAGCTGCATCTATTTTTGATCACGAATTCATATGCAACACGCAAATATACATGAAGAAAATGAGTATCTCTCCTTTAAATAATAAATATTTTCGTTCACTTGATCGTAAATTAGTGCACTAATCTATGTTTAGGTATCTACGTAACCCAGGCAACCAAACGACGTTTATATAACGTAGATATCACGTCATAAAAATGACCAATTGACGTGTTTCTATGACGTAGTACTGACGTTGAAAATCACGTGTATTTGTCTCATCGATTTGACGTCATAATTGTGACGATTTTAAAACGTAATCGTATCTACGTTTTTTTACGTATTTTATATTTTATTTTTACGTACGTCCCATGTGTCGAAGATATACTACCACTTGTTTAAGATCGCTTGTGCGCAAGAAGCAACATTTATTCTGCATGATTGTACCAGCCCTCACATTATAGAATTTTCATTAGTTATATACCATACCTACTTACTGTGTCAAAACTAAAACAACATATATATGAAACTAATAAATAATTTATTAACAAATTATCCAGCATACTTAATTAATTTAATGCTGTCTTAATATCTTCATTTAACGCTTAATTAAAAACAAATAAACATATAACCTCAAATAGTTGTCAAGAATAATTACATTTTGAATAATAAAATCAAATTCTATCAAAAAAAAATTATTTTTATGTTAGCCTACGAACTTTTCAGCCCGCCTTGTATGCTGAGCAATATTGTTATCGGAGAACGGAAAACGCTGTATAAGAGGCGTACTAGCACTAAAACAATTGGCAAGCGACTGGAAATTCACTGAGAGATCGAAAGAGGAGTGAAACCATTAGAAGAAAATATAACGTACATTATATTAACGAATGGATACTAAATAGAAAAAACGAATGGAATAACCACGTAAGCAGAATGGGGGAGACACTTATTGTGGTCAAAATAGCAACTTTTAACTACCTAAACGACATTTTATTTCAATTCAAACATTTCACCTAGTGCTCCTGACGAGGTTTGATATTAATCGGAACACGTTCTGTTAAGCACCGGTGGGGTTCGAACAGAAATGAAATGCAATCGTCTATTTCTTATTTTACGGCATTCTCCCGTAAGAGACGGAATGGTTAACATTGAACGGCGAATTGTAGGTGTATTGTCAGGCAAAAAGTTACATCGATTCATATAGCTTTGTATTAAACTTGAATTCAGATTTCTCGTCGCTACCAAAGAGAATTACTTCTCGTTATTTCATATAGAGATGGTACCTAGTGTACTGAAGTCAGTTTATTTATAAAACTACCAAAACGACATTGCATTTCATTTCAGTTTGAACATTCCACCTAGTCTAGTGCTCCTGAAGAGATTC
This sequence comes from Diabrotica virgifera virgifera, assembly GCF_917563875.1. Taxonomy (NCBI): domain Eukaryota; kingdom Metazoa; phylum Arthropoda; class Insecta; order Coleoptera; family Chrysomelidae; genus Diabrotica; species Diabrotica virgifera. The sequence continues at coordinate 147,599,697 of NC_065448.1, read as the reverse complement.
GAAACACGTCCTGTTGAGTACCGGTGCACACTGTACCCAGGATATATGACTTAATAATAATTTAATGAATTCTATCTTAAGGAACCAATTTCACTAATGTATACAGTGATGAGCGCGCTAATAATCGGCAAAATAACGCAAAAGATGGAAAACATAATACATTGCGAAACAAAAAGAGATGAATCTAGTGGAGGTGGAAATTATCGTTATAAACGTATAAATTAACATTACATTACATAGTTTCCCACCTCTAGACGTCTGTGACAGGAGTATTTTATAAAATTTTACTGTCATGGTGACAGTTGTCATGCTCCTCTGATACCTGTAAAGGTGGGAAACTATGTAATGTAATGTTAATTTATACGTTTATAAGGATAATTTCCACCTCCACTAGTTTCATCTCTTTTTGTTTCGCAATGTATTATGTTTTCCATCTTTTGCGTTATTTTGCCGGTTATCAGCGCGCTCATCACTGTATAACTACAATTGAGTCCAGGGTTCTTTACCTGTGCTTCAACATTTAAAGCATACGAAATAACTCTGAAATTTACTAAACGCAACAGCAAGTGACAGTAAGTAGCTACTGCTCCGATCACGGATTAAAATTTGACATTATCAAATAAATAGAATGTCAAATGTAAGTTTGCTTTATAATTTTGGTGCAGAATTACAACTGCATTTGAAGTAGTTTAATAAATTCTTTAAATATCATAAGTGATTAATAAATAAATAAACAATTTATAAAAAAAATCAATATCATATTTTCTTTTTGTCATTTCATTCACTTTGACGGAAACTTAACACAGCCATTCCTTAACTGTCACTTAACAAAACTTCCTTAACAAAATAAAATACACTTGCCTTAAAATTTCAAATTCCAATATAAAATTAGTTGTGAACAAAACTGTTTGTGTACTGTAAAAGAACTTCAAAATGCAAAAATTCCACAAAAAACAGCAAAAAATTCAACAACCACAAAAGTAAACAAACCAGAAACGTCACAAATTGTACTTAAAATCTGAAAACATTCCTAAGCGTCTTTTTTTGTAAGTCTCTCTTTGCAATATACTGAGTCTAGAGCGTTCACAAAAATAACATGTGTTTTTACTTAAAGGGGAAAGGCGCAAAATGTCGCCTGTCAAAATTTTCAATGTGTTTTAAATGTATTTATTTTATTTTTTCGAATCCTGAGAAAACTAATAAATATTTTTGAAAAATTTAAACGCGGAATGAAAGATTACATTATTAGTGGGGGTCGAAAGTCCCTGAAAACTTCTATGTTTATTTAAGTTACAGGGGTGAAAATAAAAAAGAAAATTTAGTGTGATTTTTATTTCAAATATTTCATTCAAAAGAAACTTTTTATTTATTCTAAGGGACTTTCGGCCCTCTGTAATAATGTAGTCTTTAATTCTGCGTTTAAATTTTTCAAAAATAATGTTGAATGGGTTGCATATGTGAGTTCATATTAAATGAAGTAAATGATTGTGAGTACGTCTTTCTTTTACTTCATTTTTCAAAAATACTTATTAGTTTTCTCAGGAAACTAAAAAAAATGCATACATTTAAAACACATTGAACATTTTGACAGGCGAAATTTTGCGCCTTTTTCCTTAATAACAGGCGGTAGCTGGTTCGTCTTTAGTTTCATGCGTGGAAGATAATGATATTAGAGAAAAAGGATGTTTTATCCCGCCAGGTATTAATCACGCACGAGTAAACAACCCTGGACTCAAGTGTACATTATTTTATATTGATGTTAAATTTTCATGTAGGTACCTAAATCAGAACTACTTAATGAATGGTTTGAATGTGTCGTCCTTTTTTAACATTTTCAGTTAGGTGTTATACTAATAATGCATGCTCACGACTAAGAACCGAAAGCTCATTAGGCCTACCACATAGACGTCCCATTCACTTTTTAGTGTGGGTGAAAGGTTATCGATAAAATTATTATTATTAAGGTCTATTTCATAGTGAATGTTCTACTCGACGCGTTTAGATTAATATCAAATCTCGGCAGGAGACACTAGGCGAGTGTTCAAACTAAAATGAAGTGCAATGTGGTTTCGGTCCGACAGGAGTACCTATGCTGAGCGCGACCTATATATCATCATCACGTAGCGCTACAAACTTGGGTGGGTAATGGCTGACTGTACAACTTTTTTCCAATTTGTTCGGTCTTCCATCAACCTATAGGGTCAAATGGAATGTTCATTTTCCGGAGATCTGCTTGTACTGGATTTTATCTCTCAATATATTGCTATATTGGATGTTATCTCTCCATGGCATTCTGGGACGTCCGAGTGGTCTTTTGCCTGTAGGAGTCTCCTCCCATACCAGTTTTACAAGTTTCTCATCGTTATGAAGTATGTGCACGTGGCCTGTCCATCTTAGTCGCTGTGATTTAATTTCTTGGACAATATCGGTGTCATTGTAGAGTGCTTTTATATATACTGGTTTGTGTTAATGTCGTGGTGAGGACCGAAAATTTTTCTAAGTATTTTTCGTTCAAAACGTCTGAGTTTTTCTTCGTTTGCTTTGGTCATGGTCCATGTTTCGCATCCATATGTTAGTACCGGTCTGACGATGGATTTATAGATTTTGATCTTGGAACTTCTTGTAAGATTTTTGATTTTATAAGCTTATCCAGTGCGAATAGACAGCGATTTGCCGATTGGATTCTGTCTTTTATTTCTTCAGTAACATCGTTGTCAGCTGTGATTACGGCCCCTAGATACCTAAAACGTTGCACTCTTTCGAAATTGAAGGTGTTGACCGTCACATTTTGTCCTATCCTGTCTCTTCGTGTTGTTCTATTTAGACACATATATTTCGTCTTATCTTCATTAATCTTTAGCCCTACTTCACTTGTTGCTCCTTCCACCTTGTTGAAAATGTCTTTTATGGATAGGATGGAGTCTCCAACGAGATCAATGTCATCTGCGTATGCTAGTAATAGCTTGGAACCTTGAACCGATAGCAGCTCTGTTTTTATTTCGGCCGACCTCATGGCATTCTCTTATACAAGGTTAAAAAGTAGTGGAGATAACGCATCACCCTGTTTCGAGTCCACTATTGATTTCAAAGCTGCCAGACAGTTTATTATTTACACCTACTATATATGCAAAACGAGAAAAAATAATTATCCTCTTGGTAGCCCGGTCAATTGAAAATTCAAGCTTAACAGAAAGCGATGAAAGGAAACCTTTCGTCCGACAATACATCAGAAATTCACCATTCGATGCTACCGAATTCGTTCCTTCCTGGAGAATACAGTGAAATGAGAAATAGACGATTGCATTTAAATTCAGTTCGAATCTCACCGGTGCTCTACGCGATGCATTTCGATTAATATCAAATCTCCTCAGGAGAGACACTAGGTGAGTGAAATGAAATGCAATGCCGTTTTGGTGGTTTTATAAATATACAAGATATATTATATTATTATATTACAATAAATAGAAACAATATATATTAAGATGTCCGTCTTAATAAAGAAACAAGATGGACACATAGGCCATACAGTGTATCGGAAACCGACACATACCGACAGGTATCTACATGCTGCTTCACATCACAGTCATCAAAACCTTAATTACAAGATCCGAAAGACTGACAGACGAAGAACATAAAAAATGAATACATCCATAATGTGAAAACAGCGTAAGAAAAAACGGCTTCTCAACATTTACCATCGAAAAAGCTCAGAATGCTCGAAGAAGAATTAAGGACCCAATAGAAGACGAAAAACCGATTGCCAAAACCATTTTACCATATGTGAAGGTTACAACAGAAAAAATAGGGAGAGTGCTGAGAAAACACAAAATAGAAACGGTATTTAGCACGGATAGAAAAATTTTGACTATTTTACCAACAGCAAAAACCAAATTATCGTTAGAAAATTCCATGTGGCAATTGTGAAAAGTCGTACATCGGACAGAGTAACCGAAGAATCCAAGTTAGACGAGAAGAACATCGAAATGCCATCGAAAGGAGATAAACAACTATTGCACATCATGTCGCAAATACAGGACATACAATAAAACTGAACCAAACGACGATACTAGCTAACATAGAAATCAAAAGAAAACGTGCAATCAGAGAATCGATAGAAATAGAAAAAAATCCCAACGGTCTTAACCAAAGAGCTGATGCTTAAAGGCTTCCTACAACATGAAAAACGGTACTGAAGAAAAAGTCCAGAATAAATCAGGCAACGGCATCGGTGAGTATCACCCTTCCTGCCCCTTCAAGCTATACGTGGCCAACAACAAGAGCCAGAAACAGCGCGTGCGGGGAAAGCGCGTCAAGATCGACTATATATGTGACCGTATCGAGGATGGAAAGTGGAAAGTCAGTTTACTTCAAGCAGCAGCGAGAGGCGGAACTACCTGACTTGACAATGGCAAGCGTGATCTTGCCGAAACGTCGTCAGAATAATAATGACATACTAACATTATAATGTCATTCGAAAAGCCCTAGAAAGCACATATATATCGTTCTTAAATGGAATCTTTTTAAGTAAACAGAAACAGCCCAAGTAGCACCGAACGGGTTTATTAAGTCTTTTAAGGATGCTTTAAAACCGTAGAATAAAACTAAAATTAAAACCATTTGGTTTTTAAGTAAACCTTAAGGTTACAATAAAACCACTTTCAGCATAAAAGGACCCACTCTGAAAGAGGTCAATAAAACCAAAAATAAAATCTTTCTTAAAACTTAGTTTTCTTAGGCAACTGGTTTTAAAGCTGCTGTGAAGGTGCTTTTAAAACCATGTTAAAAGACACTTTAAGTGCAGGTAGTTTTATAGCAAACTTAAAAAGGTTTCTTAAATGGACACTTTTAAAGACAATTTAAATGATTCTTTAAACCCATATACCTACTCCATATAGGCCAACAAATTTTTACATGTGTTATGATAGGTAGATACCTACGTATTTGTAACCATAAAATAATAAAAAGTACTTGGTTATTTCAGACTGTCAATGTAGAAAAACACTTGCGCATTACTACGACTGTTTCGCTTTAAAACAAATGGCCGACCCTTTTGGACATGAAAGATAAGAGGGATGAGTTCAGTTTTATTGTTTCTAACAAGAAGCATAGTTTAGTCTTTACGATACCCAAATTGATTCAGTTAAGAGCGTTTGGTTTTAATATAGCCTACTAACTGCTTTTAAGAAAGCAACTTTAAAGAAAACTAAAAAAATAGTTTTAAGGCACATGTTTTACTGACATAATAGTCTTGAGATCAAGTAGTTTTAATAAAAGGTTTTATTAGTCAGATTAGGAGAATCTTTAAAACTGCAATAAAACTAATAAAAGTTCACAAACTAGAATCTAATAAAACCAAACAGTCCGGAAATTCTTCATAAAACTGATTAATTTTAAAGGGAACTGAGAATAGACCATTTTAAAACTACAATAAGACAAATTATCTATTAAGATTAATTGGCCTCATTTCATACTCTTATTAGATACTTTAAAACTAGTGACAAATGCTTAACAGGTTTATAGTTCTGGCAGTACATCTACAAGGTAACTTTAAAATCATTATCTTCTTATTTACCACAATAAAACCTTTATAAACCTTAAGTAAAACTAAAATGTTTTTATTGTGCTACTTGGGTACATAAAACAGTATGTAATACCGGGTGCTTACTTATATTTTCCCCCATTTTAACTGCTTATAACTTCTAAACGATTCAAGATAGAAATATGAGGATTTCGTTGAAATGTTTTATTTTAGTAAAAGTTTTGTTTGAATAGATTGAATGGCGGATTTTTGAAAAAAAAAACATTGTTGACTTTTTTTGAAACACTCAGTATATTTTTTTGTAAATTGAACGGTCATTTACCTATCCAGCGATATAAAGTTTTTTTAAATCGGTTGTCAAATGACTGAGCAATTAATTTTTAAAGGAGAGATGCAATGTGGACATCACATAATATCAAGTTATGTTATTTAGTTATGTGATATCCACGTTGCACCTCTCATTTTAAAAATTAATTACTCAGTCATTTGACAACCGATTTTAAAAAACTTTATATCGCTGGATAGGTGAATGACCGTTCTTCCAATTTACAAAAAAAAAATATACTGGGTGTTCCGTTAAAAAAAAGTCAACAAAGTTTATTTGAAAAACCCGCCATTTTTTTTTTCGTAATTGTAAGCGATATAAAAAACTCAATACATTCAGACAAAACTTTTACTAAAATAAAACATTTCAGCGAAAACCGCATATTTCTATCTTGAGCCGTTTAGAAGTTATAGGCAGTTAAAATGGGGGAAAATATAAGTGGACACCCGGTATATCTTTTAGGAATATCAACATCTTATTCATTACCTTACTCACAGACACGGGCGACATTTTACAATTTGACCTGGAAACAAAGAAATAAAAATATCATTAAATTCTGATTCAGTTTCTTTGCGAATTTCTGTTCAAAAATGTCCCCTTTTAACAAATCAGAAGAGTGTCACGCGAAATTTTTGGGGGGAAATTGTTCTGAAGCTATTTCTTTGTGGCATTAAAAAATGATTTTATTGACGTTTCGACTTTCACCTCGGACGTCGTTTTAAAAATACAAAATATTACTAAATTAAACAAAAATGGTGTTGCTTAGTAAAAAAATTCTTCTTATAATTTAATTTAATCTGACTCATTCATATCGGCAATTCAGACATATATTATACATTTTAAAGTAGAAGACTTGATTGATATTGCCAATATTTATGAGTTGCGTTCCTGGGACGACTTTACTGAAAGATAGTTCATTAGATTAGGTACAAGAAATCAATTTTAACTCAAGACTATTAGTCACAAAAAAATCATAGCATGTAATTTGTCTTTAAAAAGACAACCACAAAACGCTCGGACAGGTCGATTTTTAAAATAACCATAGTATATTATAGCATCAATATTTCGAACTTTACGCGATCCCTCTTCAGGTGACAGGCATAACTTTGATTTTTTTAAATGGGAAAGTACATCATGTAACACCTCATTTAAAAGCTTTTAAAATACTGATTACAAAAATGTATAATACTTTAATCCTGTTTGAGAGCGTAGGCGCAAAATTTCGGTCGAATTCTTTCTAAATGCAATAATTTTTTTCGAATCCTGAAAAAACTCTTAAATATTTTTGAAAATTTTAAACGCACAATGAAATATTACAGTATTCTCGATGGTCGAAAGTCCCTGAGAACTTCTATAGTGTTTATTTTAATAAGTCACAAGGGTGAAAAAAAGAGAAAATTTAGACTGATTTTTAATTTCAAATATATCACTCAAAAGAAACTTTTTGTTTACTCTAAGGGACTGTCAGCCCTCGGTAATACTGTAATCTTTTATTCTGCGTTTATATTTTTCAAAAATACGTATTAGTTTTCTCAGGATACGAAAAAAATTAATTTTTTTTTTTTGTAAGCATTTATTAACAATCAGAATTACATATTCTATGAGTTAATTTGATAACAAGTACAATAACTTATATCAATGTAGTATTGTACACTAAAATGGCGTTATGAGGTACATCACCCAGCGGTTTCACCTCAGTTTCAGCGAAGATCTATGGGCCATAATCTTCGCAATCTTCTGTTGTTTAGAAAAAAATTAAAAGAGTTCGACCGAAATTTTGCGTCTACGCTCTCAAAAAGGATTAAAGTATTATACATTTTTGTAATCACTATTTCAAAAGGTTTAAATGAGGTGTCACATGATGTACTTTCACATTAAAAAAAAACAAAATTATTCCTGTCACCTGAAGAGGGATCGCGTAAAGTTCGAAACATTGATGCTATAATATACTATGATTATTTTAAAAATCTACCTGTCCGAGCGTTTTGCTTATGTGCTAAAAATAAATAAGTTATTAAGGGGGGGGGGGGGTAACACTTATTCCAGCGCACTGTATAATATATGAAAAAATGTTTGTCCGAGAAATATGTTGGGCATTTTAATAAGTCCGAAATGTAGAACACGTCAAATGACAGGAATTAGGTATGTTGGTGATAAATAGCAGTCTGATTTTTGCATGAGAGTTTAATGAAAGGGTAACAAATCAATTGGAAGTTCTGTCCGACAAAATACATGGGACAATTTCGTAGTCTGACGTTCGAAACCTGTAACCTGTTCAACAATTAAAACTTCCCCTGTTCCAGTGTTCTCGTACATCAAAGTTTGCCCCACTAGACACCGTTAAGCTATTAACAAATTTTCAGCTTACTATAAATAACTTTTTTTAGTACCCAGGATCCAGGCCTAATAGGTAATATGTAAGTATGTATAAGTATGAAAAGATTTTCCGGAGCAAAAAAGGTGATCTTTTGAATTTCTTTAAAAAAATTGTGTAAATAATTTATGAAATGAGTGAAAAATAATTTCGACCACGAATCAAGTAATCTGTTAACCGAGGTACACAGTACCAAGCGGCGCCGCTAGGAGAACACTCAAATAATGCATCGCAGATTACTTATATGAAACGTGGGGTGTAAAGCTAGTTCGCGTCCGTAGTAGAATACTACACGTGCACCCTGGGTAATGCTAAATGAACTAGCACAATAGGCAGCCAGACAATCTAGAATCTCTAGATCTCCTGGCAAGGAACACATTAAAATAATTAAAATAATAAGATATGCCTCCAACCAACAACTTAAAGGGACATTCTCAGGACCAAGCAACAAAACGACTCGGACCAAGCGTCCGAATATGCCATTTAAATATAGAAGGTATTAGTAAATGTGAGTACCTTCAAAAGGTACTCATTGAAAATAATATGGACGTAGTCGCAATTCAGGAAACCCATGTAGAAAACGAGGAACAAATTCTCGCTAGAGGAAGAATTCATGGTTACGATTTACTGGGTGCAACTTACCATCCAACTTATGGAGTAGCAACCTATGTCCGAAAGAAACATAATAGAAAATGCACACATATGTTCTACATCAGATATAAATAACATTCATACGGTTACCATACAAATTGGCGAAATTACTGTCAGCAATATTTATAAACCCCCGGCAGTCCTGTGGCCTCCGCATGTTATTCACGCCCACCCACACCCCTCAGTGTATGTTGGAGATTTCAACAGCCATCACGAACTCTGGAAGTATAGACAAAGTGATCAAAACGGCGAGGCTTTGATAAACTGGAGCGAAGGGGCTGGCACGTATTTAGTCGTTGACGCTAAAGATAGGGGAACTTTTCGATCTGCAGCCTGGAGGCGAGAATACAACCCAGACCTATGCTTTGTCTCCACAAACGAAAACAATCAACCCCTGGCAGCTTCACGTACAGTGCACCCAGATTTTCCACATAGCCAACATAGACCAGTTGTAATAGAAGTTGGCATCAAAATACCAATAATAACATCTTTCCCTCGACCTAGGTGGAACTTTAAAAAAGCAGACTGGGCGACTTTTACTGCGAGATTGGACAAATGTCTCGGATGGATAACCCCAACACGTACAAACTATATGAGATTTGTTGGCGCGGTTATATCTACAGCGAAGAAAACTATATCCAGAGGATATCGTAGAGATTATGTCCCAGGATGGGATGAAAAATGCGAAAAATTGTATCAAGAATACAACGAAAACCAAGACCGAGAAATTGCAGACGAAATGCTGCACAATTTGGATGCAGCCAGACGGCAAAAATGGATGGAAACTGTGGAAAAACTAGACTTTAGTAAATCAAGCAGAAAAGCGTGGTCCTTACTTAGAAAACTTGGTAGTAGCAGACACTCAACTAGAGACAAAGTACCAATAGTTCCCAACAGAGTGGCCTCCCACATTGTAGCAAACTCAAGGGCACCTGGAGATCGTGACCACACCACCAAAGTAAAACAAGAACTAGCAATACTAAAGTCTGCATGCCCACCTACATCTGAATACTCTGACGAGTTTACTCCAGACGAAATTACCTCAGCAATATCAGAATTTAAGTCTGGAAAGGCACCCGGCTCCGATAAAATACATCCAGAATTTTTACTCCATTGTGCCAAATATGCTAGGAAATGGCTGGCTGATTTCTACACAGATATATTAAAATCAGGAGAAATCCCCCATTCCCTTAAAAAGGCCTCCATTATAGCCATATTGAAACCAGGAAAAGCAAATGATCAACCCCAAAACTACCGACCAATTGCACTGCTGAGCTGTGTCTATAAACTGTTGGAACGCTTAATCCACAACAGAATTAGTAACTACATATTGGGGGTGATACCTATTGAGCAAGCAGGACTCAGACCTAACCGCAGCTGCACAGATCAGATCCTATCCCTAACAACACATATTGAAGCAGGTTTTCAAAGAAAGCAAAAAACATCGGTTGCTTTCATTGACCTATCAGCTGCATACGACACCGTCTGGAGACAAGGACTAATCTGCAAACTGATCCGTGCCATCCCATGCCAAAAGGTAACCAAACTCATTGATAGCATGCTCACCGACATACCTTTTCACGTCACAATGGGCAACTTAAGAAGTGTCCAAATGAAGCTCAGCAATGGACTGTCACAGGGATCTGCTTTGGCACCCTTACTCTTTAATTTATACATCGCGGACCTACCTAGGACAACTTCGCAGAAATTTGGCTACTATGACGATTGGGCCATTGCAGCAAGACATAATAACATGAACGTTACAGAAACAATACTGACGGATGACCTTGCTGTTATGGGTGAATATTTTCGCAAATGGAGGCTACGGCCCAATGCAACGAAAACTGAAGTGTGCTGTTTCCATCTGAATAATGCCCAAGCCAACAAAAAACTCTCCGTTCACTTTGAAAACAGACTACTCACTCATAACTCAACACCAAAATATCTTGGAGTGACTCTTGACAGAACTTTAAGTTTTAAGGAACACCTACAAAGAACGGCAGAAAAACTGAAGACGCGAAATAATATAATCCAAAAGCTATGTGATACCACATGGGGGTCCTCAGCCTCCGTACTCAGATCATCCGCTCTCGGACTCGTATACTCGGCGGCTGAATATGCTTCGCCGGTATGGCTCAATAGCAAACACACGAAGATCATTGACATCCAATTAAACCAGACAATGTGAATGATCTCAGGTACAATTCGACCAACACCGAACTATTGGCTTCCCATTCTGAGTCATATTCCACCGCCGAAACTAAGAAGAAGTCATTCTCTTCTCAGAGAATATCGAAAAATCGAGGCTAACCATCAACTACCCATCCACCATGATAAGCTTGATATAGAACTAACAGACTGCGCTCCAGATATCCCCCATTGTTAAGGGCCACCTCCCTACGTCAGGAACATTTCGACCTCACCAACGCTTGGAGAAGACAATGGGAGAGCGACTCACCACAGGAATCACACCAAATGGCCTGTATCGATCAGAAACCGCCAGGCTTTGAATTGCCCCGCTATACATGGACGGCGCTGAACAGAATAAGAACAGGTACCGGTAGATGTGCTGACAGCTTGCATAGATGGGGAAAGGCCCTTACTCCTGAATGTCACTGTGGTGCGCAACGGCAGACCGTCCGCCACATTATTGAGGAATGCCCCCGAAGGCGGTACCCTGGAGTTTTCGATGAGTTCCTGAATACGACCGAAAATGTTTTACATTATATTAATACATTAGAATTGGGAACTTTAATAAACGAAACTGGAGACCAAAACAATGAAATAAAAAGACGTATCGAAATTGCCAGGGCCACCTTCATAAAGATGAGAAAATTCTTCTGCAACAGAGATATAAGCATCCCTCTAAGATTAAGAATGCTAAGAGGCTACGTATTTAACACGCTACTATACGGTGTAGAGGCCTGGACTCTCAAACAGAACAACATAAAAAATATTGAAAGTTTCGAGATGTGGTGCTACCGTCGAATGCTGAAGATAAGTTGGGTTGAAAGAATCACAAATTTTGAAGTAATACGAAGGATAGGAAGAGACCCAGAAATTTTGTTAACGAGAAAACGAAGAAAACTCGAGTATTTGGGTCATCTGATGAGAGGTCATAAATACGCATTACTTCGGAATATAATGCAAGGAAAAATAGAAGGAAAACGGAATCCAGGCCGTAGAAGAATGTCATGGTTACGGAATTTGAGAGAGTGGTTTGGCTGCACCACTAATGAACTTTTTAGGTCAGCTGTAAACAAAGTCAGGGTAGCCTTGATGATTCCCAATCTCCGATAGGAGTGGCACAAGAAGAAGAAGAATACATTAGATGTTCGTTTGTGATACTTTATGTAATGTTTTATATACTTTTTTTTAAATTATGTGTTCTTATTGTATATATGCCATACGATAAATAAATATATGAAACGTGGTCATTTTGTACTCTAAAACCGAGTAAGGTATGACAAAAAAGAAAATAATCGTTTCGTTTTGATTCAATTCGAGTCTCTTGCCATCCTCTGACACCTGATGTTTCGGAATCTATTCCTTGTCAAAGAGGCTTTGCAAGTAGACTGAATTGGACCATAACGAAACGAAGAAGTGCACATATTCAAATATTTGCACCGGAGTATGGTTAAACTATCCTCTAACGGGGAATGATGAAATGAGTGAAAAATAATTTCGACCACGATAATTTATGCCCAAAAATTTCGCCCAGCACCCTTTTGATTTGTTTCGAATCAGAAATTTTTTTCGTACGCGAGCGACCTCAACATGGACTATAGGTATGCATTGAATATAATAATTTGATAATACAAAAGCTAAAATGATGAAACAGTAAAATACATTTAAATGCAGAAAATAATTAACAATACTTTTTATTAATAAATTATGTTTATCAGAAATGTCATAAATAAAATAACTAAAAACGAAATTAAACTCATTATATGTCTTTTGCTTTTGTTTCTATTTTTGTAACATTAAAAAATATTTAAAAATATGCAAAATTCTTACCAATTCGTCTCAAAAATTATCAAAACTGGAACACAGACACTTCAATGAAGGTTCATAGGCAGAGAAGGCCTATGTTCAGCAGTAGGTAGCTGTATTACGATAAATGTTATCCTCATCGATAAATATCACGCATTTAATAGCAGAAGAAAACAGCGACCGCGCTATGGAAAGTAGAGGATATACCTAAGCTTTATTCCGTTAATAACATAAAATGAGTGCAAATTGAGAGAAATATTAAAGAAAAGTGTTACACTAAATTTATGTAACCCACGAGAGCCAATGTAGACAAAAAACTGTTATTTTAGCAACAATATGAGGAAATTACGTTAATCAGCATAGTGAGTAAACCCACAAAATAAAAAAGAGTGCTTATCAACAGAGAAAAGATAGCTAAAATACCAGAAGTGGGTCACATCCTATGAAATAGGACGTGTTTCGTATAGGTGTGAAATATTTGCCAAAAATATGAAATACAAACAAAAAAAACTTTATGGAATCATCTGACACTGTTTTCAACCAATTTTGAAAAAATGTGAAAACGTTGAATTATCCACGTCCGTCTGTCCTTCCGTCCATAAACACAACTCCTCCGTCAATATACCAGGTAGAATGACAAATGAGGTGTCGAATGAAAGCTCATAACCCAAGGATGGTAATAAAAGTGTGAAATTTGACCTAGCACTTCCGGTTTTAGACATGCAACCGGAAGTACTGTTTTAAAGTCGCCGGAATAGTACAAGCAATGTATTATTCGACGCACCTTAGCAAGACGGTAACAAATAATATACTTCCGGTTTCATGACTGTTACTTCCTGATAGAATGACAAATGAGGTGTCGAATGAAAGCTTATAATCCAAGGATGGTAATAAAGATAAGACATTTGACCGCAGACTTCCGGTTTTAGAGTTGCAACCGAAAGTACAGTTTTAAAGTCACCGAAATAGTCTTCTTTTTCTTCTGGTGGAGATCTTTCGATCTGTTTAATTCTGAAGTGCCGCTGGTTAATTTCCTGGGAGGTAGATTGCCAACTATCCCTCAATCTTTTAGGGGGTCTTCCGGAGGGTCTTGAACCGGGCGGGTTGTTTTCTAGGGCAATTTTTGGGAGTCTATTAGCATCCATTCGTCTTACATGGCACCGAAATAGTATAAGTGATATATTATTCGACGTGCCTTAACAAGATGAGAACAAATGTATACTCTTGGTTTTTATATCATTTCCGGGTAAAAAGTTCTAACCGGAAATGTCATATTATAGTCGCAGAAATAGTACATGTTACATTATCAATCAAAGCGTATTGAAAAGTCGAGCTTGAATCTTTCGTTTCAAGTGTAGAAATAGTATAAGTGCTATATTATTCGACGTGCCTTAGCAAGATGAGAACAAATGTATACCCTTGGTTTTTATGTCTGTATCTCGCGTACTAAAAAAATGTTTATTAATAGCAAGCTGAAAACTCCCATTAATTTTGTCGGACAAAGCTTCCAATTGATTTGTTACCCTTTCATTAAACTCTCATGCACAAATCAGACTGCTATGATCGTTTTATGAGTTCTTAAAAGGTTTTTTTAAATTTTTTTTCTCTCTTTTTGACTCTAATGACCTCTAGGTATAGACATTTTATTATTTAGTATTAAGTAAATTACTAGAATAATATGTATTTTAATAATTTGTATTAGCTTTAATAGTTTGTTTTTTGTATTAGTATTAATTATTATTATCAACATGATTGTACCTATCTGGCTAAATAGCTAAGTCCTAAAGCCACAAATAAAAAAAAATCAGACTGCTATTTACCACCAATATAATTCTTGTCATTTTGCATGTTCTACATGCTAAACATGCTGGACTTATTAAAATGGCCAACATATTTATCGGACAAATTTTTTTTCATATATTAGGTATTACTTGTCAAATATAGGAAAGAGTTTGAAAATCTTACAATCGCCATGCGGTTATGGCGATTGTCAGATTATCAAACTCTTTCCTATATTTGACAAGTAATATATAAAGTTAGCTATTGAATATAAACTTAAAAACAACCTGCTAGTTTTCACAATCATAAACTTGTCAGGATTACACGTTCCATATTTAAAACTTCCAGTGTTCCCATTCAAAGTTTGTCCGACTAGGCATAGTTAAGCTATTAACAAATTTTCAGCTTGCTATTAACTTTTTTAGTACGCGGGATCCAGGCCTAATACCAATTGAAGCGTATTAAAAAGTCGAGCTTGAATCTTCAGTTTCGGTTTTGAAGTCATTTCCGTTTAAACAGTTATGACCGAAAGTTTATAGGGTTGTGACCACCCCTAAGCCAGCTGTAGGACTGGATAGGTATAGTAAGGGTAAAACTTTTGGGTAAATGTATCTCAGGTTCAAATAGAGACAGGAAAATCGCAAATACACCACAAATCAATAGTGCTTGAGTTCAGCATTCTAAAGGGTCAGGATTGGACATACACAGCTCAGTAGCTCAGAATAGCCGAAGACAATATTTATCGTGGCTACCTAGAGTTCGAAGCCGAAAACTTCAACCTATCTATCATTATGTTCATTACATTACAGTCTTTTAACACCTATTTTTAATTTAGTTACGCCAAAACACTAAAAGACAACTACTTATAATTTATTTTTATTTATTACTTGACAATATAAACTTATACCTAATACACACTTCCTAACATCTAAACCGGTCCTAGATCCCCGTAGAAATTTCTGAATCTGCTTTGAGGCTGCTGTTAAATTCTCTACACTTCAAGAATGATTGGTCGTCGAACGCCAGACAGATATTTCGGTAGACAGGGCCGGAATTGGCAATATGGTTTTTCTCATTTTATGGTTTTTTTCAGTGCGTCACAGTTCTTCGATTTATTTCTAACGCATTAAATTGTATATGACAGAAAAAAAGGCACGTCGGTGATTACTTTGGTAATTATTCTAGTTCGGTGATTATTCTAGTTGTCGATAGATGGCGCTATAATAGAAAAAAAATTATTTACTAATTATATAATATATCTACGAATATAATCTGTACAATTTATAAGACTATACAAATAAAAGAAAATACCATTTTATAAATGCAATAAAGACAATTGATTTGTTTTTATGCCCAATTGCAAATAAAATTTGACAACTGTCAGATTTAACTAAAATGTGATGTTAGAATAAATGTTATAAAAATGTATATTATCACGGACTTACCTTTTTTTCTATCATTTGTGACGCACTGAAAAATCCTCATGAAAAGAACCATAGTACCACACAAGCTAATAAGACTCATGAAAGCCACAATGGATGAAACTCAGGCATGTGTACGAATACAAAACCACCGGACAGACTTTTTCAAAATTTCGCAGGGACTGAAGCAGGGAGATGGGCTGGCCCCAACATTGTTTAACCTGGCACTGGGGTATGCGGTTAAGCAAATGCAAACTGGACGAGTAAACCTACTGACCAACCGAACGTTCAACTGGCCGCTTATGCCGATGATATTAATATTATGAGTAGAACATCAACATAGGAGTACAGGAAACATAGGCAGAGTTAAAAACACAATCAAAAATGCTAGGTCTGGAAAACAAAAATAATGACTCAGACCAGAAGAAATATAGTTCCACAAAACATTATACATGAAGATGACATTGAAACGGTTGGAAAGTTTACATACCTCGGAGTAGAAATATATGCCGACGGATCAGAAGATGGAGAAATACGGAAGAGAATAACGCAGGCAAACAGAGGATTGCCTCTCGCATATATTTCGGTCTAAAAGTTTCCACCGAAATACAAAGATGAGAATCTATAAAACTTTAATTCGACCCATAACATGTTATGGCAGTGAAGCCTGGGTCCTGAAAAAAACATCCAAAAACAAACTCGACACATTCGAAAGAAAAGTACTGACGAGAATACTAGGACCTGTGAGGGAAAACGGAATCTTCAGAAGTCGATAAAACAACGAACTTTATCAACTTTATAAGGAAGCACCCCTGTCAGACTTCATTAGAATACAAAGATTGCAATGGGCCGGACATGTGATAAGAATGGGAGAGGATAGGCTACCAAAAAGAGCACTGAGTGCTAGAATGCAGGGAAAGACCAAAGGTTGGAAAGCCAAGAAACCGCTGGGAAGACACAGTAAACAGCGACGCACAAGCCCTTTTAGGAGTCCGAGTAACGAGAAGAGCAGCCACAGACAAGCAAGAGTGGAGGCTAAAAATAAAGGAGGCCAAGGCTCAATTTGAGCTGTAGTGCCTTAGAAGAAGAAGGGCCTGAGTAACAATTACTTGCCTATGTATAGGTCATTCAAGATAATCCCCTAAATGTGAAACTTGTGACGAAACAAAATTTAGAGTTAACATTGCTTCTGAGGATAAAAAAATTCACCTCACTATAATCACACCACACTAAAAAACACTTATTTGACTACGATGCTTCAAGGTTGAATCAAACTTTACGTTTTTTGCTCTATTATGATTAGGGAGCGGATTTATATGCGAGCAATTTTGATGAAATATGCGCATACATATGCAGTAAAAAAGTATGAAATATGCAAAAGATATGCACAAAAATTTTTAAAAATGCGCATATTGAGAAACCAAGTATTTATCTACAATGAAATGAACGTATCGATTTTCCACCATCTTGATTTTTTTATGGTATCGTTGTAAATTTCGGGTACATAATTTTTTTCAATGAACTTTCATCGGGCACCCTTTCCTTGCAATATATTTCCAAAAAACCTTTAATCATAGGATTTTCCAGTTTTTTTAAATCCGACTTAAATTTATATTGTTCATTGGATGAAGTCATCAACGATTGTCTACTGTCAATGGGTAACTGATCAAAACTACTTTCGATTTGCTCATCTTCTTGCATTTTGACTTATGTAGTTCTGTCCCGACCTGTTGTGTAACCGAAAATTTTCGCTAAGGTGGTATCTGCGACAATAACACATACTTTTTCAAATTGTTTAAACTTAAAATATTGAGGAATCAGAAAAATATTATTTATTAAAGAAAAAAGAGGAAGTAAGTAATCTTAAACTCACCATTCTATTATATGCTTTGCAGAATAATTTCCATTGGTGTAAAGAAGCTGGGGATTGATCCTGATCTGGGAATAAACCAGGATATTTCGGCATATTGCACTATTCACAAACAAAAGTACTTTTAAACAAAAACTAAAACATTCTCATTGACTGACTAAAGGTGACTAATCGTACTGATTTAAGAGATCTGCTTTAAATCTTATTTAAATTTCCGTTAGAGAATCGTAAAACTATGTTTAGAGGTGTAAATATTCTCTTAACAATAGGGTATTTAACATCCTACAATCATTTTATGACAGCGTACTAAACGCACATTGTGGGAAAGTGCGGTGTCACATTATGCGTTTTGATCGGATGCGGTCTAAACGCATCCGTTTCCAACGCAACCGGACCTATCTGTTACACTATGCGTTTAGTCTGGTGCAGTTTGTAAGCGCGTGGCGATGTCTCAAAACGCATCCGTTTCCAACGCAAGCGGACCGACCTGTCCCACTATGCGTTTTGACTGGATGCGGTGGAGACGCATCCGGTCAAAACGCATAATGTGGCATCGCACTAAAGATCAGGAGTTTTCTAAGAAAAACCGAAAAGATAGTGAATGAGCCGACTTCAGGTAGTTCTCGAAAAAATATGGCAGCATGTGCGAGAGAATATTTTGTTTCGATTTAAAAATTTTTAAAATTTTTTCGTTTGGACAAAAATGTTTTCAAAAAAGGCACATAGTATGCAAGTTTCTTTGAAAATATGCAAAATTTGGTAAAGTTCTCAAATATGCGAAATATGCAAGCAATATGCATTTAGCATAAAATCCGCTCCCTAATTATGATCATTATGCTGATTTAGTTTTTTGGACAAATTCCACAATACAAATTTGACATTGATAACTTTTTCCCCACTGTGTGTTCTAACGTGGTAGGCGAGGCAACGAAGCATTCTCTTCTTCTTCTTCTTCACGTGCCATATCAGAATTATCCGACGTTGGCGATCACCATTGCGAAGGTTTTTGGATCTTCTGCAATATGGAATATTTGTCCTGCATTTGATATCCGAGTCCATGTTTTTTAACCAAGAAACTTGTTTTCTTCCTACACCTCTACGGCCCTCTATTTTGCCTTTAAGGATTAGTTGTAATATTTTATATCGACTTCCCCTCACTATATGTCCCAGATAAGACATTTTTCGATGTTTAACAGTCTATAGCAGTTCTCTGTCTTTGTTGATCTTCCTTAGTACTTCTTCATTAGTTTTTCTTGCTGTCCAGGGTATCTTCAGCATCCGTCTATGAATCCACATTTCCAATGCTTCAATTCTGTTCATGATCCATACTTTTAGCGTCCACACTTCTGCACTATACAAAAGTACGGACCAAACATAACACTTGACCATTCTTTGTCTTAGTTCTAAACTGAGATGATTATTATTGCAAAGAAATGACTTCATTTTCATAAAAGTAGTTTTAGTCATTGCTATTCTACGTTTTATTTCTATGTCTGGATCTAGTTGGTCCGTTATCACAGTTCCCAAATATGTCATTTTGTGAACTTTCTCAACTTGGACTCCGTTTAATTGAAGCTTTGCACCGGGATGTGGGTCACGACTAAACACTAAAAATTTGGTTTTGTTTGAGTTTATTTTAATGCCAAAACGAAGCATTACACCTTGGAATTTTGTGCAGTAAGATGAATCGGCATGCAACTTTTTGCATTCGATTCGGGAGAGTGTCAGGAAATTTTGTGATCTCTAAATTCATCTCTGGGAGGTAAAAATTGCATTTTGGGCATAAGAAAAATGCATATTTAATGTGCATCTTGAAGTGATGAAAAATGAAAAATTTCGGGAAATATTGACGGAAATGAGTTCAGTTTTCATACACGGGACTCTTGATGTCGCTGAACACGAATTTTATGTCGACGATGGTGTCCAATGTACCTGGTGCCCACGGTGGAGCTTGGCACCTGGAGTTTTATGTTATAATCATTTAAAATCAGTCAATAACCATTACTCGGGGGGTTTTGAGGTCGCTGAGCACGAATTTTATGATGACGATGGTCTACGAGGTACCTGGTGTCCATGGTAGAACTTGTCGCCTGGAGTTTTACGTTATAATCATTCAAAATCAATCAATACCTAACCATTACTCGGGGGGTTTTGGGTGTCGCTGAGCACGAATTAATGTCGTGGATAGTCTCTAAAGGCGTAATTCCATTGAGGCAACACTGAACGACATGAAGCAAGATACACGTATCCACTTGCCGCCTGCTTCAAGGTTTCGACTTTGAGCCACAAATTTTAAAAGGTCGCATGCGTCATTTGTCTCCCTAGATCGCATGCGTCATTTGTCTCCCTAGATCGCATGCGTCTTGTCGCATGAGCTTGTAGCATGCGTCTAGACATGATTTCATTCAGGCGACTTCAGTTTAGTATGCTATGTCTTTGCAAAGAGTCGCAGCAACAACATATTTAGTAATTTATTTGAATGGTAAAAAGAAAAGAAGTAAACTTTTAGCTTATGTTATTGTCGTTAATAACTAGGAAAAATGAATATTCACGACAATGTTCGGTCTTTAACGCTAATGTTCAATTTACATTATTATCCGTAACATATACAGGGTGTAACAAAAATACAGGTTATAAATCTAATCACATATTCTGGGACCAAAAATAGTTCGATTGAACCTAACTTACCTTAGTACAAATATGCACATAAAAAAAGTTATAGCCCTTTGAAGTTACAAAATGAAAATCGATTTTTTCCAATATATCGAAAACTATTAGAGATATTTTATTGAAAATAGACATGTGGCATTCTTATGGTAGTAGTATCTTAAGAAAAAATTATAGTGAAATTTGGACACCCATAAAAATTTTATGGGGGTTTTGTTCCTTTAAACCCCCCCAAACTTTTGTGTACGTTCCAATTTAATTATTATTGTAGTATCATTAGTTAAACACAATATTTTGAAAACTTTTTTGCCTCTTAGTACTTTTTCGAAAAGTCAGTTTTTATCGAGATATTTTGAATACTTGTCAAATCCACCACATATTTGTATATGGCTAAGTAGGATTATGGAGACTTGGTAATAATATGAAAATTTATTTATGATTTACATTTTTAGGTATATTTTGAACCATTTTAAAAAAGAAGTAATATCTCGATAAAAAATGCCTTCTCGAAAAAATACAAAGAGGCAAAAAAGTTTTAAAAACACTGTGTTTAACTAATGGTACCGCAGTAAAAGTTTAATTGGAACATACACAAACATTTGGGGGGTTTAAAGGAACAAAGCCCCCATAAAATTTTTATGTAAACATATTAAAAAAGAAGCCGCAACTCGATAAAAACTGCCTTATCGAAAAAATACTAAGAGGCAAAAAAGTTTTAAAAATATTAAATTTAACTAATGGTACCACAATAATAATTTAATTGGAACGTACACAAAAGTTTGGGGGGTTTAAGGGAACAAAACCCCCATCAAATTTTTATGGGGTGTCCAAATTTCACTATAATTTTTTCTTAAGATACTACTACCATAAGAATGCCACATGTCTATTTTCAATAAAATATCTCTAATAATTTTCGATATATTGGAAAAAATCGATTTCCATTTTGTAACTTCAAAGGGCTGTAACTTTTTTTATGTGCATATTTGTACTAAGGTAAATTAGATTCATTCGAACTATTTTTGGTCTCAGAATATGTGATTTAATTTATGACCTGTATTTTCGTTACACCCTGTATACACATATTCATGTAATCGAATGAACTATATCTTTCAGTAAAGTCGTCCCAGAACTCAACTCATAAATATTGGCAATACCAGTTTAGAGTCTTCTACTTTAAAATGTATAATATAAATATGTCCGAATTGCCGATATAAATGAGTCAGATTAAATAAATTATTAGAATTTTTTACTAAGCAACAACATTTTTGTTTAATTTATTAATATTTTTTGTTATTTTGACAACGGCATCCGATTTGGACGTCGAAACGTTAATAAAATCATTTTTTAGTAAAATTGTAGCTCATTTCCCATTAAAAATAGTTAATTACAAAAATGCCACAAGAAAATAACTTCAGAACAACATACATACACTGGTTGGCCTAAGTCAGGCATTTTGCATTAAAAGAAAAAATGTAGCGTCAAAATGAATTTATTCAAAGAAATTAAAAAGGGATTCGAAAAAAGGTTACTGTAAGTGTCCATCTTAATTAATGCATTTACTGCAATGTTTCGCAACGGAGAGGCAGGTCCGGCGAAGCACGACAAGCTGTCCGCGAATATTTTCAAAAATTCTTCTTCAATTGCAATTCGGAGGTCAGGAACGGTGCGTTATTCCTCTTGCAAAAACGCGATTCTTGAGAAGGTCCAACGGGAAGAAATCACAGGGTGTCAGGTCACCGAACGTCAGGTCACATGACCGTGCGGGCCATTGAACGATTCCACGTCTGCGCATATCCATTCTCCAAAATGAACATTAAGGTACTCCCGAACATTATGCCTCGTAGCTCGACGCCTACGTGATACAACTGTCTGAAGCACGAACATGCTTCGCTCTAATCTTTTTCGACGGCTTTGCCACACTTATGAACGTTGCCGGATTTATGCCGATTTTTCGAGAGAGTTGCCTGATTTATGCCGACCCCCGCATCAGCTGGCATTTTATCTATGTTACAAATTTCTTTAAAAGCGTCAAATTTTAAAAATAATTTTTGGATTATTTTTTTTTAGATTTACTATAAACGCATTTTGAGAAAGTTTACTAATGAAAAATTTATATTCAGCTACCTCCAAAATCCCGAGTAATGATTATCGACTTATTCTGAATGATTGTGAATTGTGACATAAAACTCCAGGCGACGAGTTTCACCCTGTGCACCAGGTACCTCGGAATCCATCGCGGTCATGAAATTCGTGCTCAGCGACTTCCAAAACCCCCCGAGTAATGATTATTGACTGATTTTGAATAAGTATAACATAAACCTCCTGGCAACGAGTACCACCCTGAGTACCAGCTACCTCGGAGACCATCGTTGTCATGAAATTCGTGCTCAGTGACCCCCAAAACCCACGAGCAATGGTTATTGACGGATTTTAAATTATTATAACATAAAACTCCAAGCGATGAGTTCCACCCTGGGCACCAACTACTTCAGAGAACATCTCCGTCATGAAATTCGTGTTCAGCGACCCCCAAAACCCTGAGTATAAAAATTGAACTCATTTTCGTCAATATTTCCCGA
This sequence comes from Diabrotica virgifera virgifera, assembly GCF_917563875.1. Classification (NCBI taxonomy): domain Eukaryota; kingdom Metazoa; phylum Arthropoda; class Insecta; order Coleoptera; family Chrysomelidae; genus Diabrotica; species Diabrotica virgifera. The sequence continues at coordinate 147,576,499 of NC_065448.1, read as the reverse complement.
GTTCTAAATTTTTCATTTTCCATCTCTTCGAGATGTACTTTGAAAATGCATATTTCTTATGCACAAAATGCAATTTTCATCTCCCGGAGATCAATTTAGTTCATAAAATTTCCTGACACTCTTTCGAATCGAATGCAAAAAGTTTTTTTTATTTATTTTAAAGTATTTCGCAATCTGTTGAGTGTCAAAAATAGACAAAATAATGACATTGACCAAGGACAAGAAGGATTTTACCCACTGGTAAAATCAAAGTACAATTTTTATAAAGTTGTATAGGAAATAATTACATTTTATAACTATAGTCGGTTCGCTAAACTCAGACAAAACTGGCTAGTGACTTTAGTCGGTAATTTTTTTGTTTTTGGCAAATTTTGCTAAAATTGGCAAAATTACTAACTATTTAGTAATTACTTTTTTGCCAATTTAGCAAATTGGCAAAGTTACTTACTAAAATCACTAGCCATTTGTGTCTGAGTTTAGCGAACAGACATACTAACTAATTAGTTCACAAGTTTACTCTAAATATCAAGTCCAGTGGTTCGAATCTCTTTAAAATACGTTGTTCTTGGGAATCGTCTAGGAGGTTAAGTGCAAACTGGTTTTCATGATCCTCCAACTTGGCAATGTATGCAGCGCTACGTTTTTTGATAACTTCTTGTACCATATCCATTTGATCTCGATGAATAATTCTGTTGTTGATGTACCATGGTGCATTAGCGATGGTTCTGAGACTTTTTGAATGGAAGCGTTGGGTTGGATGATTTCGATGTTGCGAGTGCCTGGCTGTCCCTCTTAGTTCCAACTCATATGTACAGATTGGCATAAGTATTGCCTTATAAAGAATACCACTAACCAATATATATTTCTGTATTGGAGACCTAGTTGCTTTCTCTTGATCCAGATATGTTTCCTCCATGTGAGACTTCTGTCTAAATGAATACCAAGATATTTTACCTCGTTGGCTGATGGTAATTGATGATTGTTTAAAGTTACAGGAGGACTGGTTCCTCTTCGTGTTGTAAATGTAACATGAACAGATTTTCTTCTTTAATTTTCCATTCCAAAAACCAATCTTGTATTCTGTCTAGATACGCTTGAAGGAGTTGCGAGGCATAAACAGGGTCAGTATGTGAGGCTAGGATTGCAGTATCGTCGGCAAAATTTTCCTAGCATGATTTATTTTGTAGGTAATTTCTCCTCTAGTGGTTCCTGGAGAGTTAAGTATAAAATGCAGAAAGTTGCATGACGATTCATCTTACTGCACACAATTCCGAAGTTTTGGACTTTTTAGAGCTTCGTTGATTCGCCTATGCTATCACATCACCTGCCTGAATAGTTGAACAGTTTAAAACAAAATAAAAATGTGTACCAGTTTTATTCAGTTGCAATGCGATGCCAAAACTGTCTTAATTTCTACTTAGTTCAGAGAGCACAACCGCAACTCCTATCGACGATTTCGTCTCTTATTAGGGGCTCATCAGAGAATGCATAGGCTATCTCTGCTACTTATAACAAATTTTAGAATTTGTGAGATTTTTGTCCAGTATGCAATTTCGTACCTTTTACAGTAAAGTGCTTACTACAAATTTCACATTTGTGAGGTTTTTCACCAGTGTTAATTCTCATATGATCCTTCAAATTACTTACATTAGTAAATTGCTTATTGCAAATTTCACATTTATAAGGTTTTTCACCAGTGTGAATTCTCATATGATCCTTTAAATGATGTAGTTTATTAAACTGCTTACTATATACAAATTTCACATTTATAAGGTTTTTCGCCGGTGTGAACTATCATATGACTATTTAAGTTGCTTAAGTGAGTAAACTGCTTACTACAAATTTCACATTTATAAGGTTTTTCACCAGTGTGAACTCTCATATGAACATTTAAATAACATTTTTGGCTAAACAACTTAGAACAAATTTCACATTTTTCCCTTCTCTTGGGACCAGAAGGGAACATGTCACTAAACAATATTTTTGAGAAAACATCATTTTAAACTTATTTTCAAATCCTGAAATCCAATTTTTACATTTTTCTCTGAAGTAAGGTCCACAATCGGTTGGAAATATGTTATTAAATACACAATAAAAGTAGCACACATGTTTATTTAACGGTTTTTGAGTTTTTGAACATTTTTTGAAAAAATATGAGGCTTATCCCCTTTTGTATAAAAAAATTATATTCTAAAAAGTGAACATAAAATGCAACAATAAAATAATTCAGTTGTGAATTTGTCTTTGTCATTTTCGCTTTTATTTAAAAGCGGATCTTGGTCACTGTGTTCAGAATCAAACTCAGAAAAGTCTATTTTCCGTTTACATGCACACTAGTGTTCCGTCGCCATGTTGGTTACTAATGTGGCTTGTCTCCTTCTGTTGCAATATAAAGCAATGGCGACACAACGGGACCTACTACAACGGCGCCATCTATAAGAAAACAGCTAAAATTTTCTGTTTGGGACATTAATATGGTCTTAAAGTGTGAGATTTCTACTTTAACTCATTTTTGACGAAATTGTGGTTTGTCCCCTTCTGGTCCCAAGGTCTTCATTTGTGAGGTTTTCACCAGTGTGAATTCTCATATGATCCCTTAAATTACTTAACTAAACTAACTCAGTAAAATAAAGAAAAAAAAATAAAACAAAACAAGAAACTGAAAAACAATTCAACATAGAACTATTAAAAGATAATAACACACAGAAAAAGTATGAACAGGAATATCCAACAGATTAATCAGGAACAAGAGACGTCAGACCCAGACAAACAATGGGGAAACATAATAGAAGCATAATCCTGAACACAAGTAAAGTAATCCTAGCGAAAGCCAAGAAAAACACAAAACAAAAGATTGCTATGATGAAGAATGTCAAGAAGTAGCAGAAGCAATAAGAAAGGTAAGACTTAAAAATCTCACAAATAACGAAGATATCAATAGAGAAGAATATAGAGAATTGAAAAAAATCATAAAAAGAAAATGTAGAAGCGAAAAAAGAAAATACACCGAGAACAAACTGAAAGAAAAAAGAGGATATCAGAAAAACAACCCATACATGAGAGATTATAAAGGGATACTGCTAAATGAGCCCGAAAAATAATGAGAAACTATCAAAGCTATTTCACAGAACTGCTAAATAAGAGCGAAGTATAAAATGAAACAAACCATGAAATTTAAAATGATCAGATAGCAATAGAAATACCCGCAGAGCAAGAAATAGAAACCGAAATAAAGAGCCTGAAAAATAACAAAAGTCCAGGAATAACAGAAATATCGGCCGAAATGATAAAATCAGGAGAGAAAAGATTACAAAAAGAGATATATGAACTGATAAAGAGAATATGGGAAGTAGAAAAAATGCCATAAGAGTGGACTATAGTAAGGGTATGCTCTATACACAAAAAAGGTGATAGAATGCTATGCGAAAACTCGAGGCATAGAGGCATCGCACTACTAGAAATAGTTTACAAAATCTTGGCACAAAGTATAAGAAAAAGGCTAAATCAATATTAGGAAATATATTGGCAGAATATCAGGCAGGATTCCGAAACAACAGATCAACGACGGACCAAATATTTGCCTTAAAATAAATACAGACTACCTGTTATGAACATAAAACAGTACTAGGTATATGCTTTGTTCATCGACTTTAAGCAGGACTACGATACAGTAAACAGACAGCAGATGTACGAACTGATGAAAGAATTTATTGGGATACCAAGTAAAATTGTCAGGATGGTAAAGATGACGATGGAAAACACAACAAATTAAATAGCATGGAAAGGGTATACATCCAAAAAGTTTGAAACCAAGAAAGGATTACGACAAGGAAACCTACTATCAACAACTGAATTCAATCTAACAATCAGGAAAAGCAGAATAAACATACAAGGATCGATATTTAAAAACGTCCACCAATGCATAGCATTTGCAGATGATCTGACAATATTAACAACAAGCAAGAAAGAACTACAAAGTTAATGAAAAACATAATAACAGAAGCCAAAAAATTGAGACTAAAAATAAATGAAGAAAAGACAAAATATATGATAATGGGAGAGATCCAAAACAAAAAACATACTCGTTCAAAAGAGCAAAAGATATTATTTACTTGGGAGCCAAAATAGATGAAAATGGTCATGAGAAAGGGGAGATAAAGGCAAGAATAGCTAAAGGAAATAAAAAGTATGGAGCATTACGCACATTAATGAAATCCAAATACGTATCAAAAAAAATAAAAATCAGAATTTATAAGACTTATCAAACCTACAGTAACACACGCATGCGAAACATGGGTGTTGAAAAAGTCAGAAACAGACGTTTTAGAAAGATGGAAGAGAAAAAACCAAAGAGCAATATATGGTGTGAAAATAGGTCAGTGAAGAAGAAGACAAAATAAAAAACTGGAAAAACTATATAAATAGCCAACGATCACAACGATCAAAGTACAGAGAATACATTTGGGGCACATCGAGAGAATAAGAAGTAAAAGAATGCCAAAAATGGTACTCTCACGAAGACCAATACAAAAGAAAAGGAACGACAGGCCAAGCAAAATATAGAAGGACAGTGTGTACGAAGACCTGAAGAAAAGTAACATTGAGAAATGGAATGAACTAGCATTGGACAGAAGGAGATGGAGGGAGGTGGTGAAGGATATAACGTTTACGTTTTCCCAGTGTAGATTTTGGTCTAGTCCCCCTCATTTCACGCTTTTATCTTAACTGATTAGATCTTAGAGTCCCTATCGGCGTTGTTTTTCTTAGAAACACATATGTGCTATCGATAGAGTCGAACATTAGACTTTAATAGCTTTCTGGTGAATGATATGGGCCTTGCATCCCATAACTCGTCTTAAGTATTAGGTTCGCTAAGCCCTTTTACGAGTGGTAAGGAAATCTGTTCTTGAATATCTCTCACAGTTTCCCATAATTTTCATTGGTTAAAACCCCACCACTCTCAAAGGACGCCAAAGATTCATAAAAACCACAAATTCTTAAAATTCTGCATCATTTGTGAGTTGAGTTAATATAGTCATTATGTGAGATCAAGTTTGTTCGTGTATTGTGGGCCCCGCCGATTAGGCAGGTAAGAGTATTAATGATTGTTTATTGGTATGTACAATAATTGTACAATTGCGTTTTCTATTTTTTTAAAGGGTCCACCTTTCACCTTTCACCTTCCACCTATGCATTATGTTGTCCAGCTGCTATTTTATGAACACTGTTAAATACTATTATTCTTTCGACTGTGTCGTAAAGTTGAATTTCTTCATGGCCATCTTCCACACCTTGAGAGCCTGCCGGCTTACAAAGGGCCATCCTACCCTCTAACAGATGTTTTAAGTAAGTCACTCATCTTTTACTTATTGAAGAAATTAGTAGAGACGCCTTTGTTATGTCCAGGGCAAGGACAATTTTGTGTTCTTTCGTGAAATAAGTTCAAAAACCAAAAGTTTTCGCCCAGTTTGTGATAGTGACATTCTGAAAAGTAGGTCATACTTTTAGTATGAAGTTGATGATTATCTTTTTATTTTTAAATGGGTGATCATTTAAACTATAAACATTTACATTATGTAGATATTTTTCTGAGTATTATTAGAGTGTTATTAAGTATTGTTAGATAGGTATAAATATAAACAAAGAGCTCTTTCTTTTTTTGTTGTAAGTGAACGGTAAAATTTCTAGTTTTTATTTAGAGTATGGATTTTTTATTGTTTCGAGTAACTACAGTTCATTTTTTTCTTGAGTTAATAATTAATAGTTATATTCGTTCACTTACATTCCATTTTTTTAGTATTACTGTGTTGGTGAATACACCAATTTATATGCAGTGATTGTTATTATGTCGCCAACTTTTGTCTTATAGATTAACGGTTTAGGTATTTTTTGGTTTCTTAATTTTGTTGTTGGCGATCTTATACTGCGTATACACTGTACGTATTGTGTAAATATTGAGATTTGGTGGAGTATTTTAATAAATGTTACATTGAAACTTACGATGTCGTATTTTATTTAATTTTTTTACAGCTCAAGATTAGTACATTGATGTCTTATCGTAGCATTCTTGCTAATTTGTTATTGTTGTGTTATGTTTCGTTAATTATTGTTCCTTTGAGTATTTTTTGGTCAAAATACCTGGCGCCCTATATTTTCGTTTGAGTATTAAGTATTTCCGTTTCCTTAGAGTCCAAGTGTCAAACCATCAGTTAATGTTATCTATTTACCTTTTGTCTATCTTCGTTTCATTAGCTCTATTCACATACCATTGTTTATTCATTTAACACCTTTCATTGTAACAGAAGCCCAACCCAAAGAACCATGCCCACATCTCTTCCGACTGAGCAACGTGGCCTTTGTTTCGTCAATGTAAGCGATTGGACCTTTCCATCTTCGGTCATTCCTTATTCCATCCAAGGATAATATCGTCTTGATCCTTCTGGTTCAGCCTTCGTGACCTCTTGTCCATCTGATCGTTATACAAAATGGCGCCCCTCTCGTGGAGCCTTATACAAATTACGTGGGACTTCTTCTGTTACCTATGGTTGCCTTATACATAATTTCGTAGAGCTTTGTCAATTGCCTTTTCGCGGGCTATACAAATTTTCATGTCTATGCGTGAAGCATGATTTTCTTTTTTATCATGTTCCTATTAGACCTGATTTTCTTCTTTTTTTGTTTTGTTTAAGTTTGGCTAATTTGTAGCTATTTTTATTGATAAAATATTTTTTGAGTTATTTTTCGCTAATAGATAATAATATTTTGACACATTTTAGTTTGTTTATTTCCGTTTTTAGTATTTAAATGTCAGTGTAGTACCTTACACTTTCATTCCTGCCTTTTCGCATTCTAGAGTACCATTCTGTGAAGTATATAGTATAGTATCGATCTTTTTTCTTTAGATATGTTTTTAGTTGAGTAGATTTGAGCATTTTTATTACTTTTCCTTATGTCAAAGGGATACGTCTTTTGTTATGTATCTAATTAAGGTAAAGGTATCTAGATCTTGAGCTGTGTATTTTTTGTAGCAAATCACAAAGAAGTTGTAATTGTTTAACTTTTTGATTTTTACGTTTATTTTGTGCCGTACTTTGCAACTTTTGTGATTTATTGTAGTTTGCTTTATATCGTTTTATTGTGCATTTTACTTTTTATATTTTTTGTATATGTATTGTGTTGCGGTATATTTTTTGTACTGTATTGCGTTTATTTTATTGCATTTAGGTACCGTTTTTGAGTTATGAAATGCTTTGTAACTGTTTTTAGAGGTAGCAACTATCGCTATTATTATTGCGTTGTCTTCTAAATTTTCGGGTACATGCTTCTTCGTCGTTCAACGATATTGTTCTGTCTGGTTTTATGACCAATCTTTTCTGACCTTGTAGAATAGTATTGTTGTAATGATTTCTGTGCAGTATATTTTTGGATTTTTATGTGGTTATGTATTTTTGATGATATCCTATTTGGTTGATATCGTATGTTTTTCAGTACCAGAATGTTTTGAGTGGTTTTAGAGAGTTTTTAGTCATGGCGTGGTGTTAGTCTGGAGAATGAAAGAGTCCTGCAGCTTTCCGTCATGCTATTGTTTTAGGTTTGTGATTTAAGTCTTAAATGAAAGAAGTTAAGCTGTCCATTCCAGGAATTGTTTTTTTACAATTAGCTATTAGTCGCGAGTGAAAGACCTCGGCGCATGCTGTTGTGAAATATGTTTGAGAAATTATGTTTTACCATTCCAATATCAGCATTCTAAAATCTATTCGGTACAAAACTACTTCCAGTCCAGAAAATATTCCTTTTTTCAGTGTAGAGTCTTCGTTTACCGTTACGTAATCTTAATATTTTTCGACTAGCCTACGATAAGGTGGTTGACATTTCAAAATTCTTGTCCCACCCCCAATAACATCTGTCAGGGCTAGAGGTATTTAAGTGTGTTTTTGACCCTAATTTCAGATAAAGAGGCGTAATGTTTTTATTAGCTTTTATTTAGCATTTGTCGCAACCGCAAAAGCTTGTAACATACACTTATTTTGATAGTAGATATTTTTAAAGGGCTATGACCCTATTTTAGATATTAATGAGATGTAAAAAGTAGCATCTTATTGCTTGTTTATATTTCACAAGTAGTTTGACTCGTGAATATAAATTTTCTATGTTTAGTTAGCAGATAATGCAAATATTTTTGTTTAGAGTTTAGAGTACAATAATTCGAGTAATGGTTTAATTGTTCTGTCGATAGCTTGGGTGAATTAGGATAATGTTTTGGCAATTTTGTGTCGGCTAATAAAGGGTGAAATTTTTTTGTTAAATACAGGCACGTACTAGGCCCAGATGTATTTACGGAATAAATTTTATTCTTGCGGCTTACATAAAATACTATTTCGATAAAATGTCGTATCTATTTAGGACATCAGTCCCTACTAAATTGTGACACTTCCCTACCTGTGAGCTGCCTGTGATTTAACCTAACGATTTAAGTACCTTTATAATAATATATTATCATATATATTATAATAATAAGGCGTCTAGTATGCGTAATTACTTCCGGTCCTAATTAAAGGTAGATTTCGACAATTATCTGAACTTTCCTTTGTTCATTTCTTTCTATATTTCTTTGTTGAGAACTCCTTGGCATGTTTTACTAACTTCTCTATTCCTTTTGTTTGAGTTCGAATTTATTCGTTACGTGAGATAGTAATTGTGCTTTGGTAATTTTATATATTACTCGTGTTTATTTGCGTTTGTATTCTGTTTGCTGTTTGTATGTGTTTAGGCTCTTCCGGTACATGTTGTCGGGATAGAAGTAATTTTTTTGAGATAGTGTTCTGTGAACATTATACCTACTTTGAGAATGTTTGATTGCGAAATGCTTTGTCCTAGACCGGCAAAGTGAAATCAAATAAGCAAACCACTAGCTATAACTAGTGTGTCTGTTATTATTGAAGTCCCGAATGAAAGATTTCGTGGCAATTTTTGAGTGTAGCTCATAAAGTCCTGGATGAGAGACTCCAAGGCACTTATGCGTTTAGTCGAGTTTATTAGAGCTCGAGTTTGTTTGTTGTTAGTGGACGCACTATGACAAATATTTTTGTATTGAGTTTGCTTGTGCTAATTTTGCGTTTGGTTTTGAGTTAATTCCAATGGAGTTGACTTTATTTGAGTTGAGTAGATAGTATTAAAGTTATTTATAATAATATCTTATAATGTATTCAGACATATCTTGTCCTGATTACATTCCTTGTTTTTCTGGGAGTTTCTCGATTGAAAATTTTCTGCCGTGGTTAACCCCAGAAGATTTTTATGGAACTTTTGGCCAACCTGTTTTCTTTCCCTGTCATAAAATTTCGACCAGCTGTTGGAATTTCGACACTTTGTTTGCTTTGATCTTGCAGTCCAAACCTTAGCATTGCTTGACGCTTACCTAGTTACCGGTTGAGGGGACAACCATAACGAAGTTTGCCTACGTTACCTTGTTGGCCAATCGCCTTTGTTGAGCTGGAGCAACTTTGATTTTCGCGTCTAAAACTTCAACATTGGTATGTTCTACCTTTTTAGTTTGGCTAGAGCCATTTGTGTAGATATCTGCCATTGATTGTTGTACTTGCGAGTCAACGAACCATACTTTGAGTCGACTTTCGAGTTGAATGTTTAGTTTTATACTAAGGATTTAAGCAACACTGTAGGTGTTTGCTGACTTAGTCGTTTAGAATTAGAGTAGTCCTTGTATATATAGTTGATAGTTTTTGTGTTTTATTTGCGTTTAGTTTATCATAGAGATAACCCTTTTTAGTTTGGTGTTTGAGTTTTATTGCTTATTAGCTGTTTCCGATTTGGTCACTTGTGTTCAAGCACCTCAAGTACCAAAACCTATTTTAGTGTGTCTAGATCATTACCAACTGTGTCAGGCTACTGCTTGATGGTCAGTCTTTTGTTTATGGTGCTTATTGCAGACTCCGATTGTAAACAGTGGTATTGCACCACAGTTTAAATCGTGGGGGGAAGCTGTATAACGTTTACGTTTTCCCAGTGTAGATTTTGGTCTAGTCCCCCTCATTTCACGCTTTTATCTTAACTGATTAGATCTTAGAGTCCCTATCGGCGTTGTTTTTCTTAGAAACACATATGTGCTATCGATAGAGTCGAACATTAGACTTTAATAGCTTTCTGGTGAATGATATGGGCCTTGCATCCCATAACTCGTCTTAAGTATTAGGTTCGCTAAGCCCTTTTACGAGTGGTAAGGAAATCTGTTCTTGAATATCTCTCACAGTTTCCCATAATTTTCATTGGTTAAAACCCCACCACTCTCAAAGGACGCCAAAGATTCATAAAAACCACAAATTCTTAAAATTCTGCATCATTTGTGAGTTGAGTTAATATAGTCATTATGTGAGATCAAGTTTGTTCGTGTATTGTGGGCCCCGCCGATTAGGCAGGTAAGAGTATTAATGATTGTTTATTGGTATGTACAATAATTGTACAATTGCGTTTTCTATTTTTTTAAAGGGTCCACCTTTCACCTTTCACCTTCCACCTATGCATTATGTTGTCCAGCTGCTATTTTATGAACACTGTTAAATACTATTATTCTTTCGACTGTGTCGTAAAGTTGAATTTCTTCATGGCCATCTTCCACACCTTGAGAGCCTGCCGGCTTACAAAGGGCCATCCTACCCTCTAACAGATGTTTTAAGTAAGTCACTCATCTTTTACTTATTGAAGAAATTAGTAGAGACGCCTTTGTTATGTCCAGGGCAAGGACAATTTTGTGTTCTTTCGTGAAATAAGTTCAAAAACCAAAAGTTTTCGCCCAGTTTGTGATAGTGACATTCTGAAAAGTAGGTCATACTTTTAGTATGAAGTTGATGATTATCTTTTTATTTTTAAATGGGTGATCATTTAAACTATAAACATTTACATTATGTAGATATTTTTCTGAGTATTATTAGAGTGTTATTAAGTATTGTTAGATAGGTATAAATATAAACAAAGAGCTCTTTCTTTTTTTGTTGTAAGTGAACGGTAAAATTTCTAGTTTTTATTTAGAGTATGGATTTTTTATTGTTTCGAGTAACTACAGTTCATTTTTTTCTTGAGTTAATAATTAATAGTTATATTCGTTCACTTACATTCCATTTTTTTAGTATTACTGTGTTGGTGAATACACCAATTTATATGCAGTGATTGTTATTATGTCGCCAACTTTTGTCTTATAGATTAACGGTTTAGGTATTTTTTGGTTTCTTAATTTTGTTGTTGGCGATCTTATACTGCGTATACACTGTACGTATTGTGTAAATATTGAGATTTGGTGGAGTATTTTAATAAATGTTACATTGAAACTTACGATGTCGTATTTTATTTAATTTTTTTACAGCTCAAGATTAGTACATTGATGTCTTATCGTAGCATTCTTGCTAATTTGTTATTGTTGTGTTATGTTTCGTTAATTATTGTTCCTTTGAGTATTTTTTGGTCAAAATACCTGGCGCCCTATATTTTCGTTTGAGTATTAAGTATTTCCGTTTCCTTAGAGTCCAAGTGTCAAACCATCAGTTAATGTTATCTATTTACCTTTTGTCTATCTTCGTTTCATTAGCTCTATTCACATACCATTGTTTATTCATTTAACACCTTTCATTGTAACAGAAGCCCAACCCAAAGAACCATGCCCACATCTCTTCCGACTGAGCAACGTGGCCTTTGTTTCGTCAATGTAAGCGATTGGACCTTTCCATCTTCGGTCATTCCTTATTCCATCCAAGGATAATATCGTCTTGATCCTTCTGGTTCAGCCTTCGTGACCTCTTGTCCATCTGATCGTTATAAGGAGTGTATAAAAAGACTGAAGTATAATTAAATAAAATTTATAAGAATAAAATAAAATGTAATTAGAAATGTAAACCTTTTAGTCCTAGGCCTACAAGGCCTGTTGAGCTTAATAAATATAGTGATTCGTTGATTCGTCTATGACCTATGATATCGCATCACCTGCTTGAATAGTTGAACAGTTTAAAACAAATTTAAGATTTGTGAGATTTTTGTCAAGTGTGCAATTTCATATGTGTATTTAAAGTACTTTTTACAGTAAAGTGCTTACTACAAATTTCACATTTGTGAGGTTTTTCACCAGTGTGAATTCTCATAATATGATCCTTCAAATTACTTATGTGACTAAATTGCTTACTACAAATTTCACATTTATGAGGTTTTTCACCAGTGTGAATTCTCATATGATCCTTTAAATTACATAGTTTATTAAACTGCTTACTACAAATTTCACATTTATAAGGTTTTTCGCCAGTATGAACTATCATATGACTATTTAAGCTACTTAAGTGAGTAAACTGCCTACTACAAATTTCACATTTATATAAGGTCTTTCACCAGTGTGACTTCTCATATGACTATTTAAATTACATTTTTGGATAAACAGCTTAGAACAAATTTCACATTTATATGGTCTTTCGCCAGTGTGAATTCTCATATGCACCTTTAGCTTAATTTCTGAAGTAAATTGCTTAAAACATGTCTCACAATTGTGAGGATTGTCTCCAGTGTGAATTCTAACATGTTTTTTTAACTCATCTGCTCGAATAAACGATTTTAAGCAAACCTTACACTTGTGAGGCTTTTGTCCGCTGTGCAATTTCATATGCATATTTAAACTAGAATTTTGTGTAAACAACATAAAGCAAATTTTACATTTATAAGGTTTTTCACCTGTATGAACTCTCATATGCAGTTTTAGATTATTTTTTGAAATAAATCGCTTAAAACAAATTTCGCACTTGTGAGGTTTTTCCCCAGTGTGTATTCTAACATGCCTTTTTAAATCACCTGCTTGACTAAACGGTTTTAAACAAATCTCACACAAGTGAGATTTCAGTCCAGTGTGCAGTTTCATATGTGTATTTAAATTACCTTTTTGGTTAAACAGCTTAGAACAAATTTCACATTTGTGAGGTTTTTCGCCAGTGTGAATTCTCATATGCAGTTCTAGACTATTTTTTGAAATAAATTGCTTAAAACATATCTCACAATTGTGAAGTTTTTTTCCAGTGTGTGTTCTAACATGCGTTTTCAATTCACCTGCTTCATTAAATGGTTTTAAACAAATCTCACATTCGTGAGATTTTTCTTTTCTTCTTTTTGTATGGAAGGAATCTAAAAAAAAATTAAATTTATTTTTACTACCAAAGAATATTCAAATGCTATTTCAAACAAATCTGAAAAACAGTCCGTTTTAAGCAGTAATCGAGTACAGTCCTTATCAGTGCGAGAACGGTAGTGTTGTTTATAGTTTTTCGATTGCAATGAACGGTGATTTGGATGAAAAATGTGAGCCTCCTGATAGGGGGAAATCTATTGTCATAGATGAAGTGGATATGGAATGTATTTAGCGTAAATGGAAAAAGCGACGAAACAGGTGGTACCGAAAAAATAATAAAACAAAAAATAAATACAGTTCAACGGATCAAGGTCCATATTATGTGTTTTTGCAAAGTCGAGAAATGAACATTGGTAAGTATCACTAAATATCCACGGCTGGGGTTATTTTACATGCACACATTTTTTATCAATACCTAAGAAAAAAATGACGATCAATAGTAAGTTTACTAAAAAATGGTGAAACCCAGAATGTGCACAACTTTAACGGAAATAGTAGGTACATATGAAAATTATATAAAATATCAGAAAGCGGAGGCAATTAAGAAAAAAACAATATTACAAAGTAAAAAAGCTTCTTGGCGAGAATTTTGTAGTAAATTAAATAAAAATACTCCGGTCCAAGAAATTTGGAAAGAAATTTAAAAAATCAAAAATACTTATAATGTCCCAAATAATCAAGTAAAGAAAGATAATTGGACTGAAGAATTTTTCAACATAACAAGTTAGTTCCGGCCTGGGTTTCACAAAATATAAATGTAAACCTTCCTAAAGAAGTGAACAATAATAATTAAAGTTTGTTAAATAAGTTTACTCTAAAAGAATTAGAATAAGGTTTAAAGTGTCATAAATTTATTACTTTTTCCCATCCAAAAAGTGCACAACGTCCCTAAAGAAGTTTTTACTTCAAAAATTTATTTCGCCGAAGCGATAACGGTCGCGATGACAGTCGCTAATTTAATACTTTTTAACCACCTAAAAAGGGCACAACGTCCCTAAAGAAATTTTAACTTCAAAAATTGTGCATAACGTCCCTCAAGAAGTTTTCACTTCAAAAATGTATTTCTTCGAAGCGATGACCGTCAAGACTTTTTTCCCATCTAAAAAGTGCACAACGTCTCTAAAGATATTTTCACTTCAACAATTTGTTTCGTCGAAGAGATAACGGTGGCTAATTTAATATTTTTCCCAATCCAAAAAGTGCACAACGTCCCTCAAGAAGTTTTCACTTGATAAATTTATTTCTTTGAAGCGATGACGGTCGCCAATTTAATATATTTTCCCATCCAAAATGTGCACAACGTCCCTAAAGAAGTTTTCACTTCATTAAATATACGTACAAAATTTATTTCGTCGAAGAGATGACGGTCGCGAAATAAATCCTTTTTCTCTATCAAAAAATAGGTTTTACATTTATTTTAAATTTTAATACTTTTATACAATTTATATATACATACACATAATATAGATACGTACAAAATATATTTCGCCAAAGAGATGACGGTCGCGAAATAAATCCTTTTTCTCTATCAAAAAATAGGTTTTACATTTATTTTAAATTTTAATACTTTTATACAATTTATATATACATACACATAATATAGATACGTACAAAATATATTTCGCCAAAGAGATGACGGTCGCGAAATAAATCCTTTTTCCCCATCCTAAAATATGTTTTACATTACATTTATTTTAAATTTAAATACTTCTATACAATTTTTATATACAAAATAATATATAGCATAAGCGATGACGGTCGCAATAACGGTCGCGAATTCAATGCTTTTTCCCCTATCCAAAAATCTCACAACGTCCCTAAAGAAGTTTTCACTTCAAAAATCAAATATGGTGCATTCCACGAATATACGACTGTTTTAGATTATCGCGACAACGAATATTTTAGTGTGCAACATAAGAAGTACGAAAGTATTTTGTTCTAATAATTACTTCAATAAACAACAATATAATTTGCAATTTAATTTCGTTCTTCATATCTTGCACAGTAAAATATTCGTTGTCGCAATAATCCAAGAGGGTCGTATATTCGTGGAATGGGGTATATGTGATATTTTCAAATGTTTTATTGCTGTTTATTATTAAAGTTATCATATTTAATAATTAACAACAATAAAACATTTGAAAATATCACATATTTATATTTTTTAGTTATTTTTTGTTAAGCCCCCTTTAACTTTGATTACCGCTTGTGCCCGTCTTGGCATACTTTTTTTTTATTATTTATTTATGCCTCAACCTCAAAGGGTCATTGGCGCAATACAGTTAAAAGGTTTACAATTTATTTAGTACATTTATAGAATATAAGTATGATGTCAAATTGTTCATATCAGTTCCGTCACTTAATTTTGCTTGTAAGGTGTCTTGTAGTTTATACTGAAGTCTCTCCATGCAATAGAGAGGACACTCCAGTAAAATGTGGCGAACACTGAGCACAATATCACATACGTAGCACTGTGGTTTTACTTCACTCTCCAGCAGATGTTTATGCGTGATGGCGGTGTGACCTAGTCTCAGACGAGAGAGAATGGTTTGATGTAATCGCTTATTTGGGGTTGATTTCCAAGATAGTATTGAATGTTTTACTTCTCGCAGTTTGGATGTTGATTGATTCCACTTCGTCTGCCAAGCATTGATTATCAAGTTCTTGATTACAGGTTTTACATCTAGATGTGGAATGTTTCTGATTCCGTGCTTATTACTGCTAGTTTTGCCAATGAATCTACTTCTTCATTACCAGCAATTCCGATATGTGATGGAATCTATTGGCATACTTTGAATGCAGTTAAATTCACTTTGCTTCAATTTGTCATTGGGGTTCCAGTGATATATCAGTTCTTCGATCAAATAATTATTTTGGTGACCTTCATTGGAAATTTCTCATTTTAAAAGCTCCCAAACATTTTCTATGGGATTAAGGTAAGGAGCTCAACAAAATAATAAAAAATATATAAAATATGTAATATATTCAAATGTTTTATTGCTGTTTAATATTAAATATATTATAGTTAAGGGGGGGTATGGTTTGAAATATTTAATTTTTTTTATATTTCAAATAAAAGTGCATACTTTCAAGAATACTCTCTGAAAATTTCAGATTGATCGGAGTAAAATTACCAGAGATACAGGGTGTTGAATATCCCTACCTTCGACTCGCGTTGCCGCGGCTTCGCGCCAGCACGCTTGAGCGTAGTGAGAAACGTTAAACAACTGTTCGCCTTCTCTTTTGTAGATTACTCTGCAATTTAAAAAACATATTCCAATGTTCATCACTTTACGATTTGGCAGACAAATAAGAAGATGAAGATGCAGTTGTCAAAACTTTAAACGCATTTTTCTCAAAACTTGTAACTGAAAAACTACTTGACCGATCTACCTGAAATTTTGCATAATTTTCTTTAGACATTTCGTGAGGTAACAACGTCGAGATATTTTTCGTTTTGTGCTTATGTTTTGTTCAACAATATTAAATCTGTTGGTTTTCACAAAAATTTTATCAAAAATTTCGTATTTTTGACTTCTGAGTGATACCAAAAATTCAACAATCATTAAAAATAAAAAAACTCGACGTTGTTACCTCGTGAAACTCATAAGCTAATTAAATCTTTTTGAATTTTTTGTTTCATATGATCCAGAGTGATGAGTTCTGATGTCCACCGCAAAATCCATTTTTTTTTGAGCTGCCTGCCAAAATTTGTCGCTAGAAAATCTGGATAGAAGGCGGATTTGTATCTTCGCGTTTATCCTGTGTAAGCTAGCATCAGGTGATGAAAAACTTAACACTCGTTACAATGATTTATTGAAATAAAATTAAAAACGAACAACTTCAAAAATGAACTAATTATTTTAAGGGCAGTCCGGTTAGACAAACAAATATAATTACAATTAGATATTATACGACGTTACAAAAGGCCGGTAGCTTCGCGTAGTGATGTGTCTCTTATGTGATGTGAATCTTACGAATGCGAAAAAACGAATCCCTCGTCTGGTATGATCTCATTTTCCTATGGTCTGACTTTTGACC
The DNA here is from genome assembly GCF_917563875.1 of Diabrotica virgifera virgifera. Lineage (NCBI taxonomy): Eukaryota > Metazoa > Arthropoda > Insecta > Coleoptera > Chrysomelidae > Diabrotica > Diabrotica virgifera. The sequence goes on along the minus strand of NC_065448.1, from coordinate 147,559,290 downwards.
CTGAATTCGAGCCTCGCCATGCACTTGCTGGCTGGATCATACGATAACGAAGGTTAATCCCGGAATGCGCTGAGTGTGGTAAAAGCAGCGGCGTAGTTAACACTGTTGCACAATAAAAAACGAAGCAAAATAAATCTAAAAAGTTTGCTTGAAACTCTACAGTCGCCAATGGTTTATTTTTCAATATTTTGGATTGACTTTTTTCTTAAATATTCTTTGAATTGTACTTAGTATGTTTATTTAATTTAAAAATAAAATAATTCTACCATAGCTTCGAAAAAAATTCACAAAAATGTGCTTGATATGTTGATTTAAAACCATACCCCCCCTTAATGTATACATTCATATTACATAACAAAATTAAATTTAAAAATGATTTTTAGCAACAAAATGTACCTTGTGCTCTAGTTGCAGGCGGTTTTTCGCAAATAACTCAAAAAGTATTTTATCAAAAAAATATTATTTGCAAAAACATAGCTTATAAAAAAGTGAAAAAAATGGTGTATGTATAAGGTCTGTAGACCCAGTAGGAGAACAGTTGTAGCTAATGAAAAGTGAGTTCTTACTAGTCAAATTCCAAATCGAATATTTCACCGTGAAATAACCAAAAAATCAAGCACTTTTCGGGGAAAACTCCAATTTTTTAAAGTATTCGAAAAAGCTTTATTTTTGTTTTTTAAAAAAGTTTCTAACATCAAAAGTAAGTAAGTTACGATCAAAAGAATGTTGGTCCATTTTTTTTTTGGTAGGTAAAAAAAAATCGTGAAAATCACTCCCAATTAGCATCCAAAATTAAATTAATCGTTACCGCTTCAGAAATTACTTTTCTTTTTATTATTTATAACATCTGTAAGATTCATTGGTTTAAAGTAGGTACTTATTTTTTAAAAGGCTGCAGTTAAATGGGCTTAAACGAGTCAATAATCACGAGTGTATGCAAATTTTGAACAGCCATATCTCAACCAATTTTTGTCTTCATGAAAATACAAAGTCCAAAATACAATAGCAAAACCTGTAATAAAATAATTATATTATAATAAAATAATTATATTTAAAAAATATTATTTTTTTGCTACTTGAGATTTTTGGTATCGCCAATAGATTACAAGGGACCAAATTTATTTTGAGCGCTACATACTTAATTTTGGGGCTAGAAACTTTCATAAAAAAAAACCAAAATAAAGCTTTTTTAAACACTTTAAAAAAGTTGCGATAAGTTTTTCCCAAAAAGTGCTTCATTTTTTGGTTTTTTCAAGTTGAAATATTCGATTTGAAATTTGACGAATAAGAACCTACTTTTTGTTACCTACAACTCTGCTCCTACTGGGTCTACAGACTTCGTATATGCAGGGGTGGCCAAGCTCCTTGATAGTCCGAGCCAATTTTAAAATTTGAAATTTTTCGCGAGCCGCTATTAAACAATTATCTACAAGTGTAAAAAAGGTATTAAATTTTTCTCTCGCTGTTTGGATTTCACGATTTTTAAAGTGAAATAAAATGGTTTACATCGTTGTTTCAAATATGCAAATAATTCTACAAGCAGCCTTTACTAATTCAGGATAAGGATAGTTCGATTCTTCATCATCCTTCCATTTCTTTCTGGGACGGCGTACTGATCTTCTATCGTCTCTCAAAAACACTGTCTTTCTCTGATCTACCACATGACCTGCCCATCCTATCTTAGCGTTTATATATGTCTGACAATGTTTTTAGTAGGTACCATACAAAGTCACCAATTCAATTCTGCGGCGCATTCTCCACGCTTCTGTCAATTTACCTCTTTGAGGACCAAATATCATTCTGAGAACTTTGCTTTCAAATACCAGCAGCTTATTTATTTCCCGCTGATGTAGAGTCCATGTAGGGCGAATAATTGGCTGTACAGTCGTAATTTAATGCTCTATTCCACGCAGCTATTCTTGCTGAGACTTCTTTTATATGTGCTTGTCATCTGTGATTACCGCCCCTAGATATTTAAACTCTTTTACTACTTCGAAGTTGTGGTCATTAATAGGTATGTTCTGCCTAACTCTTGGATTTTTGGTTACTAGCATGTATTTCGTCTTCTATTCATTTATTCGAAGGCTCAGACTACTTGTTTCTTCCTCGAGTTGTAAAAACACCTCTCTCACGTCTCTTGAGAATGAGCGACTACACCTATATCTTCAGCAAAGGCCAACAATAGCTTTGATCCTGGATTCGCAAATCCTCCTCTCAACTCAGATGATATTTTACTGATTACATATTCTAAGGCCAAATTGAATAGCAACAATCATAAGGGTTCTCCTTGTCCAAGTCATGATCTTACACTTAGTCTTTTATATTTGTTGTCAGTAATTTAAGACATTTCGCAACAAAAAAAATTAAAAGTAAATCAGGTACATTTATTGCGAGCCACAAATAATCCTTCAAAGAGTCACATGTGGCTCGCGAGCCACAATTTGGCCAGCCCTGGTATATAGGTACACCATTTTTTATATTTTATAAGCTATATTTCTACTAAGAAAATTTTTTCGATAAAATACTTACTTTTTGAGTTATTTGAGAAAAACAGTCTAAAAACGTTTTTTTTTGTTGAAAAATAACCATATTCACCCGGAAATATCTCGAAAAGTATTGACTTATAGTGAAAAAACACTACAGAATTAAAGTTGCTTAGAATTATTAGTCAGTTTATTCAATTCCTGACTTATCTTAAACGTATGTTTTTTCACCCCCGAGACTAGGTGAAACTCACCCCACGGCAAAAGTACAAATCGGCACAATATCACTTTTTTCTTTGACATGTTAGCCATGTGTACGCCAAATTTCATGTCAATCCAAACGGTTGTTTAAAAATTACCTACCGCAAAAGTTCTGAGTAAAATTATATTTATAAAAGTAGATCAATATTTTTTTAATGGTAGGAGGTAGGGCCCCCACACCAATTCTGCCCAGGGGCCCCCACAGGCTTAAATCCGGCTCGGACTATAAATTAGTTTGAGTTTTTATACATATGTATATGCTATATATTTTATGATATATGCTCATTTATATTTAATGTTTATTAAAAACTTTGATATCCAATGTGTGTTTTTATTGTGCGAGCGGGCCCGCATCCCAACTGGAACCCTGGCCCGCTGATCTATCAGTACGCCACTGGTTGGGGTGCTGATCCTAATGTTACGCTTACTTTTTATAAAGCTTATACATATATATATATATATATATATATATATATATATATATATATATATATATATATATATATATATATAAGCTTTATCAAAAAAACATACGTTTTATGTTATTTAATAATAATGAGCGGTAAGATCGTATTGACGCGGCTGTCCAATCGTGCATCTTACTCGCACTCACATTTACAGCCACGTCAATACGACCTTACCGCTCATTATTACTACTTAAAAATAATACCTTAGTAATAAAATAATGACAAAGATTTCTTCAGGATCTTGTAACTTTGTCTCAGGCTTTAAACTTTGATTTAGTTACTTTCTGACTTTCATAATAATAACTTTTAACCGAAATATTAAGCCTTGAAAAACGCCATTTTCCGTTTTTTGTTTAATTTTAAATTGCCTATAACTCGAAAACGATCAACTTTAGAGAAAAAATATGAGAGATGTTTTTTGTCTAGAAAAATCTAAAAAAAATGTCCGGGCCGAAAATATTGATTCTTGCAAGTTGAACAAAAAAAAATTGTTCAAAAAAATTTGGGTCACTTTTCGTGTGGGCGACTTCTTGAACCTTATTCTGGGATGTCTCACGAATGTGATTATGTAAAAAAATTTCATGGGAATATTTTTCCAACGAACCCGCCGTTTTCGCCTTGTCTAGAACTGTTCTCGTGACTGGCTTGTTCTAAATTAAACAAAAACTGTCTTATCAGTATAGCACCAGAATATTTCCACTGAACCACTGTTCAGCCTTGCCCAGAGTTTTTTGTGCCAATGTGACGAGTGTTTTTAATGTTTTTCCCAGAAGAGCACATTTGAGATTTGAGGAACCACTAACCACAGCATTTGGCAGGTAATTTATATAGATCAAAAAGAGAAAAGGCCTCAAGACGCTCCCCTGTGGTATGATGCTTAATTATAAGTTGATTGGTTCAAAGTAAAAAACGCTACAATATATTGTAGCGTTTTTAAACTATCAGTTTGAATTTACATACGAGTATTTATTTCAAAAGTTTACAACTCTACAACACAATGTTATTTTTATAAAAGTCCATCTTTATTTCATCGCGATACCATCGTAAATTCTGGAATACTCCTGTTATATATTTAGTAGTTAAGATCTAAGGCTACTAATATCTACCTTAGTTACTAATGTTTTTATGTTTCTAGATTAATATAATGCTGTCACTGTCATTAATTATAATTGAATAAATACTGTTAACATGTCCATTTCTTGTATATAATATTGGCGACGAGATTAGTAGAATGGACATTAAAAAGCTAAAAAAAGTACGAGCCTGTTTACGAGGCACTCTGACAAAAACTGAAAACTGTTTACATGAACGAGAAATCACAAACGAAGAAATTGAATCCAGATTACATACGTTAGACGAAACCATAAGGAAATTTCAAAATATACAATATGATATCGAACAAGAAACTGAAGACGCAGATATAGAACAAGAAACACAAGAAAGATTTGAATTTGAAGAAAAATATACAGTGATAAAGACCAAACTCCTAATTTTGCGAAAGAAAAATGGATCAAACGACCAAGATGTTTTATGTAGTAAGAAAATTCAAAACATAGACCATAAGATACAATTACCAAAAGTTAATTTTCAACCATTACAAGAAACAGAAACAATTAATAACTTTACAAGGAGATTGACGGTATTTTTCCTATTAAATAACATCACAGATGAGCAAAGTAAAATTTACTTTCTATTATCTACGATCTCTCCACAACTTTATGATACTGTACATAATCTTTGTTCTCCGGAGGATCCAATAAATAAAAGCTTTGAAGAATTAATTAAACTACTTGATGACTTTATTGATCCTAAACCTAGTTTGTGGGCTCAACAACATAAATTTGTTACACATTTACAACGACAAAATGAAACTGTTGCAACATACGCTGCAGAACTCAAGAAACTTGCTTCTAACTGTGAATTTAAATGCCAGAATTGTTGTAAGTCCACAATAGATGGATTTTTATCGTTACAGTTTATCAGAGGATTGCATGACAGCGAAATTCGAATAAAAATTCTGCAAGACAGAGAAATACACACATTCTCAAAATTAGTTCAGATAGCTACATCAATTGAAATGGGAAAAATAGAAAACAATAAAATATCTACAGACATACGTAATGAAATTGAAAAGGTAAACAAATTATCGACATCTGTAAAAAAAAAGATCCCTCAAAGATCATGTACTTACAAGAAAAAACATGATAATATAACATTAAAAGACTTAAGGGGAAAATGTTTCAGATGTGGACAACCAGATCATAGGTCCAACGAATGTTGGGCCATTAAAAGAACTTGCCACAAATGTCAAATAGAGAGACACCTAGCAAACGTTTGTTTAAAAAGAAACAATGCACTCCAGATTAATGATTGTACCAGTAATACAAGTGAAGAGTCTATCGGCGAAATAAACCTTGTTAAGGATGAACGATCTGAAAAATATACAATTACAATCAGTATTGAAAATAAGCCAGTTACTATGGAATTTGATACAGGGGCTACACTGTCTCTTATATCACTAAAATTGTACAAACAACTGAACATTCCAAAGAAAATTTTTAAAACAGACTTAATATTAAGAACTTACACAGGAGAAGTAATCAAACCTACTGGAGTTGCTTATGTTAAATGTAACTACAAAAACCAAACCTTCTTCAGCAAATTATACATTATAGCTAAGGACGTTGATCCTTTATGCGGACGTAACTGGATGAAAGAAATAAATATTGAATTGGCAGATGTACGAAGACTACAAACTGTTGAAATACCCAAATTAGACCAACTTCTTGAAGAATTTGCAACATCAGTAATTAGGTCAGACCTAGGAAAAATACCAAATTTCAAAGCTCGTTTAAACTTACAGGAAAATACACAACCAATTTTCATTAAGTCTAGAAGAATTCCATACGCTTTAAAATCGAAAGTAGAAGCAGAAATAGAACGGCTAAGTTCTGAAGGTATTATAACAAAAATCGACCATAGTAATTGGGGTACACCCATTGTACCTATTGTTAAACCTAATGGGAGTATCAGACTATGTGCCGATTACAAAATAACTTTAAATAGAGTTATTAAAGACGAAAAATACCCGATACCTATCATAGAAGATATTTTTGCCAAAATGAATGGGGGTAAATTATTTTGCACATTAGATATTAAACAAGCTTACCTTAATATGGAGATGGACGAAGACAGCGCCCAAATACAAACTTTAAGCACTCATATGGGAACATACAAAGTAAACAGACTGATGTTTGGTGTAAAAGTAGCTCCCAGTTTATGGCAAAGATTCATGGATAATTTACTTAAAGGTTTAGAAGGCGTACAATGTTTTTTTGATGATATAATAATTCAAGGATCAACAGAAGACCAGCTATTACTAAGATTAAGAGAGGTACTTACCAAGTTAAAAGAAAATAACCTACGGGTGAATAAAGAAAAATGTCAATTTTTTAAAAAGAACATAAACTATTTAGGACATAAAATTGATAAAGATGGGCTCCATAAGAACAAAGACAAAATTAAAGCTATAATAGGTATGGAACGGCCTTCTAATATAAACGAATTGCGAACTTTTCTGGGTATGGCTAATTACTACAACAAATTTATTGCTAATCTTGCATCTATATCAAATCCTCTAAATCAACTCTTGAAGAAAGATAACAAGTTTACCTGGACTGTGAAATGCGAAGAAAGTTTTAACAGAATTAAAACGGAAATGGCAAGTGAAAACGTATTAACACATTTCGACCCGAGAAAACCTCTAATCATAGCCACGGATGCTTCACCAACAGGACTTGGAGCAGTCCTTTCACACATAGTTGAAGACGGCTCAGAAAGACCGATAGCTTTTGCGTCAAGAACCTTAACCAATGCCGAAAAGAAATACAGTCAGATTGATAAGGAAGCGACTGCGATATACTGGGGTATAAAGAAATTTTTTCATTTTTGCTATGGGCGAAAATTTACTCTGATTACTGACCACAAACCGTTAACATCAATCTTTCATCCCCACCATAATCTACCAGAACTGAGTACAATGAGACTTTTTCATTATGCTCATTTTTTATCTGGATTTGATTATGATATACAGTACAGAACAAGCACAAAAAATGCTAACGCAGACTTCTTGTCGCGGTTTCCTGTTGAGAACACAAATACATATGAAGTAGATCAACATGGTTTATACCAAATACAACAAATTCAGATATTAGAAATTAGCCCAGATATAATCGCTAAGGAGACAGAAAATGATATCGAATTACAGAAAATAATTAAAGCACTAAGAACAGGTCAATCTCTGAAACAATATGGATACAAAGACAATGAATTTACTTTACAAGATGACTGTATTTTAAGAGGAACAAGGGTCGTAATACCACATAAATTTCGTAAATTTATTCTTAACGAACTGCACGCGGGACATATTGGTATATTAAAGATGAAACAACTAGCACGCAGTCATGTCTACTGGAAAAATATTGATAAAGATATTGAAGAAAAAGTGAAATCATGTAGATCATGCCGTTTAGAACAAAATGAACCAGCAAAGACACATTTACATCACTGGGAAGAGCCCACAGGTCCCTGGCAAAGAATCCATATTGACTTCGCTGGACCAATTTCTGGTTCTCAACTATTCATTGTGGTAGATGCATATACAAAATGGGTGGAAATTATATCTACAAAGGTAACAACTAGCTCGTGGTGTATACAAAAACTAAGACAAATATTTGCCACGTTTGGAAATCCATATGTGCTGGTATCTGACAACGGCCGACAATTTGTTTCAGCAGAATTTAACAAATTTCTATCCAATTGCGGTATCACCCATAGAACTATTGCTCCATATCACCCAGCAACGAACGGTCAAGCAGAACGATTTGTACAAACTATAAAAAGGACCCTGCGCAGCTTAGCGGGGGAGAGCAATAGCTTAACTGATAAACTATTTAAAGTACGAACACGTTTACGTCGTACACCAGGTGTTAACGGTTTCACCCCGTATGAGCTTATGTTCGGACGAGAAATTAGAACGGATCTTCATGCAATGTTAAGAAAACCTTGCAAACACACAACTTCCTTTCCATCAGACAGGCCTACACCTGGTAGGGAATTTGCCTTGGGAGACAGAGTTCAGGCTAGAAAGTACTGCAGTGATCAACGATGGGTATTTGGAAAGGTAATCAGACGCATAGGTTACTTACATTATGAAATACGAACAGATGATGGTCTACTTTGGAAACGTCACTTAGATCAGCTGCTGCCAGCACCTCTAGTCTTGTAGTTGGGAATTGGGGCGGAGGACTGTTATATATTTAGTAGTTAAGATCTAAGGCTACTAATATCTACCTTAGTTACTAATGTTTTTATGTTTCTAGATTAATATAATGTTGTCACTGTCATTAATTATAATTGAATAAATACTGTTAACATGTCCATTTCTTGTATATAATAACTCCTTATCCTTCGCACCAAGCCTCATTCTTCAACAACAATGTTCCGATACATTCGAGTTGAAACTGTTATACGGGAAGGTCCGAAATAACCTTATTCTTTACAATATAATACTTTCCTGGGCATAGTTTTAAATTAACTGCACACAATACAAATGTCTTAGTACCTACCTAGTTATAAATACTAAATTGCAAACATTTTTTGGAACACTTCCCTAAAATGTTTGATATGATAGTCACATAATCTTCATCTAGTTCAGCCGACATCTACGAGGGGTCGTCTTTGTGACTTAAAATCACCAATCAAAACTGACTTTTTTCAACACCATAATAAAAATACAATTTTAGTAATTAGATGTATATTGATAATTTCATTTTATTTGGTTAACTTTGAGTAACAGTATGTGTTATAAACAAAATTTAGAATTAAAATGGCATTTTTTACTTTTGCTTATAAAAAGTTCACCTCACTATAATCACATCACAGTGAACAGCTTAGAACAAATTTCACATTTGTGAGGTTTTTCACCTGTGTGAATTCTTATATGCACCTTTAGCTTATTTTCTTTAACAAGTAAATTGCTTAAAACATGTCTCAAAATTGTGAGGATTTTCACCAGTGTGTATTCTAAAATGTTTTTCCAACTCACCTACTCGATTAAATGGGACCTATAGGATCAAAACCTGCTAGATCCATTTTTTTTTTAATTTTACAGGAGACTAAAAAAACAATAAAAATATAAATTTCCCAAAAAGTATCCGGCATTTCTTAATCAAAGTGGCATGAATAAATGTCATAAAATGACACATTAATTTGTTATAGTCATTTTTCTGCATGCCCCTTACATCTTGAGAAATTTGTACTTTTAGTTTGGATTTAGCAGATTTTGATTCTAATCCCACATAATATTGATAATTTTCAACTGTTTTTAGGCGCAAATGATGCCCTTAAAGTAGGTATTGGACCATTTTGATAGGGACACATACAAAATATACAAGAAAAAGAACTACAGTTAAACCTTGATAAGTCGAATTAATCGAGACCGCGGCCGATCCAGGTTAGCCGGAGAATATGGTAAAAATTAATAAAACACGGTATACTTACAGATAAACTCAATTATAGTAGGGAATTGCATAAAATTTTAAATTCGAAAAAAATGGTATAAATCACAACAGAACATAATTTAGAACCTGCATCAAAAATAAAAAAGTTTTGTTTGTCTTTCGTTTGGCCCCTAAAGACGACTTAAAATTCAACTTATACCAGCCACCCCAACAAGCGTCGTGACGTTACAGGGTTGTATGTTTACATTCTACACCAAAATTGTATAAAAGTTGGAAATCTCATTTTTATACAAAACTGAACATTATTATGTAATAAAAAAATGTGCAAGTTCCTTATTGCAAAAACATGAAATACATATGACCAGTACATCTAAATTACGTACAGATACAGTATTGTTTATTTCTTGGTAAAAAACTTGGTAAAAGTAAAAATTGGTTGTTTTTTCTGATGTTGTTGTTCTGATGAACATCGGTCCGGGTTAGCCGGACTTCCGGATTCTGTTTCTGTTGTTCTGATGAAAATCGGTCCGAGTTAGCCGGACTTCCGGATTATCGGGGTTCCACTGTATTTTATTGATAATAAAACTATGGACATAGCAGGGTTTGATTCTACATTAACATTCCAGTGGTATTTTGAAGAGGATTTAGAAGGTTTTGAGCCTAAACCTTATGTTTGTAGATTAATAGATGCTTGAAATTGAAATTGTGTCAAAAAAGGATAAACGAAAAATTTAGGATTTGGCAGGTTTTGATTCTGACGGGCTCAAATGGTTTTAAGGAAATCTCACACATATCTAAATACGATTTTCAGGTAAACAACTTTTTACAAGCAAAGTAAACAGCAAATTTTACATTTGTAAGATCTTTCACCTGTGTGAATTATCATATGCACTTTTAAAAGTGGTTTTGAAATAAATTGCTTAAAACATGTCTCACAATTGTGAGGATTTTCTTCAGTATATATTCTAACATGCTTTTCCAACTCATCTACTCGATTAAATGAAGCCTATAGAATCAAAACCTGCTAGAGCCATTTTTCCATTTTTTGAAATTTTTCAGGAAACTAAAAAAACATTAAAAATGTAAATTTCCCAAAAAGTATCCAGCATTTCTTAATCAAAGTGGCACGAATAAATGTCATAAAATGGCAAACTAATTTGTTTTAGACTCATTTTTCTGCATGCCCCTTACATGTTCAGAAATTTGTACTTTTAGTTTGAATTTAGCAGATTTTGATTCTAAGCCACATAACGCTCATTTTCAACTGCCTATAGGAGCAATTAATGCACTAAAAGTAGGTATTGGACCGTTTTGATAGGAAAACATACAAAATATACAAGAAAAAGAAGTATTTTATTGTTCATAAAACTATGGACATAGAAGGGTTTGATTCTACGTTAACATGCCAGTGGTATTTTGAAGAGGATTTAGAAGGTTTTGAGCCGAAATCTTATGTATGTAGATTAATAGATACTTGAACTTTGAAATTGTGTAAAAAAAGGATAAACGAAAAATTTAGGATTTAGAAGGTTTTGATTCTGATAGGCTCAAATGGTTTTAAGAAAATCTCGCACTCTTAAGATTTCTGTTCACTTTGCAATTTCATATGCATATTTAGATTCGATTTTCGGGTAAACAACTTAGAGCAAATTTTACATTTATAAGGTTTTTACCAGTGTGAATTCTTATATGCTCCTTTAGCTTATTTTCTGAGGTAAATTGCTTAAAACATGTCTCATAATTGTGAGGATTTTCTCCAGTGTGTATTCTAAAATGTTTTTCCAACTCACCTACTCGACTAAATGAGGCCTATAGAATCAAAACGTGCTAGATACATTTTTGAAAATTTTCAGGAGACTAAACAAAAGGATTAAAATGTAAATTTATCAAAAAGTATCCGACATTTCTTAATAAAAGTGGCATGAATAAATGTCATAAAATGGCACACCAATTTGTTACAGAGTAATTTTTCTGCATGACCCTTACATCTTCAGAAATTTGTACTTTTCGTTTGGATTTAGCAGATTTTGATTCTAAGCCACATAACGCACATTTTCAACTGCCTATAGGCGCAATTAATGCACTAAAAGTGTGTATTGGACCATTTTGATAGGAAAACATACAAAATATACAAGAAAAAGAAGTACTTTATTGTTCATAAAACTATGGACATAGCCATAGCCACCTTTACTTAACAAGCCATGAAGTTGAAACTTGGCAACATCTATTGGTAGACCGATTAATTCTGACAGTTCTCATTTGTTTTTAAATAATATTCACCGTATTTACAGAGAAACTGAAACATTTTACAATATTTCGTGCTCCAAATTATAAAGAACATCAAAAGGTGTGTTATTAAGATGATTTTATTTCAATATAATATATTTTTATATAAACTTGCGTGCATATAGAAATCCGTCCACTTAAAAATTTTGTCATTTTTAATGTCTTATATTTCCTAAACCTGTTGGTCGATTTAAGTGATTTTTTTTAATATGTTATAGCCTAATTCTTTAATAATACCGCTGTAATAATATTGTTGCTAACTAGTTAAATTTTTATTGTGTACCGGGCATTTATAAAATACTGATATTAAAACCCAACTATAGACTCCCGTTTTCTTAACATTCTGTTTTTTTGATTAATTCGCTTATGTTGGATAATAAAAAAAGTTAGCTACTTTAACAACTAGATTTGTTCTTTATCACTTCAGGGTGTTTCTAAATAAGTGCGACAAACTTTAAGGGGAAAGGAAAAAAATGCAAAATGTTGACGCCTGTCAAAATTTCAATGTATTTTAAATGTATAATTTTTTTCGAATCCTGAGAAAACTAATAAGTATTTTTGAAAAATTTAAACGCAGAATGAAAGATTACTTTATTACCGAGGGCCGAAAGTCCCTTAGAATTAATAAAAAGTTTTTTTTGAATGACATATTTGAAACTAAAAATCACACTAAATTTTCTTAGTTTTTCACCCCTGTAACTTACTAAAATAAAGATAGAAGTTTTCAGGGACTTTCGGCCCTCGGTCCTAACGTAATATTTCATTCTGTGTTTAAATTTTTGAAAAATACTTATTAGTTTTCATAGGATTCGAAAAAAAATTAATCCCATTTATATTCTTGTTATTGGTTTTTTTTTATATAATAAACGTTACTTACAAGGAATTACTTTTAATTTTATTTTCTTTAGACTTCTAATTAATAATATTTTCTTGTTCGACTCAAAAACTGCAATAAATTTTAACAAAATTTGTACTTTAAAATCGTAGTTTCGAAGCCGGTAGTCCGAAAGTCAGACTACCGACGCCATCAATTGCGACGTTGCCTTTTTCTCTTCATGGCTTGTAAAGTAAAGGTGGCTATGACATAGCAGAGTTTGATTCTACGTTAATATTCCAGTGGTACATATTTTGAAGACGATTTAGGTTTTGAGACGAAACCTTACGTCTAAGATTAATAGATACTTGAACTTTGAAATTGTATAAAAAAAGGATAAACGAAAAATTTAGGATTTAGCAGGTTTTGATTCTGATGGGCTCAAATAGTTTTAAGCAAATCTCACACTTTTAAGATTTCTATCCACTGTGCAAATTCATATGCGTATCTAAATTAAATTTTCGGGTAAACAACTTAGAGCAAATTTCACATTTATAAGGTCTTTCACCTGTGTGAATTCTCATATGCACTTTTAAAAATCTTTTTGAAATAAATCGCTTAAAACAAATTTCGCACTTATGAGGTTTTTCCCCAGTGTGTGTTCTAATATGCAGTTTCAAATCACCTGATTGACTAAACGGTTTTAAACAAATCTCACACACGTGAGGTTTCAGTCCAGTGTGCACTTTCATATGAGTATCTAAATTCGATTTTCGGGTAAACAACTTAGAGCAAATTTCACATTTATAAGGTCTTTCACCTGTGTGAATTCTCATATGCACTTTTAAAAGTCTTTTTGAAATAAATTGCCTAAAACAAATTTCACACTTGTGAGGTTTTTCCCCAGTGTGTGTTCTAATATGCAGTTTCAAATCACCTGATTGACTAAACGGTTTTAAACAAATCTCACACACGTGAGGTTTCTCTCCAGTGTGAATTCTCATATGTCGATATAAATTAGATGTGTGGATAAACAGCTTAGAACAAATTTCACATTTGTGAGGTTTTTCACGAGTGTGAATTCTCATATGCAGTATTAGACTATTTTTTGACATAAATTGCTTAAAACATATCTCACACTTGTGAGGATTTTCTTCAGTATGTAGTATAACATGTTTTTCCAAATCACCTGCTTGATTAAACCGTTTTAAACAAATCTCACACTCGTGAAGTTTCTCTGCAGTGTGAATTCTCATATGACTATTTAAATTCCATTGTCGGCTAAACATCTTACAGCAAATTTCACACTTATGAGGTTTTTCACCTGTATGATTTCTAACATGAGTTTCCAAATCATATGCTCGATTAAAACGTTTAAAACAAATCTGACATTTGTGAGGTTTTTGATCAGAATGCAATCTCATATGCGTATTTAAATGAGTCTTTTGGGTAAAGCACTTGAAGCAAATTTCACATTTATAAGGTTTTTCATCTGTATGAGTTCTCGTATGCACTGTTAAACGTTCTTTTGAAATAAACTGCTTAAAACAGGTTTGACAATTGTAAGGTTTCTCACCAGTGTGTGTTCTAAAATGCGTTTTCAAATTACGTGCTTGATTAAACCGCTTTAAACAAATCTCACATTCGTGAGATTTTTCTTTTCTTCTTTTTGTATGGAGGGAATCTAAAAAAACAAATTAAATTGCGTTTTGCTACCAAAGAAAATTCAAATGTTATTCAAACCAAATCTCAAAATATTGGAACTAAATGTTAAAGCGGATCCACATCAATAAAAATTTATGTCGTACCAATTTAAGTTGTAAAATACTTGACCAGATTTAAATTTGTGCCGCAAAATATTTTTTCTATATTTTAAAATACAACACACACAAATTTTTATTGATGGGATCCAGCTTTAGAGTAACAAGCAGAAACGGTTTTGTTAAAAAAAACTAAATAATCGTTCTTACATCACACCTTCCCCCTGACAATACAGGGTAATTGATTAATGTGATGAAGCTCAGTAGATCCGCTATAGTAATAGATTGCAATAAAACTTAATAACAAAAACTGTAGCTAACTTTAAGCTTCACATTACAAAATTAGTTAGAATGTTACAGGGTATCCGATAACATAGTGGCAGACCAAACTTATGTTTTTTCAAATGAACACACTGTATTTTATTTTATATTCGAAATCTTCTTAACATCCCAATCACAAAAATATAAAGTTTTGTTATTTTATACAGGATATCTACAAAGTTATAACCAATTTTCTATAAAAATCATTACAACTCCCTGTATAAATAAAAATAAGCACAACAGCAATGGTTTGTTGGTGCCATATTTTTTTGTTGATTGTCAAAATTTTTAAGAATGGTTGATATTGCTAATTTTTGTTATATCGAATACAGGGTGAGTCAAAACACAAGTATATTATTTTCTCAGTATATCTATTCATAAAAATATAAACACTAAAAGTAGGTATTGGACCGTTTTGATAGGAAAACATACAAAATATACAAGAAAAAGAAGTATTTTATTGTTCATAAAACTATAGACATAGCAGAGTTTGATTCTACGTTAACATTCCAGTGGTATTTTGAAGAGGATTTAGGTTTTGAGCCGAAACCTTATGCCTGTAGATTAATAGATACTTGAACTTTGAAACTGTGTAAAAAAAGGATAAAAGAAAAACTTAGGATTTAGCAGGTTTTGAGTCTGATGGGCTCAAATGGTTTTAAGCAAACCTCACACTTTTAAGATTTCTGTTCACTGTGCAATTTCATATGCATATTTAAATTCGATTTTAGGGTGAACAACTTAGAGCAAATTTTACATTTTTGAGGTTTTTCACCAGTGTGAATTCTCATATGCACTTATAAACGTTTTACTGAAATAAATTGCTACAACATATCTCACAATTGTGAGGATTTTCTCCAGTGTGTATTCTAAAATGTTTTTCCCATTCACTTACTCGATTAAATGAGGCCTATAGAATCAAAACCTGCTAGATCCATTTTTGAAATTTTTCAAGAGACTAAACAAAAAGATTAAAAATATAAATTTCCCAAAAAGTATCTGGCATTTCTTAATCAAAGTTGCATGAATAAATCTCAAAATGGCTCACTAATTTGTTATAGTCATTTTCGGCATGCTCCTTACATCTTCAGAAATTTGTACTTCTAGTTTAGATTTAGCAGATTTTGATTCTAAGCCCTAATAATATTGCTTTTAGGCGCAATCAATGCGCTAAAAGTAGGTATTGAACCATTTTGATAGGAAACATACAAAATCTACATGGAAAAGAAATATTTTATTGTTCATAAAACTATGGACATAGCAAAGTTTGATTCTACGTTAACATTCCAGTGGTATTTTGAAAAGGATTTAGAAGGTTTTGAGCCGAAACCTTATGTCTGTAGATTATTAGATTCCTGAACTTTGAAATTGTGTAAAAAAGTTTAAACTAAAAATTTAGTATTTAGCAGGTTTTTATTCTGATGTGCTCAAATGGTTTTAAGCAAACCTCACACTTTAAGATTTTTGTAAACTGTGCAATTTCATATGCATATTATCTAAATTTGATTTTCGGGTAAACAACTTAGTGCAAATTCCACATTTGTGAGGTTTTTCACCAGTGTGAATTCGCATGTGCAGTTTTAGATTCTTTTTTGACATAAATTGCTTAAAATATATCTCACAATTGTGAGGATATTCTTCACTATGTAGTATAACCTGTTTTTACAAATCGCCTGCTTGATTAAACCGTTTTAAACAAATCTCACACTTGTTAGATTTCTGTCCAATTATGTCCTCACACTTATGAGGGTTTTCACAAGTTTGAATTCTCATATGCACCTTTTGACCCACCGTATACATACAACTTTTAGTCAAACAACTGTTTAGTTGTGTATCATAAGTCTGTAGGAATATATTGAAGTGCGCATATTGTCAACTTGATAGTCGCTTGACAAAAAAATCAAAAGACCTGCTCGAGCGCCTTTTGACTGAAAAGTCGCACAAATATCGATAAGCAGGTTAATTTCTACGGCGTAGATGGCTGTGCGCATACATTCGACTAAACATTTGTTTGACCATCGTTCAGTTGGGAGTAGAGACGTTCAAAATCAATAACGGTTGTTTTTACCGGAAGCACTCATTAGTTTTTGAAGTTATACTTCTTTAGGCGCGATTGAGGGTGAAATTTTATTAATCTGCGCGCATGCGCACACAGACAGTATGGAGTTCGTTACTAAATGTTTTAATTTATGTATGTATCAGTCCAGAAAAGGTATGGAAAGGATATATTAGTGTTTTTAAATATATTTTTCTATAATTGTCAATTTATAGCACTCCATAGGAGCGTTAAAAATGCTACTTTAAAGCACCAGTGCTTTAAAAATTTTAAGGCACTGCAATTAAAAGTGAATTGTCAAATTGTGAAACGTCAAAATATTTATTTTTCATTTATTAACATTAATATTAATAATACAACTTGCGCAATTTGAAAAAGGTGGTTTAAAAGGTTTTTTTAAATTTAATTTAAACTGTATTATTGCATTTTTAACACGTTTGTAGAAAAGAAAAATATTAAAATTTGTTAGAATATACAAAAATAAAAGTAGATGTTATTCTATAGTTGTTATGATTTACGTATTGACGTATTAGAGTTTTGATGTAATGTCAAGAAAAATATAAAAATGGAATGTCAGTCAAGTTCAAGTAAAAGTTTTTGTAGGTATTGTCCTGTAATTGAGAATGAATAAATTATAATTGTTGATATATTAGACGTTTGTAGAAAAAATATTGTATGATATAGGTGTTAAAAAGTACATTTTTAAGGCACTCATGTGAATTGCAGAATGAGCGAAGCGAATCTTTCTCATACGTGCCTTAAAATTGTGCTTTTAACATTTATATAATAAATAACTATTATTATAATTTTTGTGTATTTGGACTTATCTACCTCGGGAATAAGATAATAAGTAATATTT